>NW_004524654.1:9300174-9320274 GCF_000260255.1 Octodon degus
CTTCTTCTTCTTCTTCTTCTTCTTCTTCTTCTTCTTCTTCTTCTTCTTCTTCTTCTTCTTCTTCTTCTTCTTCTTCTTCTTCTTCTTTTTTGCTGAACTGGGGATTGAACTCAGGCCCTTGCACTTGCCAGAGAAGCGCTTATTCCACTGAGCCATCTCCCCAGCCCCTTGGATTCTCTTTTCTATATTGGACTGGGCCAGAGTATTCAATCTCTCTCTGGTCTCAGTCTTCACTCCTCCTGTATGGGTATAATTCATCTACCTTCTCTGGTGACAGACAACGAGCTGAGTGTGGGGAGGAGCTATAGCTCCTTAGAAGCTTAGAAATGTTATGTCCTTGGTCATAGAGAGCCAAATGAGTCCATGATGACAACTTCAGGGATCTGTAGAAACACTGTGCAGCCTTCCAGAATGTAAAAACAGCTATGACTGGATCTTTCTACTCAGGCTTCTCCTGCTGAGTTGGAAGTGAGGTTTGCATGGGGTAATCTTTAACTGAACTTAACTAATCTTTGATTCTCCTTTACCAAAGTGACCAGGGAACTTGCGAAGGCTTCTACTTTGCTATCACAGCCTTTCAGACTGAAGCTACATTCTAGGGGAAATATTTGTCTTTGGATCTCATGGTGGCCTCTCAGAGAAGGAGGATTTGGACAGATCCCTTACCTGTCATTCCAGATGATGTGGAGAGCCTTAGGCCCCACACAGCAGGTCCATGTGTCCCAGAAATCAGCTACTGGATTCTTCTTGCTGCCTCTCAGCTCTTTCATGAGTCACTTGAGAAATGTACAAATTGCCCTGCAACAAGAGTGACTGCCAAAATGGAGGTGGGGGGAAGAGGAGTCTACCTTCTGCCATCCAATGTTAAAACAGCCTTTCAGAAGAGGGGATTTAATCTGGTTCCTGTGCCACTATGACCCAATCTGGGAGGGTTTGAAAGACTAACCCCCTCATTCATATTCCAGACATACACAGCTTAAGGTTGTTGGTGAATACAATCTACACTTTGGGAAATAGTAACCGTATTGCAATTGGTCTTGTATGTTCCCATGAGCCGGGGTGAAGTCTCTTTTATTGACCTTGAACAGCCCTAGGTAGTGGGTCTTGGGGGTAAAGTTGTCCTCTGTCTGGTCCCTTTCAGCCTTGTTAGTGACTGAGGTTTTGAGGCCAAGAGGGGTTGGGGAGAAGGGAGGTGGGCCGCCTGTGACTTCTTGCTTTAATCTCTATTGTCCTTGATCCTGCAGGGAATCGGAAATGAGTCTTGCAAGTGGAGCCAATGGCAAATCTTGGAAGTCACTACTGGTGCCATCCCTGTGAGCTTTTAAGCCCCAGCTCTGCTGCTGCTTTCCAAGGGAAGCCCACTCTCACCCTCCCATCACTTTTCTTTCCTGTCCCAAACAGCCTGCATCTCCCAAGACAAGACAGCCCTCATTCATTTTGCCCTGCATGACAGCTGATAGCCCACCTGTCTGCTCCTCCAAGCTATAAACTTACAGCACTTTTTAGTGTGATTGTCTGGTGTAGGAATTCAATAAATACTTGATAATATGAAATAGCAGGCTCTAGTTTTGCCAGTTGCTTTGGCACCTTCATGGTTCCACACTTGGTTTATTATCTTCTCCCCTCATTCTAAATCTGGTTATGGCAAGAAGAGACCATCCACAAGGCAAGCAATAAGTGAGCCATGGAAGCAAGAGTGAGATGTGGTGACCCCACCTTTGAAGGGCTTGCAACAGAGTTTGAGATGAAGTATCATCTGTCTGGAGTAACCTGAGAACCAATTTGGGCAGTGGGAAAAGTTGTATCTTAGGTACAGGGGCTGCCAGAAAGGCCTTTCTGAAAAAGTCAAGCTTTGCCTTAAAGCCTTAACAGTGAGAGGATCTGATGAACCAGCCTATCATCTTCTAAGCATGTAGAGAAATGCTTTGGGGTTTGTGTTAGATTTGAGTTCATTTTCTAGCATTGATCTGTAATACAACGTTGGACAAGCCACCTAACCCCTCAAACCTCACATTTTTAAACACAAGAATCATCCAAAAGGTCTGCTTGCCTTACTTTCTGGAATTGCTGGTGCCATGATGAATGTGAACACCCTTTGCAAATGGTAAAATGGTGGACAAGTGTTGCTTGCTATCATTTTCCTTGTCGTTATCGGTTCAGATGGAGATGAGAGTCTATGGCTACCAAGAATCGTCATTTGGCTCAGGTTACCGATGATCTGATTTTCTGTAGAACGTGTTCAAGTCTTTACAATGCCCTGTTGTTGTAGGGACATTAGCTATATATGTTACGCTTTTCTGACTGAATTCCAGTATCTTGAACTGTCTTTGATAATGCACAATTTTCTAATAATTTCATATTACTACACAATGCCACACATATTTTGGTTTACACACACATATGCACACACACATACACCTGTACGTTAAAGACAAAATTTTCACAAAATTAAACATTGTTGCTATCTATAATACACTGACTTTCTCTTCCCTTTCTTTCCTTTCTCTATCGAACCATTTTAATTAAAAAAATCATCTGGTTGCAATGTACAAAATTGATTTCATATCCGTTTAAAGATGGATTTAAAAACCTTGCTGTGCATAGGCAAGCACAGGGACCAAGGCTTGATCCACAGCACAGCATGCTGCTTTGGTCCTGCCCTGGGGGCGCAGTGAGCTGGCCACCAAGACCAGGTATAGAGGCGCACACCTGTAATCCCAGAACTGGGGAGGCTGAAAACAGGAGGATCATTATGAGTCTGAGCTGCATAGTGAGACTCTGCACCAAATATATAAATAAATTTTTTAAAAAACCTTTCTTTAAGGAACACACACACACACACACACACACACAGACCAGTCTTAGAAAACAAAGTAGGTAGAGCAGTAAATGAGAGAAAAAGATACCTAATGAGAGCGAAATTTAACTAAATTCAATTCAAATGATAAGCCTGGTTGTTTGGACGAAAGACAAGGTATAAGACAGTTTGCAAAGTTTTCCTGGAGGAGACTGCTTTCGGCTTTTGGTGCCCAGTAAATGATAAATGGAGGAAGGTAAGTAAGTGGCATAGTGTCATTAGGTAGGAAGGGCAAGTAAAGGCATGATGGTGTTATGGATTATGTCTTGACACGCCTGTCCTGGACCTCACGTGCTTTGGGGCATCTGGAAAGCAGCTGGAGAGCAGGGTGTGGTAGTCATCAGGCTGTGCATCATGGACGGACGGGTTCAGAGCCACATGTTCCTTGAGAGGAGACGCCTGGCTGGAGGAGGCGGGTCACTGCAGGAGAGGCCCGGGAGGCTGGCTGTCCCTTTCTCCTCCTTCGACTTCTCTCTGCTTCCTGTTGCTATACCATAAACTGTGTCTCCTCTGCCTTGCTGTTCTACCCTGGAGTCAGCTGACTCTGGGCTGAGACTTCTATAAACTGTGAGCCAGAATTAAACCTCTCCTTTCATTTGTGGATGCCAGGGGTGTTGCGTCTCAGCCACGGGAAAGTCATTAAGACAGTGGGCTGACTATGGTGAAAGAAATGAGTGTGTTTGTTTGTGTAGCAAAGAGCTACAGGAACTGCTGGAAAATTCAGTAAGGGAGGGAAGAGGATCAGTCTATAGAAGGCTTTGAGTGCCACACTGGTACAGATAAAACTGATATGGGAAGTTGGCACCGTGTGGTAGGGCATGGTTGCCATTGGCAATCTTGAATAGGAGCTGACCTGTTGAAAGAAATAGTTTTAGAAAGGTAATCCAGGAGCAGTAATTAAAGCAACATTCCTTCTGATCAGAAGGATGCATTTCTTTTTCCTTATAGTGGGGATATCAGATGTAGTAGTAGTAGTTTCTCTAATAGCCCAATAAAAGTATAGTATATTAGAACACATTAAAGTTCCTCCCTCCATCCCTCTGTCCTACCCTCCTTCCTTCACTCCCTCCCTGCCCCTCCCTTCCTTCCTCTCTTCCTTCCTCCCTTCTTTCCTTTTTTTCTTTTATTTTTATATATTTGGTACAGGGTCTCACTACTCAGCTTGAACTTGGAGTGAACCTTCTGTTTTCAGCCTCCTCAGTGCTGGGATTACAGGTGTGCACCATGACACTCAGTCTTGGTAACCATCTCAGCATGCTCCAGAGACAGGACCAGCATGGCATGTGGGACAGGGGATCAAACCCTAGTCCCTGCACTTGCTGAAGGAGGCGCTTAGTCTGATGAGCTATCTCACTGGCTCTTTTTCCTTCTTTCTTTCTTTCCTTCTTTTCTTTCTTTCATGAAAAGGCTATTAGTGTGATTTCCATGGAAGATTTGTTTTTTTTTTCTTCTTTAATGTGTTGATAAAGCACCTTTTGACACATTCTCATCCTAGAGAATCAGTAAGAATAAAGGTCTATCTGATGCTGTTTTGAAAACATATGCTGAACCCTCTCCCCTGGCTGCCTCCTCTACTGAAAATTCTCTGGTTCCAAGTGACCACTATCATTCTCAAAAGTCTATAATGCCTGTGACTACTTTGAGAATCCATAAACAAATGAAATTTGTGATTATGAACACAGTCGGATCAGTTTATAAGTTTGGCAGAGGACAATTCCAAGGGAGGAGCACCAGGTATATGGAATTTCTAAGGTGAGGTTTGGAACAACAGCTAGGCCAATAGCTAAGTTATGGCATCTCTTCCTAAGGGGATATGTGGTAGGAAAATTCTAAGATGGTTCCAAGATTCCTCACTCCTAGTGCACATGTCCCATGTAAGTCTGTCCTTTGAAGCGCGGAGTTCTTGTGAATATCAAAGGAAAGGACATGTTAGTTTCAGAGTTAGTGAGCATAGAATTATACAGTCAAAGTAAGGCAGTTTTCAGACGCACCTAAGGACTCTATTCAATTGAATATGGATGAATCAAAAGCGAGGTTATTCTGGATGACATTGACCTGAGCAAAGAGTACTTGGATTCTTTCACTGCCCTTCAGGAAACAAGCAATGACACTGATTTCTTTCTGGAGAGGCAAAGGGCATGAACATGAGTGACCACAGTAGTTTAGAATGATATCTGTCTATTAGCCAGTAAAAAATGGACATGTGGGTATCTGACTTCTCCAGAGCTACTTAGTTAGTGAGCCTTGAGCCTCAGCTAAATTGATGCCCTTGTGACACCTTGATGTTGGTCTCATGAGACTACGTGTAAAGGACTCAGCTATCTGGTCCGCAGATTTTTGGTGCATAGAAGCTGTGAAATAAGACATGGGTATTATTTCAGGGGGATAATTTGTTCATTGTAATGTGCTACACAGCATAGAAAACTAAAATAGGATGATCATAGATTGTTGGCATTGTAAAATGTCCTTGGAAATGAACAACATAGAACTTTTAGAAGATTACAATCCTTACCAGGAAGGTTATGGCATAGATTAGAAGAAATATAATCAAATTTTTGGGAAAGGAATGAGATTTCCTAAGATCATAGCCAGTACCAACTAGATAACATGCTATTATAAGACTTGTTTTGGGGTGTTGTAGGCAAGTTTGGAGGCAGAGCTGAATGGCTCAAGAGGCTGGGGAGACAAAGAGCTGTCATCAGAACCATGCTTTTTAAAATTTTATCCAAGTGGATAAAATGTTTTTATTCTTAAATAAATGAGTTTTGTTCATTTGTTTTTAAGGATCATGAGTTTAGAGAAGCAGCAAATTCCTAGCCACTTGGGTTCATACCAAATTTTTACCGTTTTCAGGGTCCCCAGATGTTTCACCTGTTCCTGAATGATTCAATTCTTGTCTTCTTTTTTTGGCATAGAATGACCCCAATGTTACTACCTGCTCAAGCAGTGAAGGCTTGGTGTTCCTCAGAAGGTTTCGGTCTGTGAAAAGAAGGATCAAGGGGCAGAGTTAATGGGAGCAGGTCTGTGTCACTGAGGGAGATGTCGCTGAAGAAAGAGAACAGATGAAGAACGAGATATGAATTTAGGACATGGGCATACTTACCATAGATCTCACCATGTGGTGACGGAGTCAATGAATTTGAAGCATGAGCCTCTAACTTTATAGACATGATTTATGTCTGAGATTATTCAAATAGTGCTACTCTGTAGGGGTAGTTGTGGGAAACTGGGCTCAAAGGCAAGATGGAAGTACATATAGTTCAGAGTCCATAAATAAGGAGGGAGAAGGGGCTGGTATTAGTGTAGAGCTTATTTATAGCCTCTCCTGGGAGGATGTGGCATAACAGACCTGAGCATCCGAGCCTGGGATAATGAGGGCCGTGATCCAGGCTCGGAATGGTGCTCCACTCCTTGTATTTTCTGTGTGGTGTGTGCTACGCTGACAAAGAGCAGGGATTTTCTGATCTTCTCTGCCACGCTGACCTTTAGTGTGTTTACTTTTCAGCCGGTTTGGGGAAGGCATTTTTGAACTCTGTGGTATGAGCAAGTTCACTCCTCTACTTTCCTTTTTTTCCTTCTCTTTTGCCCCAAACGATTTGCTGAGTGACAAATAAACACAAGTTGTTTTTACAGGTGTAAAACCAACAGATCAAATGCTGGTCTGTGCCTGGGCTTGTGAATGGGGACTGTGTTATGTTTGGAGAATATCTCCACATCATTTACACTTGCAAACCCTTTGTAATCTTAATCTCTTTGTTGCTTTTATGTTATACTGGCCCCCCAAGGTTAAAGAAAGAGACTTAGACCTTAAACACAAATCCAGCCTTCAAGCTCTGGAATTATCTTTGCCTTTAAATGCAGCTGATCAATGCCCATTTCTTTTGAAAATAAAACCCTTTTGAACCTTGAAAGCCTTCCACTGTTGAGCTATGCCTAAGTGCCACATGGGGGAATGGGCAGAAAAGAGCCCATTTTTCCCTTAGTGCTTGCATTAGGGGTCCCAGAGTTCAGTCCAACGCAATCAATTTAATTGGCGCTAGCTCTGGTGACAAATTATGCTGGTTTACACTCCAGTGTAGCAGAGATTCCTCAAATGCAGGGGAAGAAGGGAGATACACTTCTTGGTCTCTACTTAAAGAGGGCAACAGTATTGGAAAAGGAGCACATTTAATTTATCACTGTCAGAGCAGGTGCAAAGTTTAATTCTAACTAAAAGCATTAAACAATTAACCCAGACAGTCAGGCCTTCTGAAAATGCTCAGTAGCAGGGAACACATGGACCAGATTACCAATGGAAACGTCGATGCTTCTCTTTTATTCCGCTGTATATCTTCTTGCACTTTTTTTAAACAAAGAAAAGTCCCAGAAATACAATAACTTCTCAGGTCTTTTGGTAGATGTCTAAGTTGAAAGGGTCAAACAGGACACTGCACTCGACTCAGAGGTCAGCAAATAATTGTCCCTTGAGCACTGCCTGATTAGCTGTGAGCAGAGAAATAAGTTACTTTATTTGGGAGCTCTTACAATCTGGTTGCCCATCTTTTCATGGCAAAGTACATTTTGGTGCAATGTATATTCTGCTAATTTCAGTAGTTCTGCACATTTCTAACCCTTAAAGGTTGTCAATTATTTGAGGGGTGGTGACCAAGGGAAAGGATTTGGAGAACTCAGCAATGAAATCCACTTAGATATAGAGGTGAAACTTGCTTCACAGATACTTAATACATTTCCTTTTTGTGGTTGTTGAGGTATCAGAGAATCATTGAGTTGTAGAGCTACTGGTCCTTGGAGAATGTGGAAGCTTAGGCTGAGGTGTTTTATTGTAAAGGTGTTGAGATCCAGTGAAGGGAATTTTCTGCTCATTGCTATATAGTTTCTGTAAAGCTCTGGTCTCTGACTTGGTTTAGGTGAGAAAAGATCATGGGATTTAAGATCCGTTTGACTTCATTTGAATGGTGGTGATGTTTCCATGTGGCATCCTGAGCCTCTATTAACACTGAGTGATGAGACACCCTACATGAATAATGTGTAGCTGTATGTGATGCACTGTGCCTTCCTACAAGGCACCCACAGATCTCACATGTGTTGGTTTCTTGCCTGTTTCCCTCCAAATACTCAGATTAAATGAGGGGCTATAGGTAAAACACCTGCTCTGGAATACATGACTGCAGTACATTTTGAACTCTTTGATAAAGTAGGAAAGAAAAATTTAATTTACAATCATAACACTTTGGGAGTTGGAAAACATCTTTTTCTGGATTGATTGATTAGTTTAACCCTTGTTTCTGAGAGAAAAATAATAAAATTGAGTCTTTGTTTTTAAAATGTGTGGCTAGAAGATGTTTGGGCTGAGGAAAACCTAGGTGTCATGCTGTGTTCTTATTTTGCAGACAAGCAATCTGAGGCCAAGACTGCTTAAATACTTAGTTGAGGACATGATGAGCACAGTTGGACTGTCCAGTGATCTTGAGCTTTGAGAGACAGGTGCTCAGGTTGTGGGGAAGAGAGGGTCTGGGTCCCTCAGCCCCACCCTAACCTTGCAGAGCCTTAGGGTTCTACTGAATACACTCTTTTTATTTTATTGAGAAACAAATAGCAATGAGACAGTTTCACAACTGATTAATATGACAGTTTCAATAATTAATACATTGTACATTGTTATCTTCTTAGTGGTTATCCATAGTACAAGATGCAGACAGGATATCCTGTCCAAAAACTATTAGTACAAATCCTTCTTCTCACTGAACTAAGTGAAAGCAGGCGTACATCTATCCTGACTATTCTGTATATACAAATGCAAAATGGTCCTTTCTCTGTATCCCCCCTCTCCAGTTCAGTCCTGTCAGAGATGGGTATTCTATTGGCATCTAAATATTATAGGTGCGTAAGTTCAGCAAAACAATCCAACACAGTCCAGTAGTCCACAATAGTAGTGGGTTATCCGCAGAAGTTGTTGACTTGAGCCTTTCACAGCTCAGCATATTAATATGGCTTCACTTTATATATCTCGTTTTGATGCTTTTCTGCTGGATGGTTAAGACCAAGATAAAGTAAATATATAATTGTTTATTCATATTCTTTAAATATTTTTCATTTTTTAATATTTTTTTCCATATTCTGTAGGGACTTAAAGTTTAACATATCAATACTTGATGGAAAATACCTGTTCCATGTTATGCCTAAGATGTTTGATATTCAGACAGATAATGAGGTTAAACCCAACTGCATATGTTGTAGGGTAATAATAAGCTTCTCTTCTGGAGGGTTAACAACCTAAGTTTGCAGACCAAAAATTAGAGAAATAGAAGGGCTCCAAGGGCAGCCAACATTTTGATCCTAGCCTTTTAAGGTCAGTGAAGACTCAGGACATAGGAGAACCCATACTGTAACATCATGTAACTCAGTTGTGCTCCAAATTTTCTGATCAAGATTATGGGGCCACAGAGCAATGAGATCATTGTTGTAGAGTGTGCCTAAGGGGAGTCACAGGGAGAGAAAACATTCTCTCAGGCTTTCATAGAGAGCAAATTGGTCAAGCAATGGCTGTGACTCATCCACATGGCTGACACTGACAAAGGATCTGCAAACTGTGGTACGGGGTTTCAGAGTAAATCCTGAGGGTACTTGACTGACCTTATCAGATACAAAAGCTACATTTCTTGTTATATAGGTCTTGCTTTATCTTGGTCTTAACTGAGCACACTCTTAAAACCACAGAGGTCTCTTACAAATTGTTACATGAGGAAACTTCTTTTGTTTAAGTTACTAGATAATTGTGTTGGAGAAAATTATGGTATTGCTCTAGCATTTTATAAGTTAACTGCTTCAAAGAAGAGATTCTCCTGATTTTATTTAAAATGGAATTTAACATTAGAAAATAATTTATGTCCAGCCCATCATTTGACATAGAGTGCTAAGCATTATTAGAAGGAACTGGCACAGTCCTATGATAGGAAAGAATTACATATTTGGACCTTAATTCTACAATTTGTGCCTTAGACTTTACTTTTAGTTTTTTGAGACAATGTCTCAGTGTGTGGCCCTGACTGGCCCCAAACTTGTGATCCTGAATACTGGCATTAAAGTGTGCACCACCGTGCTTGGATTGGTTTCTGTTTTGTGGAAAGTTTCTTTATGCCCCCTGAGCCTGCTTACTGCTCACTGAAGTGATGCACACATGCTACCCCTAGACCCTGCCTTGGGATCTTTCTGGAGACAAGCACTGCCCACCAGGGCGAGGGCAAGATGCTTAGAGTGTTTACTACAAGCATGGTTCCAGTGAAACCCTGAAACTTCCATATATGTGTCCTTTATGTCTATTTATAGAGAAATAAACCAGGGAGAGAGAACTTATACAATCATTAAAGAAGAGAGAGCTAATATTTGAATCCAATTCTATCCCAACCGCACGCTCTTTGCGGTATACATGTTAGTATGCAATAGTTATGGCTTCATTGAATTTCTGTTACCAAAATGGTGTGTCCCTGTCTTAGTTACTTTCTCTCTGCTGAGCCAAATATCTGACACCAACAAGTTAAAGGATGAAGGGTTTATTTTAGCTCACAGTCTAGGTGTTGCAGACCATAGTTGGCTGGCATCAGGGCAGGGTGTCATGGCAGAGGGGCAGAGCAGAGGAGCAACCATCTGCACAGGCAGGCAGGATCCTGATCTTGCCTTCTTTTCTTCCCTTTATATTCTATCTGGGCTGACAGCATATTGGTTGATGCCACCCATATCCAAGAACTTTCCATTACCTATACTCAGAACTATGCTAAAGCAATCACTGGACCACTCCATTTATCACAAACATTTAATTCAGTGCCACACACCCATGCACCCTTTATCCAGTATCATACCCATGGTCCAGTCACCTCCTAAAAGCTCCACCTATGAGCATATGAGGCTTTGGATGTGAGTTACACAGTAACCCAGATCTCAGCAGTTCTAAGTACAAAAACTACCTGTGTGGGATGTGATGCCGGGAGCTGCTGATATTTTCCTCTTTGAGTCTGTGGTCAGTAATATTCTTCTTTCTAAATTTGTTTGTTGTTAAGATAGAATACCATTTTATCATCCAGGAAATGTAAAAGCGGGATCACTATGAGCTGATAGCATGGTGCTCTTCTGGGAGAAATGTCTGGGTGTGCTCCCACCCCTAGGCTTTGGGCTTGTCAATTTTTAGAAGCTCTGTATCCAATGACATTTGGTATCATGAGATTTGGAGGGCTAGAGAATAATAGGCATCTTTTACTTTATTTTGTTTGATTATTTTTTTTGCCTGGCTCAGCCCACAATGAGGGCGGGGCTGGAGCAGCATGTGGTGCTGGGCATCGAACTATGGTCCCTTCTGCCTGGCTAAGCTTGTCTAAGCAAGTGCTTTAGACTTCTGAGCTATCTTGCTGCCACAATAGATATCTTTTAAAAAGAATAATCAGCTCTGCTGATAAGAGTTGTGAGAACAGAGAAAGGTAAAGTGATGACACAAGTACACACTCTCTCCCGTTTCCCATCAAGGAGAAAACAAGGTGAGGCCTTGACAATGGTTCAGTTGAGTTCTGGGCAGGACTGCTTTCAGGCAGTGGCCAAGAAGGGGGCAATTCAAATTGTTAGTCCAACTCCCAAAACTTTCATGTATTATATTTAATTGCAAAATAAGGGATCTTACATGCATACATCTCATCCTGTTTCTCCATTATTTGCTTTACTCATTTATCTAGGCCTAAATGCCATTTCATAGCAGTTGCCATGAAATCTGGTTAGATTGCCACTGTAATTGCAGGATATTTATATAACTTAATGGTATTAAGAAGAGCTGTCTATCTCTTGAGATCTTCTTGTTTTGCTCCTCACTGGCCTTCTTTCTCCTCGTCTAGTCTGCTCAGGACAGCCAGCCCACCCTGAGAGCCACATGCAAGGAGATGTAATTCAGCAGGGTGGGAATATCTACAAGCCTCTACAGTCTCCCTAGGAGAAGGTCCTCCGTGTCTGTGGTTTCTACCTCCAGTCTACCAAGTGGATCAAAAATATTCCCCTGTACTCAAGTTTGCACTGAACATGTAGCGCTATTTTTTCATTATTCCCTAAAAATATAGCATGACAACTACTTGCATAGTATTTACATTGTATTATGTGTTATTGAGAGATTCTCTAAAGTATATGGCAGCAGGTACATAGGTTATGCACAAATACTGCTGTATTTTATATGAGGTTTGAGCATTTGTAGATTTCCATATTCTCTGGGGCTCCTGGGACCAATCCTCCTTGGGCACTTAGGCACAACTGCTTAGAAAAAAATAATGAAGTTTGTATAGAGCTCAATTTGTATTTTGATATTGCTGGATTTGCAATATTTAAATCTTGATGAAAAATAAGCAAATTAAAGTTTGGAAGGTAAAAAGTTGTAGGATAAATTTACTCCAAATTCAGAATGTATATATAGGATACTGGGGTATGTTTAAGTGTATTTTTATTACCCTTATCTTTTAAAGCAAGGCTAGAAAAGGCCCCCACAAAAATATAAATAAGAAAATGGATTTCCTTATGGCAGGATAAACATTCAGCTGTGTCATTTGCAAGATCTCAATAACATAAACAAAAATAAACCAAGCAATTTTCATAGTGAGTTTTTGTGTTTAGTATAAGAAGTATTTCTGGATTGTCATCAAGCCAGCATTTATGACCACTTTAGAGAAATAAAAATTTTAGTAACAGAAAATTATAACATCGTCCATCTCTTGATAGAGGACAGGGGAAGAGAGGAGACTACAAATGGATTTAAAAACAGAGATTCATTTTCTGAGGCATGTAGGGACACAGAGAGAAGGGGCTTCTTGGGAGAAGGCTAAACCTGTCACTAATATAAGATTCCACAATGTTCTGTCCAGCTTGGGAAAAAGCTGGCTTTGTGTTGTTAATTCAGTAGCCATCAAATCTTGTTTGGGAACTTACCTTGCCCATCTGAAAAATAAGGATTCTTTTATTGCTCATGTCTTTAGGTTTAAAGACTAAAAAGTCAATTCAGCTCAAGTTTTTATATCATAGAAATCAAATCTAAACGTTGAGCACATGTCTGTTTTAGGATATAATTGCAAAGTTTCCTTACTGCCAAAAATGATTAAAACCTGTTGGACTCTTAGAAAATATTAAGGCAAAATGCTACATTTTCTGATGTATACAGGAATACAGTTTCCCTTGTGTTCATTGTTGGGGCTCCTCTACACACTTGCCTTCTGCGCACATTTCTTTTCTCCTCAATGCCTTGCCTCAAGCCAGAAATTGCCCTAGCCTCAGTGAGGGCCTGTGTCCCATCACTTACTCCCTCTCTCTCACCGGGACATGTAGGGCACGATCACCTGTCTCTCCTTTGGCCAAAACTCAGAGCTCTCCAGACACTGTCTTTAGTGTGAGATGCTTGTGCTTGCCATGTCTCCAGGTCTCTTCAGGACATTCTACTTCATCTGTCCCTCCCTTGTAGGTGGTGATTTTCAAAACATGCTCTAGAGTTCTTTTCTGGCATTCATCTTTCTAACACGATATGGTCTATAATTTTGATTCTAGTAGGAATTAATAATCTCCTTGTTATATTCCTAATTAGTTTTTCATCAAAATCTTTGTTAGGATCTATTCATTCCTCTATTCTGTTGAGGCTTTCCTCTTCCTCAGGTGACAAGCCAGGGTTGGTGGTAGAA
The DNA here is from genome assembly GCF_000260255.1 of Octodon degus. Classification (NCBI taxonomy): domain Eukaryota; kingdom Metazoa; phylum Chordata; class Mammalia; order Rodentia; family Octodontidae; genus Octodon; species Octodon degus. The sequence goes on from NW_004524654.1 coordinate 9,313,720, forward strand.
GTATTCCAAGGAGGTTTTAGCATTATTAAAGGCTCCATGGATATATAATTTCCTCCATTCAATTAAGAACTTTCCCTTAAACTCTCCCAGTAGGAGCTAGGTGCTTTGACAGTTCTCCCTAAATAGCTCCTCATTTCAAGGAAGGCCACTATAATGTCGTTCTCACTTAGATTTTCTTCCTGGGTTCTAGGCTTTGCAAAACATTCATTTATCACAGAGATAGACTACAAAACTGTCTATGAAGCTCCCCTATCTACTTATCCAAGTAGTAATTCCTTTGTAACCTTGAAAGGATTAATAGCGACAGAAAGAGCATATTTTGGCTTCACACAAGAGAATTTTAATTCAAGACTTGCTGGTGCTTTGTTTCAGGTTAGGCATTAAAATTTGATGCCTGCAGTCCAGCCAAATGTATAGCGTGCATCCTAGTTGAAATGCAGCAGACCAAGCCTATTTCTGCTCATGCAGCTTGAGACTCTTTCCTCAGAACCATTCCTTTTCTCCAGTTGCTCACTGATTTTATTAACTCTTGCGTAGCTCAAGAGGGACCTGGGAGGGAATCCAAGAAAGGGTCTCAGTAGGACAGAGAAACTTAGTTCTGTGGTCTTGAATCGGGTTTCCTTTAGTTTTCCTGTGTAGCCAGGCTCCTAAGGGACCCCAGTGGCATAGTATAATTATTTCTGAGCTCAAGATCTTACCTGGGCTGGTCAGACCTAGGCAGGGCAAGAATCCGAAAGAGCTACACATTTCTGATACTTCTATTCAGAGTTCTAAAAGTTCTTATTGTCTTTTGCTTACAATTACAGGACCAGCAATACTTCAAGTGGATGGGTCTTCACTCATGTTAACTTACGCTTTTTTCCTGTATTCTGGAAGCTTTAACACTTCTAGTGAATAAAGTTTGCTGTGCAGGTTTAGTGTGAACACTTTCATGGGGCTCAAGTATCTCACCTCCACTGCATCCTCAAGCTTAGCTTGAAATACAGCACATCTACCCATGTAGCATTCCAGACTCCATATAGAGACACAGGTTTTACATCTGGTACCAACTTCAGAGGGTGTTTCAGATGCTTTTTACTTGTCACTCCAAAATTTTCCTGGCAGAAGTTTGGGGAGAAGTTGCTGGGATGAGGACAAAAATGAAGGTGTCTGGGGCTCTCACCTTGGACTTAACAACACTGATGATGGTATAAATCCTACCAGTGAACACTGTCCAGCTCCTGAAGGCATAATGGAGCCCTTTCTGTGTGTCAGCCACTTGGGACACAAGGGTGAGTAAGACATGGCTCTGGCCATAGAGATTTTCCAGAAGAGAAAGACTCAACCTTGCAGGAAGCTGACTGTGTGCCACTGCCTCTTCCATCTGCACATTGGGGATCACTTAATCCTGAGATCAGGAGTGCTCACAGAAACTCAGAGAAGCTCAGTTAATAGGCCTACTGGGGGACAGTGGGCTCTCACCAGTGTGTCTGTTTGTGCCTGCTGGGGTAGTTTATCCTGGCCTCCTGCTTGGAGGAGGTCCTGATGATGAGTTTAGCGGTGATAACTCTGGCCTGGGGCTTCAGAGGGTACCACTTCCTTTTCTTTCTTCTCACTTTTATATTTTATTTTTAAATACATTTTATTTTGAAATAATTTCAAACAGAGAAATATTGTAAGAATAATGTAGAGAACATTTGCACAACTTTTATACAGATTCGCTATTTTTTTTTTTTTTTTTTACATTTTAGCATTTGGAAAAATATTTATCTGCCTATTGTGTTGTTTGTGGAATCACTTGAGGGAAGGTATCATGTTCTTCATGCCTTGATTCTTCCATATGCATTTTTTAAGGACAAGGGTATTCTTCTAGGTCACCAGAATATGAAATGTGGTTAACAAATATGATGAATGTTTAAATTTCAAAGTATTTATTGCAATAAAAATGCACTAACATTAGTGCCCTGAGACGATTCCCCTTACTTCAGTACTTGTATCTCACTGTTCTGGCCGCTTTGTGAAGCAGCTCAGAAGTCTCTTCATGGATGTCTTTCGTTGTGCTGAGAGAGCTGCCTTGATGTCCCAGAATGACTTCAAAGTATTCACCCACATGGTATAAATCCTACCAATCCCCGAAATTTTGTTTCAGGGAAAGAGCCAGAAGTCACATCATGCTAGGTCTGCTGCATAAGGCAGATGAGGATGCGTCATGTTCTTTATTTGACTAAGATTGCTGTAAATGTTTGGTTGATGAGAGGTGATCTAACAACATGGTGAATGTTTAAATAAAAAAAAATTGTTGTACAAGACACATCTCCATTAATCCCACTCAAAATAGTTCTCATTGCTTTCAACACATTTTTGACTACTATGCATCTTTTTGGTCACCCCTGTACAGTTTTCAAATAATAGGAAACTTAACAGCACAATAATGCTTTTATTTAATTGGTAGTCTATGTTCTAATTTTGTCAACTGTCACAATAATGTCCTTTGTAGAGCCATGCTTTCCTTCAGTATAGGTTCCAATCCAAGCTCATGCAGTGTATTTAGATGTCTTTGCCCCTCTTTTAACTGAGAGTAGTAGTTTCACTTTTCTTTATCTTTCATAGCATTGACATTTCTTCAAAATATAGACTAATTTACAAAGCATCTCTCATTTGGTGTGTATCTGATATTTCTTTATTATTAGATTTAGGTTATTCATTTTGGGCCTGAGCTCTAAGATTCTCAGAGACAAATAATTCTAGGTCAATAATGGTTTAATATGACATTTTTTCCAAACTTACTTTCCTCCACGTTTATCAGTTAGCATTATATTGTAAAAAGAACTCTCCCTTTCATTTGTTTATTTTTTAAAATTTATAATCAATAGGATCTACAAATTCCTACTTTTTACAATGGATGTAAGCTGCTATTGTATTTGTTTTTTATTTTTGACCATCTTCATTACTTTTTTTTTTTTTAAATCTATTTATTTATTTATTTGGTACAGGGTCTCACTCCACAGCTCAGACTCGTGATCCTCCTGTCCCAGTCTCCCCAGCTCTAGGTTTACAAGTGCGCGCCACCACACTAGTGGCTAGCTCCGTACAGCATGCGGTACCGGGGATCTAACCCAGGTCCTTGCGTTTGGCAGGCAGGCGCTTAGACCATCAAGCTATCTCCCGAGCCCAGAAGGGCCTTCTTAATGTAGCTTTTTACCTTACATGCAACATATGGTGATGGTGAAATAACAGGTTATTATTCACTTTCTGGATGCCCTAATGTTTCCCCTAAACAGCTGGTTCTGATGAGAGAAAAAGAGACTTTGGTCAGGAAAATCAACAAGGCTAGGCACACCTGCATCTTCATTACTTTTTAAAACACTTCTTTACTGTCTAGAGGAAGAGATGCTCCATATTCATCTTGTGTCTTCTCTGCCCCACCTGTAAGTATCCATGTCTCCATAGAGCCTCTTTAGTGGGGAATGGTATTTATATGTTTGGTACCGGGTCTCACTATGCAGCTTGGACTCATGGTGATCCTCCTATTTTAAGTCTTCCCAGTGCTGGGATTCCAGGCGTGTGCCACCACACCCGGTCTTGGTGGCCTGCTCAGCATGCCTGGGAGTGTGGCTGGCATGGCCTGTGGTGCTGGGGATTGAACCCTGGTCCCTGTACTTGCCTAAGCAGACACTCAGTCTGCTGTGCTAGCTCACCAGCCCTTGAGAATGGTATTTAGAAGCTGAGACCTGAATGCTAGTACACACACTGCTTGCTAGCAGGACAATGCTACTTCTAGAGGATGAAGCCAGGGGATGAGTTCTTCATGACTTCCAGATTGTTCCTATAAGACTACAGTAAGTCTCTGACCTAAGAACCAGTTCTGTTCCAGGAGAAAGCTCGAAAGCCACATTTGTTTGTAAATCCGACAAAGTGAGACTTATATACCTTTGACACAATATAAAGCATAAAAGCCCCTCGAAACACACATTCTGAAAACAAACTGTTTTTACTTTTACAGTTACCTTAAGATAGTAAGGTAGACACTGAGCTTCTCCCATGATTCATTCCCCTCCGTGAATGCTCCTAGTATGAGCTTGTGTGTATCTGAAAGTTCACAACTCAAATGTTCACAAGTTGGGGACTTACTGCATTCAATATTTTCTTAACAGACATTACTTGGCATTAATGGATCATGACATCAATTTTGGTATCATCTGCAGGATTAGTAAAACCAACTAACTATTCACATCTATTTCCTTTTTCAGATCTTCAGATCTACATAGTTTGAAATCTAACTCCAAATCACAGTCTTTAATTTTTACTTACACCATGTTATTTTACACTTTCTGTGTTTTTCTATCTCCGCTGCTATTTATTTTTTGGTGATTCTTTTCTTTTCTTCCCCTTTTGTATTTCATCAGTTATAAAATCTATGTCCATTCTGACTATCCTAAAACTTATTTATTTATTTTAAAGAGACAGAAAACCTCAATAAAATGATACAGAATCTCAAAATAAGACGATAGGAAATTAGCAATGGTTATTTTTATTTATTTACTTTTTTATGTATTTGGTACAGGGTCTTACTAAGCAGTGCAGACTCGGAGTGATCCTCCTGTTTTCAGCCTCTCTAGTGCTGGGATTACAGGTGTGTGTCACCATGCCCAGCCTAACAATGGCTTTTATATTGTGTATTGTTATCTTTAAAAATAATTGTTCAGATTATCAGATACAGACTTGTAAAACTGATCAAACAATATGAGCACTAACTGTTCCTTTCAATGAACTAATAGAAATTAGTAGTACAACTATCTTAGCTATCTTGTGTGTTTGGACATATCTTTTTTCCTTTTCTTCTTTTCTCCTTTGTCCCATCCTAGTTTTTCTTTCCTCTTAAGCAGTTTATTTTTTCCCTTTTACAATACCTATTGCATGTTTTGGACCTTATTTACTTTTAGTTTCTTACACTAGCGAGACAATATGATGCTGACATATGCAATTCTGATTTATTTCTCTTCTGAGTGTGTTCTCTAGTTGCATCCATTTGCCTATAAAAGCCTCCAGCTTATCTTTCTTTGTGGTGAGTAATACTCCATTGTATAAAAATACCACATCTTTTTATGTATTCCTCAGTAAATTCTAATTAATATGCTTATTTCTTATCTTTTTTAGATCACTTGAACTATTCTAGTGCTTTCCTAACTGATATATTATCATTTATCATGTGTCTAAATCCCATCTGATTTTTCAAACTCCAAAAGATAATTACTGTTCCTATCTCAATCTTTATTTAGATTTATTCACATATTTAGTCCTAGCTTTATTGAAGGCAGAAAAAATGTTAATTTCAAACATTTATAATGAAATGAAGAAAAATTGGAAATTAATAATGTGTTGTAGGACTGTGTTCATGCTTTCCCTAGGGGCCGGGGTGGAAATAATCAAAATATCCAATTTAACAACGTATGAAAAACAGTACAATTAATTCAAAGAAAACAGAAAGCAAATCATATACATACAATTATATCATGTTTATATATCGCATACCTATGCAATATGTGAGGAGCTGCCACAGGGAATTGGTTTCAATCAGCCCTAGAACCTGACTGAGTGGTCTCCACGGGACTGCTGTCTTCATTCTGATACTGCGCAGCAAGGGAAGATCGGTGCAAAAGAAGCAGGCTCAAGCTATCGCCTCGTGGAAATGGCCCCAAATCCATGTCAGTTCTATTTTTAGAAATCTTTTTTTTTTTTCTGGTGCTGGGGATTGAATTCAGGACCCTGTGCTTGCCAAGCAAGTGCTTATTCTACTGAGCTATCTCCCCGGCCCCATCTATGTTGGTTCTTACTGCCTCTAAGGTTGGCAGTGTGAATAGATGTGCACCCATGTTTATAGCAACACAAGGTGTCATAGCTAGATCTTGGAAGCAACCCAGATGCCCATCAACTGAGGAATGGATAAAAAAGATGTGGCATTTTTACACAATGGAGTATTATTCAGCTATAAAAAAGATAAATTGGAGGCTTTTGTAGATAAATGGAAGCAGCTAGAAACTGTATTGGTAAGTGAAATTAATCAGATGTACAGACATCGTATTGCCTCACTAATGTGAGAACCTCAAAGAGTAATGAAAATCTAAAAGGCACAATAGATACTGTGAAATGGAAAGAAATTGTTCAAAGGGAAGGAAAACCTGGGATGAGGGAAATGACAAAAGAAAGAAGGAAAAAGAAATTTTTAAGTATATATACAGGATAGTATGGACAATTGTAGTGTCGATTTCTGCTAGTTCTTTGAAAGGAGCAGTTAATACTTAAAAAGTTTTTAAATTTGATTTTTTTCTTCTCCTTTTGAATGTTTTATGACTTCTTTTTTTTTCTTTTCAAAGTTTTATTGACAAACATATAGCAATGAGACAGTTTCAAATCAAATCGAAAGTACAGTTTCAACAAATAACACACTGCATATATTCTTCTTAGTGGTTAATTGCTGTACAAGATGCAGACTTGCGATCCTACTTACAAACACCATTAGAAAAAATCATTCCATTCATTAAGAGAATGCAACTATTTATCTATCCCGACCACTTT
>NW_004524654.1:9326969-9346398 GCF_000260255.1 Octodon degus
TGGCCCAAGGGGCTGGGAGAGGGTCCGGCCCACACTGCGCCTGGGCTGGGACTGGTCCCGCTGGCGCAGGGTAGCAGGAAGCTCTCCGCACACTCACCGGACTGGGCTAGGACTGGGTCTTAAGACTTCTTTGTTATTGTTTTGTTTTGTTTTTCTTTAAACCAATCTTACATGTTTATATCTAGTAAGCTGAACAACTAATTTGGAGATAGCATAACATAAAACGGAACCATTGTTGAATTTCTATTACTTTGTTTAGTAAAATCTTGGTATTGTTTCTAATGTTGTTTTTTCTTCCTATCATTATTTTATATTCTTAAATTAAAAAAAAAAGATTGGCAGTGAATATTGTAGAAGCCATTTATCATGAAGTTAAACATACATACCTGGCCCAGGATTCAGAGGACCTAAGCTAGGACCACAGGAAGGTAGAGGAGTTGCAGGGCCCAACCTGCTTTTCACCAGCTGAGTCAGGAGACAGCAGCTTTGTGCATGATAATTACCAGGTGATTACTGTTCTTTGAAGTCTCCCAAGGTATTCTGGTGACCCACTCTACCCAGGAGCATCCAGTACAGGAAATTCTTGCAGAACTTAAGAAGATGTAATTTGTCTTAGCCGAAGTGACATATTTCAAGGGGAAAATTATAAATCATCCTTTTATTGCAAATTTTAATCTAAAATTTTCTTCTGTAATATGCTTTGCTTAATCTCTTTTAGTAAACATTTTTTGTACTTATTTGAAACAACATCTTTCTCTAGTTTTAGAAAGATATTTTTGCTGGACATACAATTCTAGACTCACTTTTCAGTTATGCCTGTTAACAGTTTAAAGATAACTTTCCCCACTGATTTAGGCTGTCATTGTTATTGCAGGCACTCAGCAGTCAGCCTGATCGTCATTCCTCTGAGGTCATGTAAGCTTTTGCTTCTGGCTAGATTTAAGATGTACTTCTTGTCATTGGCATATAGTATTTTCACAATCATACAACTCATGTGCATTTCTCTTATTTATTTGAGGTTAGGATATGTTCCTTTAAAATCTGATTTATAGTATTGATACAATCTCCTACTCATTATTATTATTATTATTATTATTATTATTATTACTATCATCATCATCATTTTTACATATTGTCTTTTTTTTGTACTTTTAGGGAAGGGTCTACAGGGTGTTCAGGGTTTCACTACTAGATTGAACTCATAGTGATCCGCGTGTTGACAGCCTTCCAAGAGCTGGGATTATAGGCGTGTGCCACCACACCCAGTCTCCATATTGTCTTTACTGCACCATCTTTTTAATTTACTTTTCAGGCTTTCAATTGAATTTATATTAGAGTATTTAAGAGATTTTTATTTTCTTTTTTGTTGTTAAAATTTAATTTAATTGCATCATGATTAGAGGTTATATTTCAAATACTTTGAAATGGTTTTATGACTGAAAAGATTTGTGGACTTGAAAAGATTTGAAAGTGAAGTTGTTTTAAAATTTTGTCCCATTCACTGATTCAGATATTTTCATCTAGAATTCTATCTTATGAAAATTCCAAATGGCAACCATATGATAATTTTACTATCTATTGCACCTCACCTAATGTCAAGAGCACATACATGCTTGGTAGACAAATGGAATTCTGGTCCTCATTCAGCCACCTAACAACTAATGTTCTTACAGATGTCTTGCTGACTTGCATTGGATTCTTCTGGGAGGCCTGTGTACCAGTTTGCTCTATCATCTTAAAAGAGAACTTGAATGAGTTGACTATTTTCCTTTGTGCAAGCTGGGATCCCTACTACGCTGCCAAGATAGACAGAGTTATTAGTAAAGGATCTCAAAAAATTACTACTAATTTTTCCAGGGGTTAAGTGTGTACTTCTTCTATTGTTATTTGCCCAAAAAATATAACAGAATAATCAGATCTAATTTTCAAAGCCTACTTTGTTACTTTATAGTCTATTAAAAATTGAAATAAAACATTTAGTGACTAAATGAATCTCTATGAGGGAATCTGTATGGTGCTTTGGCTAGTTCTACTCAAATTCTGAAAGGTGGAAATCAAAGGACTAGAGTCACATTTTGAAGGATGGAAGCTTAACCATAGGATAATATTCTTGGGCTACAGGTTGTAGTTGGCTTGACAACATTCCAAGAAGGCTAATGTGCTTCCAGTATGGCATAGGAGGCAGCAGAACCTAGGGAACTCTTTCTTATCCCAGAGCAGCATGGAAATTTGCTTGGCCTGCTGTGAAGAAATTAACCTTCACTCTAATATGAGAGAGAAAGGGATGGGGGGAGAGAGAGGGAAAAAGGAGGAAGAGGAGAAGGAGAGGGAGAGGGATCTTTCTTTGGGGATCTACTAAGTGATGGAGGCAGTGACATTGCCTAGGATGCCTAGCTGTAGAACTGCTGGTCTGAGAACTGACAGATCCTGTGGTGCTTTTATGCAGGCAGCCAGACACATGACGAGCTCTTACTTAACAGCAGCTCTCTCATCATCATCATCACCATAAGCATCACCATCATGGTCCCCACGACAGGGATCCTGTGTGTGCGGTATGCTCACCAGTCCTCCCCCCCACCCCAGGTGATAGTTGTCCACTCTGGTCACATAGGAGGTATTCCAGGTTTTGTTAACACAAAAACTTGCTTTCTTTCCCAAATAAACTGCAAGCTTGGTGCAGAATCAGGTTCACGCTGGAGCGGGAGGTGCTTTACATTTTGAACACTTTGAAGAAGTCACAGCAGCTTAGCCAAGATGCCCATTTCCTGCCATAACTCGCATGATTATGCTAATTCAGAAGGAATGTGTTGATGCACTATTAAAAAGCATGATCTGTTTTCAGCTTCTGGGTAAAGAGGAGAGCAGCAGCCTTTAGTGGCCGTGTCAGTTTTGCCTGTATTATTATGTGCAGATGTGCCAGCTGCCAGTAGGCATTTTCTCTCTGATAGCGCTAACCACTTAACCGTGGGTCAGTGAGGTGCAGCTCTCAGCCAATAGATCTAATTGCAGTCCTTCTATGTTCCCTGTGATTGCAGGTTTCTCCAGCTCTATAAACAAATAGTAATCAACTAAACCTGTTACCTCTGAGTAGAGATGTCACGATATGAAATATTAACTGTTCAAAATACAGTAATGATGGTTTTAAGCTGCATTTGTTTCTTGAAAATAAAGAAAAAACTTGAAAAAGGAGGAAAAATCAGAAGCTCAAGGATTGGAATTCTGAAAGGCCCTCTGGCTGTTCTCCCTCTACATAATAAAAAATTGCATATGTATACGACATGTTTTATGTGGTCAGATACAGCGTAAATATTGTGTACATCTTTTGCTGGAGTAACAATGCATTAGGAGCATCACAAATAAGCTCAGCCTCAGCATCTACATTTTTATGACATTTTTATGTTAATGCAAGTCAAACTTATGTTTTGTGATGTATCTAACCCACCCCAAATTAATCCATTTGTATTCCTATAATCCAATCAGCTGCAGCCTCCCCTGCTGAAAAGTTAGATGGAAAGTGCAAGGCAGAAATATCCCACTAAGTCTGGACCCAGCGAGGCTTTGCTTTTAGAAGGTGATTTTCCTCTTTGGCAGATGGAGGCAGTGTGGGTTTGGGCAGACAGCTCTGGTTAGGAGTAGAAATGGAACAGGATGGAGGAATGATCCTATGGGAGTAAGGTAACCGTATAGATCACATCACACCTTAGCACACTTTATTCTATTACTTAACTCTAGTTTTGATGTTGTTTGATAGTGGTTATATGGACTGCAACTAATAATCTCTGCCATGTTTCTTAATCTTTTGCTAGGGTTTGATTAGTGGCTTACTGGATAGTAAGCATTGTGCCAACCCTTTATTGAGCATCTAAGGTTTACAACTCATAAGCTATGTTTACTCAGAAACTAGTGGGTAGAATATACATGCCAGAATTGGAAACCAGGATTTATCTACTTCTGCTTTTCCCCATGTTTTCCAGTAAAGACAGAATATGCATTAGAAATTGTTTGTAAATTTTAGGCCACAATATAATGCCTTAAGATGGATAAATTCTTCCAAGAAAATGCTAAGAAGATGTTTAGTATGGTGTAAGAAGCACTAACTTAGAAAGTCTTGAGTTGGAGTAGAGCTGTATATTGATAAAAAAAATCCATGCTTGTAAAATTAAAGAAGACATAAATAAATGGAAAAACACCCCATATTCATGGACTGGAGAGAAGAGTATTGTCAAGATGTCAAAACTACCCAAAGTGATCTATAGATTTATTTAATCTTTGTCTAACTCTTAATGCCAATTTTTGCAAAAAGATAAAAAGTCTTAAAATTGATAATTTATATGAAATTTTAAGAGATCCCAAATAGCCAAAATTATCCCCCCAAATAACAAAATTTTGAGGAATTGCACTTTTTGATTATAAAATGTGTCATAAAACTAATCAAACAGTATAATTTTAGCATAGAGACAGTTATACCAACTGACAGCATAGAAAAGGCAGTCCCGAAATAAACCCTTATACATACATTTGAATAATTTTCGATAAGGGTGTCAAGTCCATTTAATGGATAGTAGACAGGCTTTTCAAAAAATGGTGGTGAGAAATCTGGATCTCTGTGTACAAAATAATTAAGTTAGACCTTTACTTAACATTACACACAAAACTTACCTAAAATAGCTCTCTGATTGAAAATGATAAAACCCTTAGAAGAAAATACAGAGCTGAACGTTCATAGCATTGGATTTGGCAATGACATTTTGGATATGCCATTAAAATCACAAGCAGCACATGAAAAAATAAATTGAACTTTATGAAAAATGAAATATTTTTTGTGTTAAAAGGTACAGGAGTAAAGATACAACTAAAGAATAGGAGAAAATATCTGTAAGTTATGTATCTGCTAAGGAATTAATACCCATAATGTTAAAGATAATTCTTATAACTCAGCATAATACAAATCAAATTACAATGGGCTAAAGACTTGACATTTCGCTAAAGAAGGTACATAGAAGGCCATCAAGCATGTGAAGAGATCATAATCATCAACAATTTCTAGGAATATACACATTTGCCACGAGATACCACCTCATGGCTGGTAGGATGCTTACTACCCGCTTATACAGGGTAACAAAGATTGGAAAATGTGTGCAGAACTCGGGTCCCTAGTGCATACTTGGGAGAAGTACAAAGAGGTATAGCTCATATGGAGAACAGTATGGCGGGTCTTCATAAAACTGAAAACTGATTCTATACAACCAGCTATTTTATTTCTGGTTATATATTCAAAAAATTAAAAGCAGAATCTTGCAGATACATGCATATATCTATATTTATAACAACATTGATCATAAAAACTGAAACATGAAAGTAACACAAGTGTTTTTAAATGGATTACTAGATAAGCAAAGATATGGTATATACATATAGTAGACTATTATTTAGCCTTTAAAAAAAGAAAGTTATGATCTATGTTACATTATGGATGAACTTCGAGGGAGTTATGCCACTGGCATTGTTTCCCCTAGAGTTTCAAAATTTAGAGCTGTGAGAGCTTCTCAAGAGAAGCCTTTTAACTTCACCGATAAAGAGAAGTGTGTAACCGAGGCTGTCAGTGTCTTACTTGTAATCACACAGCTACATGGGAGGAATCATGGTCTCTGGCCTTCTTGGATGATGGTCTCCAGTGTGTTTGGCTACTGTTTTCCTTGCATAAAATGACTGCAAAAATCATGGTGATGCCTTTGTTAGTGCCCTAGACTTGCAGCTCCGAATAAGTGTCCACACACTGCTCTCTAGTTTGGTTGACCTCAAGACAAAGGGCTGGGTCTTCTCCTGCCAGTCTTTGGTGACTGGCCTCAGGACAAAGGGTGGGTGGCTGGCAGGAGCCCTTTTTCTCAGGGCTTCTCGCACCTGTCCCAATCCTTACTGGGTTTTCAAGGATAATTCAGGAGACATACACCTGGCTGTTAGCTGAGAGAAATCTAGGAGCTTCCAGAAAACAAAGGCTAGAATTCACGATCATTTTATTTTTCTTTGCAGAGCTGGGCCTACCTGACTGCAAGAATCTGGCTAATGTGTGGTCAGCCTATTGTAGGCAGGCAGGAAAAGAAAAGTGGTCTTAACTTGGACTAGAAACCAATGACTGGGAATTATTTTTTTGTCTTTCATTTCATAATTTTGACTCCCTGTGAAAACAGCTTCCACTTACATGTGATTCTTTGTTTCACCCTCATTTCCCTTCCTCGATTCACTTCCTGTCTTTGTCTGTTAGTTTATGAGGTTGTTTTGACTCTGTCAGAAAATTGTAGGAAAGAGGCTCCTGCTGACTGGGATCACAAGATGGAAAGTTCTTCTTTGAGCACTCCGGCACGATGCAGGACAGAACCTTCTCTTGATTTTTATTTAACTCAAATGGGTCCATGTGGTTCATATTCAGAGGAACATTGTCAGTTATTTTTATGAGAGATGAGAACACACTGGTGGTGGTGGTGGGATTTGTGTGTGTGTATCTGTATAGGTGGAGGCGGGCTTGAAGGGATGGAATTGGCTTGAAAATCTGCAGTGGGCTCTTTTCTCCTTTAACACTGATGCTGGGTAATTAGCAAAATGCGCACAGGGTTTTATCCATATTCATGCGCCCTTTCCCACAAGCATAAACAATCCAGTCTCTATTATTTCCTTGCGTGTGCGGCTCCCCCCTCTCCCTGCCACCTGCAGAGCCCTGTGCTGCTCTGTTAAATCATTCTCACTCTGGTTGGGGGTGGGGGAGCCTCCCCTGGCCAGAGCATGGGCAAGGGTGAGGGACTGCACAGGGAACAGAGGGGGCTTCTCCCCCACGCAGCCTTTGTGGAAGCTTCAGCAGTGTGCATTCACAGTGCATGCTAACAGGTCCTCCTTAGGAGGAGGCTGAAGAGTAGGTAGGGTTGGGTAATCATTCTTGTGGGATGAAGGAAAAATGAGGCACAAAGATAAGGCTGTGCCCTTCCGGATCTGTGCCTTTTCAGGTCTGCTCCCACAGTGGTTTGTCCAGCCGGTCCTTTGCCCTGGTTAGCTGACCTAAGAGACCCCTTCATTGGTCTCCCATTCTTCATTTCTCTCAGATCCAGGAGCAAGAAGTAGCTTTGACCTAAGATTGGAAGCCACAGAAAGACCAAGGTTGGGCTCCCATAACTAGACATGCGGCGTTGGCATGCCTGTGTTCCTCTGTCACCATGCTGCTGTGGGTGTGTGCTTTTCTGCACCTACCCTCCTACTATTTTCTAGCTGGCTTGCTGTGCCCTCTTGTCCTGGGCACGTAAACAGTGGTGAGGACTTCTTGTGGGTGTGAGCCACTTTGTATTTCTTATTGGCTTCCCTATCCTGCCCATAGCCTTGTAAGAAATCGTGTCTGTATGCTTCGGAGTGAGGGGCTGATGTCTGTGTGGACCTTGCCAGCGCCACACACTAGAAGTAGCCAGCGACCCCCCTGCACAGCAGGATTGTTTCTAGGGGCCATGCGGTCCCATCGCTGTATCTCTGGCATCTTCTTTGTCCCCTCACAGCAGGCTGTGAATCCACCAGTAAATAAGAGAGCTGGATCCTGTCCCACCTTTCCCACTCTTTATGAATATGTATTGGATTTCATGGGCTGACTTTTCTTTGTAGAAGTGAGAACATAAGTGTGGTCATAGACACTGAATGGTATGAAGGAAATTCAATCTTTGTTTCGTTTTCATTTTTTAACCTGTCTGCACTGTCATGGAGGAAGAGCCAAGCTCATGTGCAGAATATTAGGAGTTGGGGTGGCGCCATCTAGTCAGAGGTGGCAGATGCCCATCACGTGTGCTCATTTTCACTCCTAATCTTTTCCTGTGCTTGAGGACCTGCTCGCCTCTCTGAGATCCTCTATGTGGAGGTGTGATTATTGTTCTTTCTTCATCCATGATGCAAAAGCAAGCTACTCCGAGAGCCTACTTCAGGAGGCAGCAATGTGAAGTCGGTCTCTGTGACACCCATCAGATTTAACAGTCCCTGGTGCACCGGTGGAGACAAGCAAACCACAGGCTTCAAGGGCTCCCAGGGAGAAGGGCAGAAGCAAACCAAAGCATGCTGCTTTGTGTTCTTGCTCCACTAGAAAAGCTGTCTGGTAGAGAGCTGCACATCAGCTCCATTCCAATGTGATAGTTATTTGGCTCAGGTTCCTATGAACCTGGTACATGAGAAGTTCTAGAAAGGTGACTGAAGGAACATGCGGTATAGTTCTTGCCTTTGGAAGACTTTTACATTGACTAGGGAAATACTACCAACTTAGGTGAAAAACCCATTGATAGATATTCAAGAAGGTATAAGTACAAATGCTGGAAGAGATTCACTAGGTGCATCATGTGTGGCTGTGATGTGCAGAAGCTGTTCAGGAAGGCTGGGGAAAGCCTTACGAAAGCACCTCCAGGAGTGTGATAGTTTGGGCACACTGATGATTAGACTTGATATGACTGAAGAGTTCTGTTCTTTGGATTTCAGGGTCGTTTTTCTGGAAAGGGGACATATATGCACTGAGTTCTGTCTTTTCAGCCCTCAAGTGTCTTCCTGTCCAGAGATGCTGTTGCCAGTGAAGCAAACCCTTTTGGCTTAGCGAGTCTCTTTTCCTATCCTACAGGTAGAGAAGAGTGGAAAGTGACAATACGCTTTCCAGGGGTGAGCAAAGTATTTCCACGAAAAGTCATTTATAAACAGACACCCGGCTACCAAGTTTATTCTTCCCCTAACACCCCAAAGGCAGAGAGTAGCTTGAAAAAATCACTAAGAAGCCCTTAACCTTGTAACATACAGTTTTTGCTAAAAATATATATTAATAATATATTATTGAGCGAGCATAGATGAAGAAGGCCAGGGAGGGAGGAAACAATAAGAGTGCGAGCGAGGTCACTGCTCTTTGCCCGCAGACTCTACAATCAATAAGATCTGGTCAATAACTGCTTTATTACTGCACTACCACCCGGAGCAAAATCATTTTTAAATTAAGAATATATTTTGCAAAACTGAATTAACAATATTGAATATTTTGCTCTTTGATATGACTAGCCTTCAAAATCAAATTATTAAGTATGGAAAATGCTTACCGGGTGAAGTTTTTCTTTCTTCTTCTCCTCACTTTTTCCACCACATTCCCTTTCTCCTTTCACTCACACGCAAATCTACTGCTCTGCTGTCCCCCAGCCCCCATATTACAGCTTGGGAAGGAAACAACAGCAGATTTTGAAGATCTCCGGCACAAATGTGGATGTAAATTAGCATTGAATCCAGCACATGAAAATTAAGAAAGGAAGACACATTTGCTTGAGTCCAACAAAACTGTGCATTTCCTGTAAAAGAAAGGACCGAATTGAGAAAATTGGGAATTTTCCACTCAACTAGGAACTGATGCCAAAAAATCAACCTTTGGACTTTTATAATCTCTGGCAAGCAATGAAGTCTCACCACTGCTCCCCTCCCACCTCTCACCCTCGGTTCCCCTGGCTCCATCGCCTGCCTGTTCTCTCCTCTTTTCTCCACAGATGGAGGGGAGAGAGGAGAGTTTTTCATGACTCATGAAGTGCAACTTTAAAGCATCTGTAAGGCCAAATCCACTCCCCCCACAAAAAAAAAATACCTACAAGGAGCTTTGGAGTAGCTATGTTACACAGAAGTGGATGTGAAGGCGAATGTGGACAACAGCCCTGGGAAGTGCTGAGGGAGGTTATTAGAAATGATCATACAGCATCTTTCTCATATAAAAACCTACAGTTTTGGTCTTCACATTTTCAAACATTATAATAAGCTCCTCTCAGCCCTTCTGACTTCTTAGGCCACTTACCACTGTTTGTCATTAGCAATTAAGATCTCCTGCTTATAAATTGTAGGTTATTGAGTTTGGCTTATAAAATAATATATTACGAAAGGGAAATGGACATTTTTCACTATTACTTTTTGTGCAAAACTCCATTATTGTGCTTTCTAATTTTTGGAAAAAAGATAATGTTAATTAGGCCATGCAATGGCACATTGATTTATTATTCCATGTCAGATGACAGATTTATACTCTTAGAGAAGGGAAATTTGTTCAAAGTATTGGGGACACAGAGATGGGGTGAAGGGAGGGAACTTTTGAAAAAAGGAAGGAAACTAGCAAAGCTTTCTCTGCATGATCTAATTTAACCCTTCTAATAACACTTGGAAGATAGGCACTACTGTGTCTTTTACACCAGAGCTTAGGTGGTTTACATAACTTGCCCAGGTCAGGTAGCTGGTAAGTGGTGGAGTGGAAGTCAATTTCAGGCAGATGTGACTAAATTCTGTGTTCTTTCTAGTACCTCATACTGTCTTTTAAAGACAGTGTTCAAGTCTGTGACCCAGCAGATGAATCTGATCAAACATAAAATGCCTAAGATATTTAGTCAATGATTTATAATCTTTAACATAGATCACAGATCCATTTGAGAAAACATGCAAGGTAGAAACCTTCTACCAGGAAAACACACACGCGCGCACACACACACACACACACACACACACACAATTCTAGAGTGCACCCACGTTTTCTGAAGTCCAATAAAAGTCTCCATATTAAGATCCTTCGTGCTAAGTGTCCTACAAGAGAAGCACTCCATAAATGTAACTTTCCTCTAACACAACTCAGAGGACTCTGTTAAGAGTTTCTCCTTGATATTAAGCCAGAAGGAGTGAAAACAGTAGCTGAGGCTGCACTCTGGTTTGCTTTGCTCCATCTGAGGCCTGGGCTGTTCCTAGGACTTGGTGGTTGGATGCCACAGTGGTTTGTAGAGGGTCTTTGGAGGAAGGTTTGGCTTGCTCATGGAGATTTTCTACTGTCCTAGAAAAGCCACGGGACCTCCAATGGGAGATTCTGCCTGTTAAATATCTTTTCTTTCCTTGGCCTCTTATGCTCCTGGAAAATTGCAGTGAATTTTTTCATTTTTGTTCAGTAATCGTTTTGGGGACCCTACAATTTGTCGAACATGGTGCTATAAACCAGAAAAACAAAAAGAAAATCCCAGTTGACTGAGAGCTTGCTGACATTTTACTTTATCTTACTGAATCTCAAGATTGGATTATTGATCAGGGAAGGCTTAATAAGGTGACAGAGGACTGAATGAAGAAGACCAAAAAGCCTGCTGCCCACTGCTGCCCAAATCCTCCCTCAGAGCCCAGTCTTGCCTCTTGGTCTGCCGTGACACTTTGATGCTCAGCACTGTTCCAGCATCTTCAGTTCCACATATGCTTATCAAGCAGGCACTCTGCATGGTGCTGGGCAACTGAAAAGGACGTGGCCTGGGGGTTGAGTCTGTCCTCAGGGAACTGATATTCACCTTGGACAGTCAGATCCTCACAGTGTGCCACAGAAGAAGGTCAGATGTTCAGAGAAGGCTGATGAAACCTCTCTACCATATGGGAGAAGCTAGTGACTGATGGTGTTGTCCTCAGGTGACTTAGAGATTTTGCAAACGGAAAGGAGACTAGGAAGGAGAAGGGAGGGAAGCAGAAGGGAATGAAAAAGTTGAAGTGGGTTATGTGCACGTGCTGACTTCCCATGAGGAACACAATCTGTGTGCTGCAAATGTGTACTAATAAACATACAAATTTAAGAAAAGAGCATCTTAAGAAAACCTTGAGGATGGGATGTGGTAAATTGCTCTTAGGTCTCAGTATAGTATTCATATAGCCTAGTGGTGGTGAAATCTTTCAAGGCAGATGCCCACTCTGCAACCCAGAACTCACTTGTGTCTTGCAGAGCCCCAACTCTGCAATTAAACCTGAACACTGTGGCTTTAGTTTAGACAAACAACTCATTTAGTAACATCTTCTGTCTTAAAAGAAAAACAAGTGTGCTGCAGATTCTCTGCCACTAAGATAAACAATTAGTAGATCAAGGGTACTTTTTAAATGTGTAGAGCAAAGCAGAAAATATTGGTGAAGGCACCTTCACCCGTGTTTCCTGAAGACGTTACCATCCTCATCTGCAAGCAGGGTGCACTCTCAGCTCCATGAAGGATAATGGATGGTAGTCTTTGACCCAGTGACAGGGAGGTATTAAATTATAAGGACTCCTGTGTCATTTTTTTTTTTTGCTGTGAAGGATGTTTAAACATCACTTTGTCCTCTCTATAGTTTGAATGGCACAAAGGTAGAGAATGCTTTTGTACACTGCTTCATTGGCTAAATCCATATCAATGGTTATTTTTAAAGATAAAAAATGGAAACTTCTTCTTTTTTAATATGTAGTTTTACTTTCCTTTGAGAAAATTCCACAAGTGAAAAGAGTTGACATCCTGATGACTCAATTATCCAGGCCTTTCCCCCTCTCCTTTTGAGTACAGTACTGACCTCTGGAAAACCATCTCAGTGAAAAAGCTGATCCAGCTTGTAGGGCGCAGGATTAAAGATTTTCAGAATCCACAGGGGAAGGCTGAGTTCTGGGAGGAATTCAAAGATTCGTAAGAAGGTGGCATTGGAACCCACATGTCGCAGAATAGAAATAACTCAGGATTAGAGCATGGCTGTTGGTTCTCTCAGATGCTTGCACAGGTATGCCTGGGAGTTGTGATTAGGGGGTGACGATCTGAGTGCAGGAACCTCTGCGAGCCTCCCACTAAGTCCTGCCTCTCCCTCCAAGGGCTTTTGGCCCATCTAAGCACACACATCCCTCCATCCTCCGATTTTCACAGAACTCATCACTCATCCTAGCACCGACTCACATGCCAGCCTTTCCTGTTATTTAAGGGTGAGAAGCACATATGGCTTGGCTCCTCCATGCAAGCGGATGACGATGCAAGTTCAGAAACCCTTTTCTGTAGTCCCTACACTCTGGTGTGGCTGATGCTCCATTAATGTTTACAGAACTGCATGTAACTGTATTAAAGTGACATATTCACCCTAGATTTCACCACCCCAAAGCTGCCTTGAAAAATTCCCTTTTCATGTAGCTTTGTCGGTCTCCTATTGCTTTCCCTTAGGCCTGAAGACCCTACCTGGCCTCACCTTCTGGGATTGCTGGAAAGACACTAATTCTTGCAAGCCATTTGTTGGTTTTTCTTGCTTAGTTCACTTTCACTAGCATTGTCACTTGATTCCTTTCCTTTAATCAAAGGGAGGTTGGAGATGTTTCCTCTAATTTAGACCATGCCTGTGGATTTGCCAACACCTCCTCTTGCCCAGGACACTGGATGGCTGTCGCCACAGATACAGCATGTGCTTGGTTTGGAGCTGCTTTCCCTGACCTTCTAGAATGGGTGGGGGTAGATCACAGTGGGGCTGATCTTGCATGGAGAGCAGCAGTCTCCCAGATCCATAGGGACCTGTTCTGGTGCCCACTAGCCTGATGTAGCTGCTGTTCACATCCCTGTAGGGCCCCAGGGTTCTGATGCAAGTCCTGGTTCCACTGAGTGACAGGTGTGACCAACGGCTGCATGAGTTATTTCCTTTGGAAACCACAGCTGTGGCTGAGGCCAACGGATGGCAACGGTGCCACTGGGCTCTCTGGAAGCAGTCTGCTCGGCTATCTCCAGCCTCAGGAAAGGGTCTTTTGACTTGATGAAAATAGCCCAGGAGGCTGGGTTTCAGTGGCAATAGAAAGTATCCAGAGATGGAGAGCACACAGCAGGGACAATAAAGCAGGACTTTGGAGGCAAGGTTTTGGCATATCACATCCAAGCTCTGTCACATTTTAGCTTTGTTACTTGAGCTATTTTTGTCGTTTCTTTGAACCTCAGTTGCCTAATAGGTAAAGTGGGGGTATTATCTATTTCATATGTTTATTATAAAGATTGACTGAGACACAGCATTAAAGCATTTTGTACTGTGTCTGATACATTTGATCTTCAATATCTTTAGGGCTTTATTATAATTATTATTTCATAAGGTCAGATAAAATGTGCACTGACTCTGATAATTCATAGCTTTCTTCCGTCGATCTTGCTGTCTGAGTGACAGGGAGTGACAATGACACCCATACCATCATTGTTGTAAAGGCTCTTAGGACAGGACCCTGGCACATAGGATTTCCTTTCATTATTTTTATCATTATCATTGTTTTTTTTAAGGTCCCTGAGCATCATCTTAACATGCTGCCACAGAGTTGCCTTATTTTGGTTGGGATCTTGAATTTGGTAGGGCTGCCAAAGCTAGGAAGTGGCCATAGTTATTTCTAGTGAGTTGGATCTTTGCAATATTTTATCCTCATTTGCATTTACATATAATTGAAGAAGATGTTGTTGATAACAGCTGTTGGAGCAACAAGATCTCCGAAGACCAGCACCTTAAAAGAATATGTTAGAAACACAACCACACTGATGATAACTTTCCCTTGACTCCTAAAGGTCTAGATTCTTTGGAGGCATCTCTGTCTTAGAGATACGTAAAGATTTCTACAGTAACAGAACCCAGTCCATTTTGACTGGTACAGCACTTTAAACTGTAGATCACAGAATCACCTGCCATAAGAATGTGTTCTTGAATGACAGATGTCTTTGAACTCAAGAGCACTTGCTGGCCAATTTCAACAGTAAGTTTTAATGGCTTAAGATGCTCTACTTTTTTTGGTCAGCATTTGAATACTGCAGAACATTAGTAAAGAGAGATAAGCTTGTATTTAAAAAGAATGAAAACATTAGAAAACCCCAATCTAAGAAATGAGCACATTTCTGATAAATTAAGAGGTTCATGCTTCCCATGTTCCACTAAATGCTCTGCTCCTATGTCAGCAGGTTTTTGTCTGTGCTCATCTTCTCATGCTCTGCTTAAATATGGCTCCTGGATTATGTTCCATGTCTCTGAGGCATACAAACCAGAAGGAAGGAGCCAGAACTCTGATTCTCAGCCTGTCATGGAAGGGACAGCTTTAGTTTATTTTAAACATTAACCACCCAATGGAACAGTCACTTGTGTCTAGATTTTGGCACATTTGTTTTTTTTCTAATACCCTTTTGAGAGTTGGGCTCATTCTTTCTTTTTTCTTTTGCATTTACATAGAGTTGAAGAAGATGTTGTTGATAACAGCTATTGGAGCAACAAGAGTTCTGAAGACCAGCACCTTAAAAGAATATGTTAAAAACACAACCACACTGATGATAACTTTCCCTTGACTCCTTAAAGTCTAGATTCTTTGGGGGCATCTCTGTCTTAGAGACAAGTTTAAGTTAAAGGCAAAACAAGAGTTGTGATGAATTCTTTAGACTATCTATTCTAAAAGTTTTTATTGTCCAATGTGGAGTCATTATTCTCACATCAGGTGAGGGCTAGAATGACACTAGCAGGAATTTTGAAACAGGTCCTCATGTAGGAAGAGAAAGGTGGAAGGGAGAAGTTGGACTCCAGGGGTGAAATATAGCTCTAGCAATCTTTAGGACAGCCAGGTCTGGGAAGGAATTTTAAAAATCCAGAAGGCATGGGCCAAAAATGTAGGCCTTCTGAAAAGCAAAAGAGCCCACCTCTTTGCTTCCCATACATCTGAATAGCATGTGTACAGCACATGAGATTGTGTGAATGAACTTGTTACTAAAAGATGAAGCTAAAAAAGAAGACCTGGGTAAAGAGATTGGAAAGGATAAACTCTTCTACTGAGGAAGTCAGTTCTCTAAAATTTATCATAGAGGCTCATGGCTAGTAAGGACTTTGTGTGATTTTTCAGTTTTACTTTTTGCTTTGAACTAGGTCTACTTTTATTCCTTCATGCAGGAGAAATGATCTTCTTGTATTCACATTTCCCAAAGAGCCATCTTGTAAATGGTGTCTGGTTTCTCATGTGCGGGAAGTTCTTCTTACAGTCTAAACCTTATTTCTCTTACTGTATCTTAAGTTTCTCCCCTTCTTGAATTGTCCTCATTCTGTTTTCATGGACCTTCTTATCTTCCATTTTGTAAGACCAACACTAATTACTTCAGTTCTTTTCCAAGGAGATGATTTCTCCCAAACCTTGTGTCATTTTTGAGTGTATCTCTATACTCACATAGGTATTTTTGTGGCTAGAAGGAGAGTCCTTCTGGGATGGTATTTTTACCCCAGGGTGGATCTGTGCTGTGAATAACCTGAGCCATTCTGGAACTCTCCCCAGACCGGGCAGGTGGCAGCCCCATTTGCTCTTTCCTAAGCGCCAAGGCAGAGAAGCAACTCTGGCTCCTTCTCTCTGGACCGCGTGCCTCCGGAACACGAAACTCAGTCACAGACACCATATTTAAACAGAGCATGGAAAGGACAAAAATAGACTAAAAACCTGTCCATGTGGGCCAGGAAAGCTGCATTTCCAATATGCTGTTAACAAGACCCTGCTGAGATTCAGACAGCAAGTAGTTAGGGTAGAACCTGGGTGGTGAGCAGCACCCCCCACTCCTGATTCTGTCCCAGGCATAAGTGTGGTAAGCAGGTGCAAGGGGCCAGGCCTGGGGCAGGACAAAGTAGAGCAAGGCCCTTTCCTACAGTATGGGGAGCTTTGACTCAAACAACTAAAATTATTAGAAGTACAAGTGCCCATATGATGAAGGGCTGGGCTTTATGGTGTAGAGCAGTAGTTTATAAATATTTAAGGCTAAGGAATTTCTCAGATAAAATTTTGGAAGTTCAATAGGCAAAACAAATGTCAAAGAATGATTGCTGTGCTTTTTGTGGTGGTATTGCACAGTGGGTAATGCTCAAGGCTGGGGATAAAGAGCAGTCACGGACAGTCGCCTTCCCAAGAGGCTACCAGGTTGCTGGGGAACCATTGCTCATTACCATGAAAGATGAGTGGTGAAGGGAAGTGTGCCCCAAGTCTCTCTGTTCTTACCTTTGCCCATGGGTCTTCCAGCTCTCTGTGATCAGTCGATGACACTGGGAGGAATGGACTTCTAGACATTGGTGCATTTGAAGAATGTGATTGATACTAATCAGAAACTGGACAAAACTACCTGGATATAACAGTAAGGGGAGCTGTTTAGGGGGCATTCCCTGCTGACAAGACAGGTTGGTGCTCCCATCCAGTCTTAACCCCAGAGACAACGAGGTAGAATAATAGTTGTGAACAACAAAGAGGCTATGGCAAATATTCTAGCCAGAAAAGTCTGACTAGTGTTCTTTTCTTTCTTTCCTCCCCTACACTGGGGCAAATGGGAACTGGGATAGGAAGGGACAGGCTAGATCTTCTCTCTACTCTATATGACTGGTATTGGGCTTTGATCTAGAGTGAGAAGGAGGAGGAGGAACTGGTCTGAATTAGATATGGTGGGGTACAATGTGGGAGAGCATGTGCTTAGCATGTTCTAGACCTTGGGTTCAGTCCAACACATACATATACACACAAGGTGAGAATGAAGTTGTAAAATTGGTGGATACAATCACTGGAGGCCAGGTTAGAAGAGCATATGGAACTAGATAGAGAAGGGGGTCCTAGGAAAGAAAGACTTTAGGCTCGTTCTTTCTGAGCAAGGGAGGATATTAGAATCCCTTTTCCGATTCCTCACCTTGGC
Source organism: Octodon degus (assembly GCF_000260255.1). Taxonomy (NCBI): domain Eukaryota; kingdom Metazoa; phylum Chordata; class Mammalia; order Rodentia; family Octodontidae; genus Octodon; species Octodon degus. Next base: position 9,344,429 of record NW_004524654.1, read on the forward strand.
TTAAGGTTTATTTTGACTTCACATGAATCAACTTCAATTTGCCCTGATGAAAGTAATTTATGGGGCAGACTGAAGGCCACTGCTTGCATTTAATTGACCATCTGTGGACTAGCAGGAAGATCTGGTCCTGTGTTTAACTGTGGTCAGAATTTCAGACTTATTTTTATATTGAATAGGGGTCAATTACAATTCAATTCAATTTCTGTTCCAAATTCAAGTCACATTTCTTATGTATCTACTGTTTGATTCTGTGCTAGTTTCATTCATCAAGAATATAAGAAAAGGAGAATAGGATAAGAAAGGACACATGTGCTTTTAGTGGTATGGCCTTGTTGATACTATTGTGCTCACCCATCTCCCTCTCGCACACCCGAGATTCCATCACACACATCACATTCCGTTTCCCTAGGACGCCTTTCCAGGCCCCTTGGGGTGGGACTCCTACCCTTCCCAGCTCCTAGGGACCTGTTCCACTCAATGCAGCCTCTCAAAGTGATCTTGTCTGTCTTATCCCAACAATCATGTTGAAAACAGCTCAAGAACAAATGCATGCAGCCAAGGGTAGTCATGCTGTGTCCTGTGGTCACTAAAATCTCAGTGTCTTGGTAAGTTTTGCTTTTAAAACATCATGAAGAGCTTCTAACACTAGAGACCTTCTTTTTATGTAGCTATGGTCTTTGGCGGTCTTGGCCTCACTAACTTGGGAGACATTGGCGCCTACGTGAGGTCCATCATAGGAAGGGCAGCAGGCAATGCCCTAGTCTAAGATTGACCCAAAACTCAAGAAGCAAATGTTTCTTCAGAGGAAACAGAAGCTTCTAACCTCTAAGTGCTAGACCTGCAGACCTGGCACAGTGTCACTTCTTTCAGGCAGTTGGTTACAATAGGTCATGCACTCTACCAATTTTATTGGGAAGAGTAATGATAATTTCTGACAAGCTATAATCTACTGCTCTTTGATAGGAATAAAATCATGCTTAGAAGTCAAGTGTGAAAACCAGAGCATAGTACGTTAAATGAAAAGACTTAGAGAATCTTTCTATAGTCTTCTTCAAATCTACTTTCTTCATAGATGGCCTTTGGATTGTTGTTTGGTACTGGGAATGGAACTTACCACCTTGTACTTGTTAGGCAGCTGCTGTGATGGTGAGGTATATCTCCAGCCCCTGGAATTATAATTTGAAAGCTAGCATAACACTTGTTTGCAGGATGCAAATAACAAAAAAAGAAACAACTATGTATTCAGTGGTAATCTCTACATCAGTGGATATGACTTGCCATTGGGATTGAGGGTTTTGTCATTCTGAACGGCTTTCTTAGCATCAATTGTGGGGGGCACCTACAAGCTGACTCATCAAAGTATCCCCATGTTGGAACTGAAGCAGAGAGTAAACTAAATCTTTTGAAGCACTTTGAGAGTCTGTACTCCTATTATCTTCTTTTTCACCATACCAGGAATATTGTGTCTCCCTTCACAGCCTTAAGCCTTCCTTATCAATGGAGTCATGCCCTTGTTTGTCTATGAGTCCAAGTTGGTGCTATCTGAGAACAAGCAGGTGTTTGCAGAAAGGTGACCTTGGCCCTTGGTTACTGACCTAGTCTTTTGTTCTTGTGATTCATTTTTCCTGGAATGGTGTTGGTTTCTATTATGAAACTGTTATTAGGCCGCAGGGCCCAATTTAGATGCCACCATCATTTATGTAGGCAAATCCCCTTATCAAGAGCAGAAAAACTACTGAGTGCGTTGGACATCTTGCCAGAGCTATAGTCAACCTTTGTCACTCATGAGTTCCTTTACAAGAAGGGCTAGTGAGTGCAATAGGTCCAGGTCACACTTGGTTCCTTAAAGGTTAGGCGGTAGGCAAACAGAGCATGCCTTCCTTTGGTGACTCCTTCTTCTTCTTCTTCTTCTTCTTCTTCTTCTTCTTCTTCTTCTTCTTCTTCTTCTTCTTCTTCTTCTTCTTCTTCTT
>NW_004524654.1:9346498-9354082 GCF_000260255.1 Octodon degus
TTCTTCTTCTTCTTCTTCTTCTTCTTCTTTCTGTTTTTTTTTTTTTTTAATTCAGAACTGGGGATTGAACTCAGGCCCTTGTGCTTGCCTGGCAAGTGCTTAATCTGAGCCATCTCCCCGGCACCTGGTGACTCTTTTGAACTCAGGTTGGAAAACTGATTCTCACCTATTCCAGGGAGTTGGTGGGAAAATCTGTGGTGACTAGGGAGTAATTTGGTATAGTGAACCACTGTGGGTGAAATGGTGAGCTTTTTTAAACTGTCGTGAATATAAATTCAGGCTACCATGGTTCACTTCTTCATGTGTCTGTTCTCTTAATTCTTACATCTCTTAATCCTTACAGAGAAGTGTAAGGATTAAATGTATGTTGAGTGTGTGTATGGGTGTGCACACACACACTTTTGAACTTCCATTCAGAGGGAAAGAGTTATTTTTAGGGCTCTCCAGTCCTGAAAAGTGTGGGTTCAAATTAAATCCCCAAATAGGAAGAGTTCATATGCATGTAAATTTAACATAGATTATGTTGGAGCAATCTAGAGATGTATCATTGGGGTCCAGGGATATAGCTTAGTGGCATAATCACCCACTTGGCAAGTGCAAGGTCCCAAGTTCCATTCCTGGTACCAACATTAGTGGTTCTTTTTTTTTTTTTGTACTTTAGGGAAGGGTCTTCAGGGTGTTCAGGGTCTCACTACTAGATCGGACTCATAGTGATCCACTTGTTTACAGCCTCCCAAGAGCTGGGACTACAGGCGCACACCACCACACCCAGTCTCAATTGCCTTCTCAGCTCACCCTGGGAGTGGTGCCTGCATGGCAGGCCAGGGATTGAACCCCTGGCCCCTGAGCCTGCTTGCAGGCACTTTAATCTGCTGAGCTATTTGGCTGGCTCCCAACATTAGTTTTATTACAAAATTCAGTTTGGCATCAGTGTTGTCCGGCAAGCTCCATGCAACCACTAGAAATGTGACCAGTAATTCATAGGCCACTGCATTTGTAGTGTCCAATCAGATGCCAATAAATTTGTGTCTAATCAGATGCCAATAAATTTTCAGGATTTAATGCAAGACTGACCCAGAACACAAGACCTGCCATCACCTTCAGTGTGTCAGGACCCAGAGAAGGACCTTATTCTGATTAGACCTGTGTCTCAGTTACTCTCTACTCGTTGCTGGGATAAATACCCCACACTCAAAATGAAGGAAGGAAAGGTTTATTTAGCTTACAGGTACTGGAGGTTTCACTCCATGGTCGATGGCAGCAGAAAACAGTGAAGAGCAGAGGGAAGGGCAGCAGCTGCGGGTTCTAGCCAGCCTCTCTCCCCTTCTTATATTATAAACAAGCTACCCTGGGGCTGGAGCACAGAACTTACACAATATCCATGCCCTCCTCTTGCACAGGATGAGGATGTTTACAAACTAAGAATCCTGGCTCTCTGCTGAGTCACTTAATTAAACTTCTACACTTCTCAAATTGACACAACATATCAACCAGTACAACCTGTAATGATGGAAAGAACCACAGACACTCAAAATAGAGATAGCTGATGAAATTATGGGGGCAGGATGTGCTGAGCAATTCCCTGAGCACCTCACCTATCCTGGGGATTCCTCATGAAGTCCTCTCATTCATATAGTAGTCCAGAAAGCATGAAAATGGAGGCATTTGCATTTTGACGAGTCATAGATATTTTAAAAGATTTCATGGTTATGTCAGATGTACCATGGCTTATTGACATCATTTTTTGGGGGGTGCTTCTGGGTTATCCTTATTCCTTACAAATCAAGTTTTAACTGAGAGTTTCACCAACCTCCTTGCATCTTTCTGCATGCTTGTACTGCCTAAAATTCTATGTAAACACCCCTTAAATTCTCTTCCTTAAAGACAATAGTCTATAGAGACATCTCCCAGTTGTACAACAGAAAGCTGGGGAGAAGGAAGGCAGTATTTACCAGGAAACACTGGGCTTTTCAATAGAGGACAGTGCTGAGCAGAAAGACCCCTGTAAGAATTGCTAGAGCTTCTTTGAAATATAAGTGGCCCTGAAAAAAAAAAACACAAACACATTCTTCAATATCTATTGAGGGCATCCAGGAATGCAACATAATTGGAACTTGAATGCACCTGATGGCAACCATATGGCAGACTCTGATGACTGACAATAGGTAGAGGCCACAGTAATTAATGAAAATGAGAGGCCATTTGTGGCCTCCACAATGAGAGGTTGGAGGGAAAGCCAGTCTACTGCGAAGTCTGTGCCGAGTGTGTAGATTGGGACGGATGGGTCCACATCTCCTCTGTGAAGAGGTGTGAAAGAATGGTGTGGTGGGGGAGGGTTGGGTTCTGACTAGAGGCCTGCTGTCCTTTCTAGGGTGGGTTGCTGTAGAAAAGTGAGTTTTCAGGTGATCCCAGCTTAGCTTGTATCTCTGTATTCCAAACTGTGCTGGACTTCATAGTCTGACAGAGAAATCCAGTTAATTTGCTTTGTCAAAGTACAGGACTCCACTGTGTGAGGACTAGGGTGTGCTCTGTGTGATTTTGCTTTTCTTGCTTCAGGGCTCAGTGCCTCCAGTTACTCTCTTGGGGATGATTGTGCTCACTTGCTTGAGATAGCCTCTGACAAAAAGAGAGGAGGAGGGCAACGCTTGATTGTCTTAATACTTCTTTCTTGAATGGGAGCGGGGTGGGGGGATGGAGGATGAGGTGGGGATGTGTGGGTGTGGGGTGGAAGATGGGAGCTAGCCAAGGAGAAGTGGACCATGAGGGGATTCCAGAGACTGATTGATCTTGTCAAAAAGAATAAAGGTATCCACTCCCCAGCACCCCCTTCAGCACATAGGCATGTGGGACCGAGGCGGTCATTGTGAAGTCTTGTGGTTAGGCGTTCTAAAAAGAAGTTTCTTCATGATTCCTGATTGCTTAGGACAGATATAAGCAGTACCAGCTGGGGCCCAGCAAGCCTGTCTCCAGCTTTATTGTTTCTGATTTATCGGGCAGTGTGTATGCCTAAGAGAACTGATCAATCTGCCCTCTATTGCTAGCCTGTTCCTCAGCCAGATAGGAGAGTTGAACATTAACAAGTGGATTTTGCTTTCAGTAGCTGCCTCCGTGTGTGTGTGTGTGTGTGTGTGTGTGTGTGTGTGTGTGTGTGTGTGTTAAGGTATGATCTTGCTCAGGGGCAAGTAATTCAAATTTTTACATGAAGATGCCCAGATTTTTGTCTCCCTTCTTGAATTTGCCCTAATTTTTTTGAAATTGCCTCTTTTACTCAAGCCAGAGAGGATCCATAGGGCTGTTTTCTAAGAGTCCTTCATAAGTGGTAGAAACTCAGTTGGAGCCAGGCTAGAGGCACCAGGCGCTGTGCATTGAAGAGATGTTACAAGTCATCCCTGGTGCACAATTTGCACTGTTCAGTGTTAAAAGGCTCAATAGCAGTGGCTTGGAGAGCCCCCTCAGACCTCCTGCCTTGGCAGGCAGAGTTTATAAATGATGTGCTCTGCTCGGCCTGCCTGGAGTTCCCGGCTTAAATGGCTGGCAGAGTAAAAGTGAAGAGTCTGAACTCTCCAGCTGTGTTAAGGGAAAGGTTTTACTAGCGAATGGAAAATAATCATCGAGGTTAACAGTTCCTGGATTGACCAAGCAGACAGATGGGCTGCTCTGACTCAGGCCTGAGTGAGAAAACTTCTGGGACTGTTTGTGCAAGGGGAGGGACAGGTCAAAACAGGGCTTGGATGGATTCTGCTTACCAATCTGGGCTTAGCCCTTTCATTTTTTCTTCACTTTTGGTTTGAAGAAGCAAATAATAGACTACTACAATTAAAATGCTTCTCTGGAGGGCTTAAAGGATTGCAGTTTGATTCCTATGGTTTGTAAAATGTGTATCTTTTTCCTTTGGACAGTTATTTTTTTTCAGCACTTCCTCCATGACAAGTTCTAGTAAATGGAGACAGGAAGAATGGCACGTGAAGGGCCAATCAGAGAGCAGCCCGCTCTTCCAGCAGGAATTCAACTTTTGCAAGTATGAGCTCTAGTTCTGTGTATGAAAATAACAGAGATCTGATCACTTTCCTCTTTTGGAGATAGAAAATCAGAGTTGGGGTCCCAGCTACATCAGGACAGCAAAGTTCAGCTGTCAGATATTTCCACTACTACATCTAAGGAACAGTTTCTACTGTTTTGTGGGTGGAAAATCATCAAGAAGAATCTTAATAGACTTGAAAATTCCTGAAGCCTGGGCCATGGCCAATACATACTCACTTGATGAATTTTTAAAAATATTTCTCCTCATCAGAATTAGTGAAAATTATTATAGCATTCTCAAATGTGCATGCAATTTAACACACACACACACACACACACACACACACACACACACACACACTCCAGTGGAAAAAACCTAAGATTAGTAGTGGTTTTTTTTTTTTTTTTGTATGTTTTATATTGTGGTGTTAGAAATTGAACCCAGGCCTCACCCTTGCTAGGTTAGCATTGTACCACTCACCTATATCCCCAGTCCAACAATAGTGGGTCAGTATTTTATTATCTCCTTAGGTTACTTAAGAAAGCAGTGAAGAAGATGTGCATCCCAATGTGGTGCAGTCAGAAATGTGCCTTTGTGACTGGGGAGATCTTTAACATGGTTAAGCTGTAGATTCTTTCTTCCCCAAGGTGGGAAGGATGCTGCCTTTAGCACCTTTCTTGCTACAGAGACTCGAGCATTTGGTTTTATGAGGCACTAGCATAGTAATGAAGCTATTTTGATAGAAATAGGCTCATTACTATTCATTTTTGCTGGCTCCCAACTAATTCTTGAACCAAGGTTCTATTTTTTTTCCCCCAAAGGAAAATAGGCACAATAAGCAAAATAAAAAGATACTCTGAGCCTCTGAAGCTTGTGAGAAAGGCAGGAGATTCTGCCAAGGAGCCATGGTGAGGGCCCTGCCCCAGCGCGATTTCATGGGCTGGACCGGCCCTTGCTCTGCACGCTGCTTCCCCCAAAGGGGCACCCTCTAATTCCTTCCAAAGTCTCCACTCGTCTTGTCTTAGCAGTGCCCGCGTCAGTGTCCCACAGTGGGGAGCATCCCGCCCTGGGATCGAAGATGTTCAGGCGTCAGTGCTAGCGCTTCACCTACTTGTGTGGCCTTTTGGAGCCTACTTTCTGCATGTGGCAAAGGACTTGGCCATGTGGTGTACTAGATTTCTTCTAGGTGTAACATTCTGGACAAATCACCTTCCTATTCTTCCATTTTAGAATAAAGCCCTTTATTATTTCAGGTTTCTGGAAAAAGTGGGAATATGGCACAAAGTATCCCGGCACATTTTTACTCAATTTTCCCTGTGGAGAACGTTATGATTGGTGTCTAGTCCCCCAACGCCTCATGTAGTCAAGGGGCAGCTCCTGGAATTTTTGGTTGATTGTTGTGGGTGTGGATGTTTCATCTACTCTGTGGCAGGTAGGTAATTTGCATTACAATGTAAGGAGGGGAGAGAAGCTAGCTAGCTGCCTGAGCGGCTGCCACACCTCCCTCTGCTCTCTGCTTTTTGCACCACCATGAAAGGCTGCTCTCTGTGCCATGTGCCACTCTGCCTTAGAGGCAGCGGAGGTTGGACTGAATCCTCCAATAACTGTGAGCCAGATAAACCTTTCCTTCCCTAATACTGAGTGTCATGTATTTGTCCCAGCAATGAGAGAAGAGCAACTGAGACAGAATAAATAACTTCTTATACTCCTGCAGTTCGTTTGTCACAACTGAGGAACCAACGTCAATTCATCACAAATAAAGTCTACATTTAGGTTTCACTGGTTTTTCATATTGTTCTTTTTCAGCTTCAGGATCCCTTTGAAGATAACTGCTTGATTGTCCAGTGTCCTAAGTCCCTTCTGATCTGTAACAGTTTCTCACATTTTCCTTGTTTTTGCAGAGCCCAGTCAGGTATTTTGCAGACTGTTGCTCAAGCTTAGCTTCTCTGATGTGTTTTCAAGGTTAGGCTGGGGTGACATGTTTGTAGCTGAGCACTGCAGAGGTATGGGCATATCTTACTGTGTCACAGCATGGTCACTGGCTAAGGGACCTTGCGCAGAACGTCTTCCTCACAAAGTCCTCCTCCCCCCCCTACATACTCCACTTTCTGGAATGAAGTTGTTAAGAGCAGCATAGACTGAAGGTTGGGGGACTGGGATGGATGGCATTAGGCTCCGTCTCACATCCGCATTTCCATCAATTATTTGAAATAAGTAAGGGAGATTTATCTTTTTTCCTCATACAGTTATAATCCTCATACAGGGACTATAATCCGATGCTGGTTTGTTTTTGCATTTAAGGGAAGGGCCTATAGGGTGTTCAGGGTCTCACTACTAGCTTGGACTCATAGTGATCTGCTTGTTTACAGCCTCCCAAAAGCTGGGATTACAGACCTGCACCACCATGCCCAGTCTCAATTGCCATCTCAGAGCACCCGGTGGGGGGTGGGGGGCAGGGCCGGCATGACAGTCCCCTACACCTGCTTGCAGGTGCTTTAATCCGTTGAGTTATTTGGCCAGTCATCTGTATTTTCTTTATTCCTTAAATAATTCCAATTTTTGCTATTGGAAGCTTCTTCTAGTTGATTTCTGGGTCCTTTTCAGGCATATTTATGTATTTATTTATTTGCTTTATGGTACTGATTAATTCTCTAGGTTCATGATGTGAGTTCCATGCTCTAGCCTTGGAATCCATTATTTGCCAAAGGAGACCTGATTCATTTTATTGGAGAATGATGTTGGAGACTAAGATCCAGGTGCTGAATGTGGATGCTCACTTTCGAAAATGCACCTTTTATGTACATAATTATGCTGCTCACTTAGTCAGTAAAGAGTTTTATCATCCCCCACCCCATGATGAGCATAGATCAGTGTCACACAAAGATCAAATAATTAAGTAAATATTATTTTCATTAAAATAATATAAAAAAGGTATCAAAACAAGGTATGCACAAAGCTCAAATAGTTACAGAACACTTCCCAACTTTTTCTTCTCCATTCTGTCTACTTGTTATTCACATCTGGCTGGTCTATCCTGGACATGGAGATGGTAATATATTTACAAGGATATATTTATAGTGTAACCAAAGGCTTCTCATTTTAGACACAGTATGTCCATTCCATGCAAAACCTCATTTCCTTCAGAGAAGAGAAAGTCAAAGGGGAAAATATTTGGAGAAAGCTTCCTGGAGGAGGTCGAATTTGCCTTGTTTCTTAAAGGACAGAAAATGCCTGGGGAAAATGAGAGATTCTTATATGTATCATTGGAAAGGCAGTAGAAAGAAACAAGGCTCAGGAATGAGGTCTGCCTTAACCGGTTTTGTGTTGCTGTAACAGAATACCCTAGGCTGGGTAATTTGTGTTGAGTAGAAAGATGGAGGTGTCTGGTAAGGGCTTTTATGCTGAGTTACCCCTTAGCAGAAGGCAGAAGAGATGAGAAAGAGCAAGATGGGGCTGAACTTGCTCTCTCATAGTGGCACCAAACTCACTGATAAGGGTGGAGCCTTTGTAGAGTCATCACTTCCCAAAGGGGAGTGTGTGTGTGTGTGTGTGTGTGTGTGTGT
>NW_004524654.1:9354182-9361682 GCF_000260255.1 Octodon degus
AGAGAGAGAGAGAGAGAGAGAGAGAGAGAGAGAGAGAGAGAGATTACTAAGGAAGTGGTGGCCATTCTAGGCAGTTGAGCAATTATGGTCATAATTATTAAATGTCTCTTGGATACCTCAGTGTAGCAATGGAAGCACATTGTGTCCTCCACATCAGCAGAGGCAGCATGCTTGGGCCTTCCGGTGATGTGCAATGCAATCCCTCTAATTCCTGGTTTTCTGTTATGTGAAGAGCCTTAGGAGTGTGTATAGGAATGGATTCATGAGATGTTTTTAAGTTACCTCATAGAAGGGATATCCAAAATGAATAAGGTCAGTACTAGCACAGTTCTTTAATGAAGTCTTGTAAAAGTGTTCATTGGCCTTAGCTGGAGTGTCACCTTGTGAAAATGACCTTCTTTCCAAACTTGTGGGTTGACTGTGCTTATTTCAGATCCAATGTCTTTAGGCATTTAAATGCTGGATTTTGTTTTTGTTCCAATAAAATGGCTTACATTTACCTGTTATCATTTTTTAAAGTTAAGTCCTGGTAGAACACATGTTCTCCTAATTCATTAAACAGTTCAGTATAGACAGAAACATACAATATCTTTTTTACACAGTACAGCATAAAATACAGGAAGTACAAATATTGGCCTTTCACATAAGGCTTTCCCACAGCATGGAAAGAGAGTGTTTAATTGTGGAAGATGGGAAAAGCTTTGCCCTGGATGATATTACAGTTGCATATAATTATACCCATCTCACTGTATGGACTCCTGTAAACTTCAGATCATCCATTGTCCCAAGATACACAGCTATGTACAGTAAAAAAAAGTATAGAAGAGCAGATGGAGAAAGCTACACACCAGTGTGAGATCAGAACTCTACTGTACTTTATGCTAGAAAAGCCACTGCAGAGTACACCGGGGCACGACTTTGGCTTGGACAGCAAGGACACACAGATGTCTGAAAAGAATCATCCTCGCCCGTACTTCTGTTGAAAGCATTTAGACAGAAGAGTGAATCTTTTCAGTCTCACTACTGTGGCCACATTCCATAGCGAGCCCATCCGTGGCTCAGCCTCACAGCTCCTGGTGGCCGCTTTCTCTAGCAGCCTCCACCTCAACTCCGCTTCAGCAGCTGCTCACGCAGAACCGGTGAGACCTTGCTGTCACCTGGAGTTGCTCTGTTTTTGAAATTCTGAACTCTGAAACTCTCCTTTCTGACCACAAACTCTGATCCTTCTATCAGTCTCCACTCTTTCATGCCGTTGAAACACATTCTTTGGTCTCATTGGGACTCCCTGTCTCTTGACCTTTCATATGTCACAGCGTACCACTTCCTCCTGGCTTCCTCCTACCTTGTCTGAGCAACCATTTCAACTACGCTCACACAAGCATTCTGTTCTCTCACTCCTTTGACTTGTTTTATCTTGTTCTCCAATGTCCAGCTAAAGAACTTTGTCTTTCACTCCCCTTTTCCTTTTGCCTGACTCCTCTCTCTTCATCTCTTTGTCCCTTCTTCTCTTCACTTCTTGTCCTGGATTTCTAAGTACATGAAAGTAAATTTCCTGGTCAGACCATGCTGTGTTGTTAATTTTCCTTCTCATTTCTCACATTGTCTTAATGGCTGGGACTGTTACTTAATCCCAGGACCAAGACTAGGTGCTGATGAGTGAGGTGCCAGAGTGTAAAATGTAAAGAAACACTAGCTCCTTGTGCCAATCTTGCATGTACATGACCCTGACAATGAAAGGCTCCTTAAAATTATTGCTTTAAGTTCTTCTCTTCCCTCATCTTTGAGCTGACCTTGACATTCATTCATCCTTCATTACACTCTTCGTGTGTCACTAGAGGCGGCAATTATCCCTTTCCTTAACCAGTCTGTCCACCCACATGTGGAAGATGTGTTTTCTCATTTCAGTGAATGAATACTTGTCAAAAGTGCTGAGCTCCCCAAGCTTTATTGCACCCCCATATACATCCAACTCTTGTGCTATCTTATTTTCCTCCTTTCATCTCGAGAGAAGAGATTGCATACGCTTCCAATTTTGTTCCTGGTCACATCACTTCACAAATCTTCTAGACTTTTTGCCCATCAATTATCTTTTTCTTCTCTTGAATTGATTCCTTATAAATATGATGAAGTTTCTCCTTACCTAAAAGTAAGTTCAGTAAGGTTTCTTTTCTTCCTTTCTTGTGGACTAGTTGTCTTCAAAGCATGCAGAGATGGTGCAAACTCTGTCAAATCTTCCATTTGCTGTCTACCGTGTTTAATCTAAGTTTTGATCTGATTTTGACTCCCATCCCTATCTCTCACATGCTCTCACAGTCCCAGAGGAGATCTTGATGGTTGCATTTGTTGGTTTCTCCCAAGCTTTCATCTTACCCAACCTCTGTGTGGCGTGGCCATGTTGACCCTGTTCTCCCTGGGGAACTCCTCGTCTGGTTTTCTGTTTGTCTTTCTGATGCTTCTTCCTCAGTCTCCCTTTGGCCTCTCTCCGGGTGAGTCATTATATACAGCATGCTCCCAAGCTTCATATTTTAAGCTCTGTGCTAGTCTCATACCTCCTCCCATGGTTTCCTCTCTTCTACACATCGCCAGGTCATTAGCTCTAGCCAAGACTTCCCTGTAGAACCCAGCATTCAGTTCTTCAAGTTTATCACTTGAAACCATTCTTTAAGTATTCATCTAAAGAATCGAATTAAAAATCTCAAAATCATTTTGCAATTTTTCTTTTTCTTTTTCTTTCCTTTCATATACAATTAGTCCAGTCAATCTCTTAAAAGTTTTCCAAAATTGTCTGATCTTCTTTATACCATTAACTGATATCTTAGAATAATTTCTTACTATTTCTTGAACAAATTCAGTAAGGCCTAGCCACTTGGCCTTACCTGCAATCTGGTCTATCTGTTCAATGTCAGGTTTAATACTGTAATTTGATCAAAACTCTCTGGTCGCTCCTCTCTGTGAAACTCAGATACAGATACTTAGTGTGAAACTGAACGTTTGTCACAATCTATCATTTCAGGCTTATCCTCTTCTAACTATATGTTCTCTGGACCTCCAGCCTCACTGCTTATCATCTTATTTTAATGTTTCCCATTCTGTAATGTCCTGCTAATCTTCTCTTTCACACTAACTCTCATTCATCCTTCAAAGCCTGGTTCAAATGTCACCTCTTTCAAGAGGTATGCATGACCTCATGTCATGTCCCCACCCCCAGCTTTAACAAATTTACCCAATCTGCTATGAAAACATTTGTTCATTATGGTGGAGATCACAGATCTCAGTCTGATCCACTAAGTTGTAAACTTGAGATATCAATAATTAAACCTTTTTTACCTTAGTAATCTTTACAACTAACATAGAGCTTTCCATGTAGTAGATATTCAAACTCATTTCTTGGAAAATAATTGCTCCTACTGCCATGCAAACCTCATGGGCAACTGTGGGCAGCTGCTTGTCTGGGTTTTCCTTGCCTTTCTTTTCTGTAAGTGAACACATTTTCATCAGGTCATCTTAAATTTCTGATTCTTTGCAGGCATCATTGTATTTTGGAGTTGCCTGAGGCCGCTACCACAGGGAACAGAAGAAGCTTATATCTGAGGTACACAGAAGCACTGCAGACACCCAACTTGTGGGGAAAGGAAGGAAAAGATGAGGCAAGTGAAAGAGAAGGTGAAAGGAGGAATCACCGGGGAAGAAAGGAGATGGTAAATGTGTTCCTGCTGCATCTCATGCCTCCAGAACCTTGTACTTCACCAGTGAACATTTATGATGTGTCTGTCCCACGCCAGCTACAGCATCCCATGCTGTGTGAGGCAGAACGAAGTTTAAGGCATGATGACTGCCTTCAGTGAGCGTGTGCCCAAGTCAGTTAGAACCACAGATAGAAGAGATAGTTACAAAGATGCCTAAGCCAGTGTGCGATTTTATGTACAACCAGATAAAAGTATTCCAAGGATAGATGGACAGCTTTCAGAGCAACTTCTGGCCATGAATTATAAAAATGTGCCTTTCTTCTGGCTTGTCTGAGGGCATATAGATTTGCATTTCACTCTCTACTGGCCAGTACTGTGGCCTTCTTAGGAAGAAAACTCATACAACTCTATGTAGAATGCTCCTCCTGGCCTCAGAGGACATTCTGAGGGTTGCCAGTGCCATGATGCCCAGAGCGGTGAGGACCACAGTTTGGGCAGGGGGGTGGGGTCCGTGACACTGATTCCATCTTCCATCACAGTGAGACTGGCCAAACCTGTGGAGGGGCCACTTGAAGTTTACAAGAGCTCAAACTTGCTGGGCTTTCCCTCTCCTCTTATGTTAAGATTGCAAGGTTTGTGGGTTCCAGGCCAGCGTTCTTATGCCGAGTAGGAAGGTGTTGGTATTGGGACCCACTTCTGGGCACCCCATGTATTTGCTTTCTTGGACTTGCCCCAGCCTGTATAGGCCCCCACAGAGGCTGCAGTTGGAGTGGGGTAGCTCCTGAGGCTGGGCTCTGCCTTCTGCTCTGCCTGGTGCTCTGACAAGTGGGGACTCAAATGCTCTGTGGCCTGCTGTGTGCTTGGGGTTTTGGCAGGTCAGAGAAAGCCAGTGAACGGGCTTTCTGTGGACTGAGAAACTCTGCTGGGCTGCAGGGCTCTGTTCCATCATCCTCCGTGAGCATTTCTCTCTTTCCTCTCCACTTCATTCCCTGGTGGGCCGGCTGGGAATCAGCGGAGGGAAAAAGTAATTGAAGTGCTTAAGAGGAATTGTTTGGGGGAGGAGGCGGCAGGGTCAAAAGGAGAACAATTAAGAAGCAATGTGATACAACTGTGTGGAGAAGAATTTAGTATGAATATAATGATCAATTTCCTAATAATTAGGTCTCTTAGACGGCAGAATAGTTCCCCAAGAGGCAGCGGTGGGAACCCCATTGCTTGGTCATTTCTAATTAGACTGGAGAAGCACTCCTAGAAGATGCTGCAGAAAATACCCCCACCCTGGGGGGATGGCCACGTGACCCAGGGCCTCTACTATCTTTCATTTCTATGATTCATTCATGAGCACATAATTCATGGATTAGTTAGGCAGCCAAACTTTAAGGGGTTTATTGGTTTCTCACCTCACCTCCGCCCCTTTTAAATTGACCAGATCTATTAACTTCAAAGGAAAAATGCAGGCCAGGGAGTGACCTGGGCCAGGGCAGATTCTGCCTCACTTCTACAAAATAAGTTTAAGTCGGGTCTCATTCTTTATTTGCTCTGCACTGTGTGTGGACAGTTGGAGGTTCTAGCCTGTAGTGCTTCCCCCACTTTAAGTTAGCAGAATCCTTACAGGTTTTACTTAGAGAAGGCGAGCTCTCCACTAGTGGTCACTCAGAAAGCAGCTGTTAACTAGGGCATCAGCCTGGCCTCAGCTGGATCTGGTCAAATTCTTTAATATATTACCAATCTTTTTATGATTTCTTTTCCCTATCTGTCATATGGCACCAATAAAAATACAGTGGTGCCTCAGTTCGTGAAATTAATTTGGTCTATGATTTTGGAAAAGATAGCCACATTTGTGTTTGTGTCAGAAAGATAGCTACAGTCACGTCTGTGACCTGATGCAGCGTTTGCAAACAGAAACAAATTATTTGCCAAATGCTTCTGTTTGTGAACTAACTTGTTTGTAAACAAAAGTGTATGAAGCCAGGTACCACTATATCTACCTCATTTGGCTGAGAGGATTAAACAAGATGCTATTTAAAACTTATCACCCTGCCTGTCAAAAACACCAAATATGAGCACTGCCGCGCTGGTGCCTGACCATTCTGATGTTTCACTTACAGTCCATGTGGCAGGATGTGTCCTTCCTCCCTAAATTCGTTAGTGCTCTACTTAGCATATGCTGAGAGGAATGGAATGGCTGGGCTTCTGCATGTAGTGCTGCACTTGAGCCTTGACTTTGGCAAGTATTTACTGAGTGTCTACTTTGCGCAAGAGAATGACCTTGTGTGGGGTACAAAAGAGAAGAACACGAATAACTCACCCCAAATGTCTGTTGACTGCCACAAGAGATCCTCTCCTCTGGGATATAAGGCACATAAGTAGTCATGTCACAGTGGGTACAGCTGACGATCTACTGGGGTAGGCTTAGATGATTGGCAGAAGGCGTGCTCAGGGGATCTGGATAGAAGGAATTAGCACTCGATGGACTGTGAGGCTCACAGAAGACAAATCAGACAGGTTTACCATGGCAATGCTGCAGAGCAAGGTCCAAGGGAGAATTCCTGCTTCCTATGGTAATGCAAGATTAAGGGATGGCTCTAAGGAGGGAGACCAAGGAAGAGATGTCCTTCCCAAGAACTACCCAGCATAGCATGGAGGAGTAGAGCTGGGTGGGACATTTCTGCTCTGCAGCTGGGAATTGAAGCTTTGCTACTTTTTTAAAACCAGTGCTGGGGATCTTCACCAGGAATCTGGAGTGCACATGGTGCCCCTATGACACTGTGTCACTCATGGGAGTGTGTCATTTTCCTCTTCCTCTGAGGCGTGTGCAGGTGATTTCAGATGGTCTTGGCCTCATGCAGATGATGCTGGATCCTCCTGTCTCTTCAGTCTTTTCCTTCCTGTGTAAGGAAAACAAAAGCAGTATCCTGTAAGAACCTGACGCAAATGGGACTATCTGGGAGGGACTGGACATTTTCTTTGTATCTAGTGGAAGATAAAGAAAACTTTTATATTCTTAAAAAACAGAGGTACCCAAAGTCATTTGCCATTACAGGAAAGAAAAGAAGGCAGGGAGAAAAAGAAGGAAGCCAGGAAGAAGGGAAGGAAGGGAAACATTTATTGGATACATACTGGACCCCCAGTTATCTTGCAATGTGCACAGATTTATTTTCTGATCTGACTCATCCTAACTCTGTGAAAAATTTCTCCCATATTAAAGATGAAAACATCATAGCTCACATAACTTAACTTTTGTGACTTCAAGACATGTATTATGTTTTCTGTTCCATAATGCTGTCCTACCAGGTTTTTGTATATCAGGAGAAGATCCCCCGCCACTGGAGAGAAGATAATCTCAGCTTCATTCTATCTCAGCTCCGGGCATTGTCACCTTCGCCATGACCTCCCCTTCCTCCATGCAGAGAACTTTCATTCTTCATTTAGTTTCCCCTTGCCAGTGGCCTGTAGCTGGGAGATACACCTTAATCACTTACCTGCTGTGTATTAGTCATCCCTCTTCAGAAAGGCCTGGGTCTCCAACTTGGAGCCTGTGGGTCGCCAAAGAGCCCAGCAGTCCTTGCTCCTCTCCCTGGAGCCTGCCATGTGCACAGCAAATGGAGAGGGCATGACTCTAGATGTCCTCAAATAGACAAACATGCCATATCGCCAGCCCTCAATAATGCCAAGGAAGACTTCAGGCAACCTCTGCTTGGAAGAGGATCCAAGAGGCTGTTGTTTTTTGTCCCCTGAGTGGCATTTGCTTTTTCATTACTTTTAAATTCCAAGGTTTCACTGAATTGTTTTGCTTGAGGTAATTTTTTCTTTT
>NW_004524654.1:9366682-9380140 GCF_000260255.1 Octodon degus
AGGGAATTCTGAATTTCAAACACACATCGTATCTTTTTTTTTTTTTTTTCCAATTCTGTTGGATGAAACTAAATGCATAATAGATTTAAACATATAAACATAACTTGATCTCTTTGGGCATTATTTGAGATCAGATTTCTCCAGGAAAATATATATTACTGGCCTTTTATCTCTGTTGTATAAACTTTTCTAAAGTGTACTACTCTTCTGTTTTTAACTGGACAACAACAAACCACTACCAGATTGCTTTCTTTTTGGAAACTAATTTTTTTTTTAAAAACTTACCACCTTGGAAACATTGTAAGAAAATAATGATGATACTACCTGTTTACTAAGAATCTTTTTATTTTTTAATTTTTTTTGGCTGAACTGGGGATTGAACTCAGGCCCTTGCACTTGCCAGGGAAGCGCTTATCCTACTGAACCATCTCCCCGGTCCCTTACTAAGAATCTTGTATATAATTTTTTTTTTTATTTTAAGGAGAGTAAAAAATAAGAAAAAATGAAAACAATACAGAATTTCAAAACAGGATGATAGGAAATTAACAATGGTTTTTATGTTGCACATTATCACTTTCAAAATACACTCTTGGTGACAGAAACTTGTCATAGCTTGATCTTGGAAACAATTCAAATACCCAACAACCGAGGAATGGATTAAAAAAATGGCATTTTCGTACCAGAGAGTATTACTCAGCTATAAAGAAAGATAAATTTGAGGCTTTTATGGGATACAACTAGAGACTATACTCATCAGTGATATAAATTAGACTCACATGTGTAGACATCATTGTGTCTCCCAAGCGTAAGAAAATGAAAGAGTAAATAAAATTTGAAGGGATACTGTGAAAGAGAAAGAAACTTCCCAAAAAGAAAGAACTGGGATGGGGAAAAGAGGAAAAGAAAAAAAAGGACAGAAAAAAATATGTGTTCACACATATAAGACAGCTTAGATAATTATACTACTAATTTCTGTTGGTTTGTTGAAAGGAACAGTTAGTGCTTATATTGTCTGATCAATTTTGCATATCTATATCTGGTAATCTGAACAACTACTTTGAAGAATCTTATATATAATTTTTATGTTGATATGGGAAGATTCAGATCCTGAAGTTAAACCAACCTAATTTGGAATTCTTTTCCTGACTGTGGGTGTAATCAAGGGAAGCCTGGAGTGTAGAACCTTCTTAGTGTGTCTTCTTTACCCTGTGTTGATGTGAGGAAGGAAAGAATCATCCTTAAATCACCTAAAGCATTCATTTTTTTCAGAAGTAAAATCAATTCATTCACCAATCATGACTATATCAAAATGTCTTTCTGACCCGCCCTATGGTAAACACTGGTATTGGCTTATAGATTACTATTCCTTATAATCAATGCCTATATCTTGTTTCAGAGGCATGAAAAAGCTCAACAAGATAGTATTACATACTATGGAGTCATCACCCTGACTCATTTCATGTAAGGAGTTCTTCCGCTCGAGAAAGATGGCCATGAGGCCCAAGTAGAGTTGGGTGGTTAAAGCCTTCGTTTATATTTCCACTTTTCTGACATTTACAGAGTGACCGCCAACTGCTTGATACTATCCTGGTCACCAGAGAAGATATCCCTGACTATAACATAGTATCCTTGTAATCAGCGAGGTGTTATCTCTGAAAACTATATGTAAAAAAAGTCAAATAGCAGTTCCAAGTGGTGTAAGAGCTAGATGGCAAACATTCTGATACGTGGGAAGAGGCCTACCTATGAGGTCAAGACTATTTCTCTTTTGGTTGTGTTTCTCTTTCAGTTCAGTTAGAATAGGCCCTTAACTAGTCCTGAAAGTTTGCGTTATGGTCATCTTACTGGCAAAGTAAAGGGAAAAAAAAACCCAATAAAACAACTTTAGCTTAGTTAGCAGTTTGGAAAGCAACATCAATGAACCCATGAGATTAAATTGTAATAAAATAATAGTATCCACATGGCTGCACTGACAAAGGTTCTACAATCTGAGGTACAGGATCTCAGGATAAATCCTGAGGGCATTTCACTGACATTCTCAGACCAAAAAGCTACAACTCTTGTTGTACAGGTCCTGCTTTACCTTGGTCTTAACCATCCAGTAGAAAAGTATGAAGATGAAATATAGGAAATAAAGCCATGCTGTTAAGTTGAGCTGTGGGGGACTCAGGTCAATAATTTCTGACATTGCCAGTTAAACAGAAGACCCAATGCTATTATGGGCTACTGGACTCTTTTAGAATATTTTGCTGAGTTTACACACCTATTATATTCAATAATGGAACTTAGAAAAAATGGGGTATGCCTATGAATGTCCATTTTGTATCTGTGTATTCAAAGTGGTTGGGATAGATATATAGTTGCATTCTCTCAATGAATAGAATGATTTGTTCTAATGGTGTTTGTAAATAAGATCACAAGTCCGCATCTTGTACAGCAATTAACCACTAAGAAGAATATATGCAGTGTAATATTTGTTGAAACTGTACTTCCGATTTGATTTGAAACTGTCTCATTGCTATCTGTTTATCAATAAAACTTTGAAAAAAATGTACAAAAATAATAGCAACATTACTAGGATCATTTATTAAACTGAAACCCTTTTCAAAATTGTTTGCTACTTGATTTCCATGTATTTATTCAACTTAATCCTCATGAAAACCTTATGAGATAGGTATTTTATTATGCTATTTCATGAATGAAAATATTGAAATTCAGAATGAAGTAATTAACTTGTCTACATGGTCAGTGGCTGAGGTGACATTCCCTTCTGATTTATGAGCCCCAGAGTCATGACCTAATGACCATAATATGCTGCATGGATTCAATCTCATGTGGCT
The DNA here is from genome assembly GCF_000260255.1 of Octodon degus. Lineage (NCBI taxonomy): Eukaryota > Metazoa > Chordata > Mammalia > Rodentia > Octodontidae > Octodon > Octodon degus. Next base: position 9,369,523 of record NW_004524654.1, read on the forward strand.
CAGATTGTTGTATCAGGGTAAGAAACTGGACTCTGTAAGTTGTGTGGCTGTTTTGCAATGTGAATCTGAGATCACACAGGATAAGATCATAACAGATGCTGGTACACATCCATCTTCCATGCTGGGACAAGGCCACCAACTCATCTCTTCTAAATGGTGGGGATGAGCAAAGAGCTGAATGATAATTAAGTGACCATAGTGTTTGGCATACTGAGTTTGATTTAGAGAGAAAGTAAATACCAATGTGTATAAAATGAAAACCAAAAGCCAGAATGTTGTCCAAAGGAGCTGCAGCTTATTTGTGGGGAAACGCAGAGGAATGGGAATTTTGTTATGCAAAGTTACTAGGAGGCGGCAATGGGGATTTGGGGCTCAGCAGTCACCACTGCTGCTACCAACTTTCTGGAAAAATAATTGCTAATCAGTGAGCTGCCAGCCAATTGGTTAATTTCCCCTTAGGCTAATTGGACTCTGATCGTAAACACCCCAAGTGTGTGCTCTCTGATGGAAGTACCTGGAGCCCAGCACTGGGACAAAAATGTACCTTGGAATGACAGTGTCCAGGTGGGGTAGAAGGTCAGGAGGTGACATCTTACTACCAGTTTGCAGTGGCTGTTATTTTCTTCAGCTGATGTCTGCTATTTGGCAGATGGCTGCCCAGGGCCCCAGGGAGAGTTGCTATCACCTTCAGCTCTTGGAAAGCCCAATGAGTGCTCTGCATGATTGGCATTTCGAGCTCTTGAAATCACCTAGATTCGTGCACTGGAAACAACAAGATGGCAGCATGCGCTTCCTGGGTTTAAGCAAGCACTCTGAGCAGCCATTGTGGAAGTAAGCATCAATCTGATCCAACAATTAAAAAGATCTGATCAAGGATTTAATGTGCTCCTAAGTCTAGGCAGATGACTTCAAATGACAGAGCAAGGATGAGCCATGAACTGTATCTTTGGATGGTATTCTACCTTCCTGAGCCTCTGTTATTACCTCTAAAAGATAGGAATGCCTACATTTCCTGCCAAGTAGGACCATTAAGAGAATAAATAAGACAATGCATGGGATCAAGTTAGCACCAGCAGTTTGGAAAGTCTCCCAGAAAACAAGTTCTCCAGCTCTCACTGGAGAAGATCTCATGAGCCCAGGACATTCTATAGGCAATCCTTGGTTCTCCCCTCAAGTTTGTTTTCAAGAGCAGGGACATGGTTTATGTGATGATATCATGTGACACTGTTAAGAAAAGGGCCAATTTTCTTGGAAGTTTTTTACATTCTCAGGTTAAGAATAATGCTCATAGTTGGGGACCCTTAGCTTCTGACCTTTGTTGGCCCATATTCCTGACTGAATAGGTCTGCAGGTGAAATGCCACAAGATGCCCCTGTCCTTCACAGTTCTCCAAGACCCACAGACATGCCAGCATAGATCCCAGGCATTGGGCATTCATCTTGGGTTATAAATGAAAGCAGCTTCAGAAAACCAAGATGATGGGTCAGGTTAAGGTTCCCTGCTTTTTCCTTGGGTGCATTATAGACTCTGGTGAGAAAACAGTGAGTTAATTTGCAAAGTTCCTGTGCTTTAAAACAGAATATATATATATATATATATATATATATATATATATATATATAATTTTTTCCTCTGCATTTTAAAAATACATATAAATGTAACACTCTTCTTTGTTCACAATGAACAAAATGTCCAAAGTAGTGCTTAAAATAAATTTTGAGCAAATACAAGCTGCATCTGGAAACAGAGCTAGTGGGAAGTACAACTGTTTGGAGGGGTTTAATTTTTTCCTTTTCCTGAGCAAATGCTCTGAAAAGTTCATTTTATATCAGAACAGCTTTCTCCCGAACCTGTTTTAAAGTTAATTATCAAAAGCTTGCATCTTCTATCTCTTGCCTATGGATCCCTGCTGGGTTTGTTGTTTAGCTTTCCTTGGGAAAGAGTCGCTCTGTAGAAGATCATCGACATGATGTCACAGTCCAGGGACTCTAAGCGTCCTAGCTAATCAGCTTAGAACATCACTACCTCCTTAATGTGGGATTTGGGACCTTCTGGATGCAGGGCGAGCGGCTGAGCCAGTCTGCAAGCACATCACTTTATTTCTTTTGCTTTAAGCAAGAATAATTTGCCTTTTTTTCTCTCATCTTTCTCCCTTGTTGTTTTGCCCCTGAAAACTGTGCAGCACAAGCAACCTCCAGGGTGGACACTAAATCTTCTGATGCAGGCAGAGCAGTGATAACATCTGAACTGAGGGTGCTTTTCCAGGGCATGCTTGACAGATGTAGCAGGGCCTTTTAGGATTTAGTGCTGGAGCATATCTATTACCCGCGCCACAGCACAGCTTGGCAGGAGCTGTGTGGTAATCTCGCATGAATTCTGTCTGACTTATCAGAGCGGCTGAGCAGGTTGCTGCAGGACACGGGGGCTCCGCAGCCAGCCGGGGAGGGGCAGACCTTCTGCTGCAAACTCTTTGAACCCTTCTTTGGGCCCTGCTTGTGGGGTGGGGTTCTCCCTGCTCTGGAACTTGTCATCCCTGGCATTGTGGCTTCTGGAAATATCTGGTCAAATTTACTTTCATCCTATTGACTTCTGAGTGTGTGGTTTCAAGAGACCAAATTTCATTTCTAATATGGCTATTAGGGCCAAAGTGAGTGTTTTAATGAAGTGGAAGCCTGTACTTCTTTGACATGACAGAATAAATGGGATCCACTCTATGGCTTCCTTCTTTCCTTCCTTCCTTCCTTCCTTCCTTCCTTCCTTCCTTCCTTCCTTCCTTCCTTCCTTCCTTCCCTTCCTTCCCTTCCTTCCTTTTTCCTTTATTCATTCATCCATCTTCATCCCTGTCTCCTTCCCTCCCTCCCTCTGTAGATTTCCTCCCTTCTTTCTTTCCTCCCCTCCCCTCACTTCCTTCTCTACCCGCCCTCTCTCCTTGCCTTCCTCTCTTCTATTTCCTCTTCTGCATTCCCCCTCTTTTCCTGTCTGGTACTGACAGAGGCCACCTTCTCCACAGCCTCCTGCCAGGGAGCCTCATGTGGCTCTAGCAGACAGAACGCGTGCTGTTGGACAACTCTGTCTCCCTCTGCTCTAACAATTACCTTGGCATTTTATAAAAAAAAATACTTAAGATTGATCACAAACACCAAATTGTTTAGATCAAAGATTAAAGTTTAATTTTGGAGTTTTGCTGTAGGGTTAGAATTAGCTTCAGAGTGTGTGCCACATAGGAGGTGCTGTAATTTGTTTTAAGGATAAGGCCTTGGGGCAGCTGTGCATAAAATGAGCGTGATTCCTTATTCCCACGGTTGATTTTTGAATGGGAGTGCAATTAGAATTTTTTCACCCAGAAGCACACGCAGTCAAAGTAGAGATAATACCTTGAATGCATATCAGCCTAGAAGACCTCTCTTGGAAATGTATTTATTGTTCACCAAATACTAATGTAAAAAGAGCCCTGCTTTCCATGATAACAATAAACTCACCCTCTAATTTCAAGCCTGGTGTGTTTATAAAACCTCTTGCAATGTCCTTATCAAGTAAGACTTCAGTGGTGAATTTTAACGCTCCTCATAGACATGTAGAACATCCTAGAACAAATGCTGGAAAAGCAGTGGCCGTCAGCGGCTGTAGAAGCTATTTCCATGCCGTGCCGAGGAACCCTACTCCAGCTTGGCATGGAGCAGCTGCCTCCTACAGTGAGTGATGTGAACGTGCTATTTTCTTTTTCTTTTTTTCCTTCTGTCCTCCTTCCTCTCTTTGCCTTCCTTCCTCCCTCTCTTCTCTCTCTCTCTCCTTTCTTTCCTCTCTTATCTCCTCCCCTTCCTCTTCCTTCTCTGCCCACCCCTCTCTCTCTCTTTAGCTTTTCAGTATATTGGGAAATGAACCTAGGGCCTTCGCACTGAGCTACACCGCCCCACCGCCTCCACCCTTTTAAATTTTAAGACTACAGTTCACTGACTTTCCCAAGCTGGGCTTGAATTTGTGATCCGTTAGCCTCAGCCTCCTCGAATGTTAGGATTACATATTTTTTTCTGATTAGTGATGCTACTCACATTTGTTTTTCACTGGAGAAATGTTGTGATCAGAGTCCGCAGAACAGAGATGAATATACATTTCTCAGATGAAGAAATACAAATGCCAAATAAATATATGAAAAAATGTTCAACATCATTGGTCATTTCAGAAATGCAAATTAAAATAACACTGAGATTCCATCTCACACCAGGCTGTCATCAGGAAGTCAACCAGTAACAAATACTGGAGGGGCAGTGGAGAAAAAGGAGCCCTTCTCCACTGTTGGTGGGCTGGTATAACCATTATGGAAGTCAGTGTGGGGATTTCAAAAAGGTAGGATTGGAGGTCCCATCCCAGCCAGCTATTCCCCTCTTGGGTATTTTTCCCTCATACCACAGTGATCTTTGTGCACCCATGTTTATTAGCAGTACAATTTGTCATAGCTAGATCTTGGAAACAATCCACATGTCCATTCTTTGAGGAATGTATAAGGAAGATGTGATATTTTTATACAGTAGAGCATTACTCAGCTATAAAAAATAAATTTGAGGCTTTTATTGATGAATGGATGCAACTAGAGACCACACTTGTAAGTGAAATAAGTCAGATTTGCTTGTGCAAACGTCATATTGTCTCACTAGCGTGAGACCTGAAAGAGTAAATAGAATCTGAAAGGCATCGTAGATCCTGTGGCGGGGAAAGAACCTGCGCCCAGGGAAGGGAAGCTGGTGTGAGGGAGAGGACAGAAGGAAGGAGGAAAGGAGAAAGACCCGTGTGTGTGTGTGTGTGTGTGTGTGTGTGTGTGTGTGTGTGTGTATAACTGGGGGATTGTGCTGCTGATTTCCGCTGGTCTATTGAAAGGAGCTTTTCATTCTCTCTCTCTCCTTTTTAGTTTTTTATAACTTTTTTGATCAGTTTTGCTTACTTATACCTGATAATCTGAACAACTAATTTGAAGACAGTAATTTGCAAAAGCAACCATTGTTGAATTCCTGTTATTTTGTTTAGTGAAATTCTGTATCATCGCTAATGTTTTTAAAACTATTTTTTAATTCTCTTTAAAAATGAAAATAAAGGGGCCAGGAGATAGCTCAATAGAATAAGCACTTGCCTGGCAAGCGCAAGGGCCTGAGTTCAAGCCCCAGTTATGCATGGGCGTGGTGGCACGTGCCTGTAATGCCAGCTCTTGGGAGGCTGTAAACAGGTAGATCACTACAAGTCTGATCTAGCAGTGAGAATCTGAATACCTTGTAGACCCTTCCCAAAAAATAAAAGAAAATAAAAAAGAAAAAAATGAAAATAAAATTTTTTTAAAAATTTAAGTCTTTGGGATAATTTTTTTAAATATCTAGTAAAATGAGTCTAACAACTTAAATTCCTACCAGCTGTCTGTTTGAGTGTATTTGTTTTTACATTTTATTTAAAAATTATGTGAGAGCTTGGTGGTTTAAGCCCCTGCCTGGAAAGCACAAGGAACCCAGGTTCGATCCCTAGTACTACATGCCATTCCTGCCCGGCACCAGGCTGGCCACTGAAACCGCCTATGGTGGAGCATGGCTGTAATCCCAGTTCTGGGGAGGCTGAGACAGCAGGATCCCTATGGGTCCAAGCTATGTAGTGAGACCCTGTACCAAAGTTAAAAAACAAATAAAAATTTAAAAATCAAAAATTAACAATAATTTTGTAGATGAAAACCGATTTTATTATTTTATTTATATCTTCTTGATTTTCTAAGTGATTTGCCAGAACCCATATTTAGTGGCATTATTTAGTTGCTCTGATTTGCACTGTGGACTTTCTTGGATTCCTGGGCCAGGGACTATGCTTTCTACTTCTTAAAACAGGAAATGTAGGGCTGAGACATGGCAGGGACTCCATGATTTGTTGCTTGATTGAATAACTCCAAATGTGATTTTTTTTTAAAAATGTGTTTAGTTAGTAAAAGATCTACAGGGTCTTTTTACACAGATCAGGCTCATAATGATCCTCCTGTTTTCAGCCTTGCAAGTGCTGGGATTACAGGTGCCCGCCACCATGCCCAGTCTCAATCTCCATCTCAGTACGCCCTGGGGGCTGGGCCGGCAGCCCTGTTGGGGACCCCGGGTCTCTGCATCTGCCTAAGCAGGTGCTTTAATCTTTTCTTTTGTTTTTTGTATTTTAGAACAGAGTCTATAGGGTCTCACTGCCTAGATCAGACTCATAGTGATCCTCCTGTTTACAGACTCCCAAGTGCTGGAATTACAGGTGCGTACTACCACACCAAGTCTCAATCGCCATCTCAGGGCTAGGGAGATAGTTCAGCAGAATAAGTGCTTCCTGGCAAGTGCAAGGGCCTCAGTTCAAACCCCAGTTCTTCCAAAAAAAGAAAAACAAAACCCAAACTCTCTCAATTGCCATTTCAGGGTGCCCTGGGGTGAGGCCAGCACAGTAGGCCAGGGAGTAGATGCTTTATTCCTGATAACTGAGCTATCTGGCCAGCCCTGGTTGAGTAACTTAAAGAAAAAAAAAGAGTCATCTTTCTTTCATAGATATGATAGTTCAACAATTTAGGGATTGAGAAAAGGTCAAATTAAATTAACTTCCATTAGAAATGTGAACATTTTAAGAAATGAAGCCAAGTCAAAATTGAGAGCATGTAGCCCACTGCCATTTCATATATATTAGTAGCTAGTGGTGCAGTCACCCTGGGCTCCTCTCTGGACAGCCCCCTGGACACTGCTTTCAGTCACAATGCAGGGTGACTTGGTGATTTTTGGAAGCAACAGGTTGCTTTCATGCCAAGAAACATTTTGCATCTGACTCTAGAAGCTACTCTCCTACCACCCTCTGTTCCCATTTGGAATCCCAGATATGGCTGGATAATGAAGATAATTCTTGTCACATGGGATAAGGAACAGCTTAAGCATATTGAGAGGGACTTTCAAAAAAGCAAACCTTATCAACATCTTAGGGTGATTTCTGTTTGCATACATAAATGGTTAGTGTCTTTCTAGATAGCTGCCTGATTTTCTTTTTGTATAGCGGCCTAGAGCAACTGGAGGTAGCTTTGTCCTCAAGGGACATTCAGAGGCCTGGAGGCAATTGTCCCTTAGAAGCAGGTTCTATGCAGGCCTGAGGTGAGGCCCAACGTGTGGCTCAACATGTGCAAGAAAGAAGTATTAGACTCAACATACGCACAATGCTGAGGCTGGAAAATTCTGCCTAGGAGTGCATTTCCTTCCGCTCTTAGGGCCAAATATTCTTTGGGTGCTTGAAAAATGTTAAGTACTCCTCTTGGAAGGAGATCTATCGAAGAGAGAGGAAAGCTGTGAGGAAAGGTAGAGATCAGTGACATTGCCTCTGTGCCTCTTGGGCCTGGCTTTGTGGTCCACTTTCTACAGCTTTTTGTCATCTACTGTCTCACAGAACTTGGGCAGATTCCCTTCTTCTAATTCAGAATAACCCACTTGAGGATAGGAACCATGTCTTATTCTGATTTATACGGTCCCCCTAATCTCTTGTAAAGTGAGCACCTCAAATATTTTGCTGAGTGAACACTCAGTCCATTGCTTACAAAGTTGAGGACTTCACCTTCCTCACAGAGGTTCATTGTGAGGAACTTGTTATACCCAGGGTGTGAGAAGGCTGACAAGGAACAGGGGCCAAGGATATCGCCTGTTTGTCTTAATCCCTTAATTGTTGTAAACGTATAGAATGATCTTGTACAAAATGTTATTTCATCAAATTCTCTCCTCAGGGAAGAAACTGAGGCAAGAGAGGTTGAATACTTTGCACAAGTTTGCACAGCAAGTTACCAGCAGACCTGGAATGAGAACAGCATTTTGATGCTCCCTGTTCAGACGGTTGCTCTGAGAGTTGTCTTATGGGGAACTGAAATAAAGGGGCCATAGTTTTCAGGAATGACGCATATGATTATGTGTGTGTGTGTGTGTGTGTGTGTGTGTGTGTGTGAATGTCCTATCAACATCAAGTAATGGGCACAGACACTTGAGAACAGATATTCCCTGAGCTCTCTCTGATGTCCAATAGGAGAAGTTTCATCCCTCCTTGCTGGGTGTAGCTGTTACAGCTTATAGTACCATAGAATATATTCACCAAATTTTTGGGGGTCATGAATTTAATCCGTCTTTTATTATAGCTTTGGGGAGGCAGGAATTAATTTGTTTTGTCCGATACTGGACACATAATGTATGGTTTTCCATGGATAACTAAATAGAAACTGAGCCAGGGATGATCATAGTGTAGGAGAGGGTGTTGTTTGGGTGAATTTCTCACTGTCAATGTGGAGGTCAACAAAGTTTGTGGAGAGCTGCTACTGAAGATAAATTTTGGCTATAAGACCAGGTGTTTGGAGTTGGCAACTCTACAGAAGGCAGGGCTATGACAAAGCATCCCATAAGATAGCCCTCATAACATCTGAGAACTCTGACGGTGGAAAGTCTTAGAAGTAGCCTTACCTACAGAGCAATAATCCTTCCCCTTATTCTGGGGACCACTGATTTCCATGGTTTTAAAAACTTTTCACTGAGACCATAGTGTTGGGGCAATCTCCTGCGGCTTATTATATGGAAGATGAGATAGATCATTATCCTGAAAATTCTTCAATAGCTGCTCATAATAAGGTCAGTTAAGTACAGAGTGCCTGCTATCACTCAAAATCTTATTCTCATTGATGCTTAATCCAACAGTTTTTCTTCTCTAAGTTAGGGGGTGGGGAGCATATGGAACATCGAGGGCACTGAAATGTTGGATTCAACTTGCTGGAGGAACCTCTGCTCCTTGTCTGAAGCCTCTGTAACTTTTCAAAGTCTGGAGAGGACTGCTTCAGATGGCTTCTTTGTGCTCGGTGTTTATGAGAAATGGCTCCTGCCAAAAGAAATGCAGGACCGGAGAAGGACGGGAAGGTGACATGACTGTATTTTCTTATGGCATTTCTTGTAAGAGAGAGGAAACTCTGAAGGAGCTCACCCTGGAGTGTGGGCCCTCGCCTAGTCCCAGGAATGCCTGGGCCCACTCTCTCTTGGATGACTAATTTTCTCACTGTGTCATGAATATGGCCGCATGCAGGCCCGTTTGCAAGTTCTGGTGTTAGCCTTTAGGAAAGGCCCTCCTTGCACCTTTCCACAGCCCCAGCTCTGAGAATCCCTTCCTGCCCTTCACATCTCTGCTTAAGCCCCTGATACTCCATGAAACCTCTCTCAGAAGCAGAATGAGGGGAAGCAGGGCAGGCAGCGTTACTTCCAATTTACTATAAGAGCAGACAAGAATGGGGAGATAGCAATGCTTACAGCAGACAGCAAAAGCCTTTTCCCTTTATTGTAATCACACGTGACACTTGTGGAGTGCTTGTCATGTATAGGGAAAGGTTTATTCAAGCTTGATTTTAGCTAATTCTCACATCACCCTTTGGGGTAGGTGCTACATTATCCTGCTTTTACAAAAATATGAGTCACAGTGAGAACAAATAACTTGTTCAAGGTCATTCAACGAGTTGGAGGGTGAGCTGGGATTGGAGCCAAAGTAGCCTGACCTCGCAGATGGTGATACAATGACGCTGTGTCGAACTCCATTGTGTAGGAGAAAGACAAGTGGACCAGGATTCACAGTACACAGTGCTATTGTGGTCTTTGCCTCGTTTCCACTGTTGGGCTTTGGGCAGATGACTGTTTCTTTTTGAGCCTCAGTGTCGTCATTTATAAGAAGAATAAGCCAGTGGACACACAGTGACGTGTGCTGTAGAGAACATTACTGCATGCTGGTAATGAGCGCCAGTCCTCATACAGAGGCAAGATACCGCCAGGCCTCTGCGCGGCCCTGTCGGCTGCTGTTCCCTGCTCACGGGTCTGTCTTGCTTTTGCATTTTACACTCGTGTGTTATAGACAGTATGTCTTCTACTTCTGTTCTACTCCTCCGTGGCCTGCACTTTGGTCTTACCCCTCTTTACCATGCAAAAGTGAATGGTGGATGCCACACACCTCCATGATTTACGTGGAGACCCATTTGTTCTCTAGTACCTTGATTTTAAGCTTCTCCTTGCTCAATATTTCATTCCCCTCTCTCATCACCTCAAGTCAATGGCTCGTGGTCCTCTTGGGACTTTCAGTTCACTGATGTTACCACCTTTCATAGTGCACTGCTTCCTTTGACTTAGATTTGTGGCCAATGGTGTAAACCCACATCCCAGTACACATCCAGTGCCTTCTTTTGTCCACGCTTTACTGAATACTGTTGTTCAAACCCCAGCTCTCCACTTGTCCTGAGCCCACACCCAAGGAGCTAAATGTAACTGGAGAAGTTACACAGCTCTCATGGGGTTTGCATTTATGACGACAAATCTGAACCACACTTTTCATCACAGTCCCTTTGTGTATCTACTTCCCTCTCTGTAAAACGGTATTTTAACCCTCCTCTTCCTCCACACATCAACCCTCCCTCTCTTCCTCTGCTCTTTGCGTGAAGTACCTTACTTGCTGCCCTGAGACCAACAGAAGCATCGAATAAGAAGCATCTCACACGTGTGTTATGCAGTGCGTCAGCCTGGGCTTGGGAACCACATGTCCTCTCTCTCTCTCTCTCTCTCTCTCTCTCTCTCTCTCTCTCTCTCTC
>NW_004524654.1:9386644-9392664 GCF_000260255.1 Octodon degus
CCTGGGCTGGGACTGGTCCTGCTGGCGCAGGGTAGCAGGAAGCTCTCCACACACTTACGGGACCTGGGCTAGGACTGGGTCTGGGGGTTCCCGGAAGTCGGCAGAAATTCCTACCTACTGCAAATTAATATCTGAAATATTATGTTTATTTTTATTTGTTTTCCCCAAGAATGTGAGGAACATGCCCTGGGGAACTTATCTGTCCTGATTTTTACTGTGTTAATTACACCTGACATGTAGTTATATCACCTGGAATATAGTAGATGCTCATTTAATCCATTGAATAAATGAATGAAAGAACAAAATTAGGATCATCTAAATGACTTTGGCTAAGTCATTTTGCTGGCAACAGTTTTTCTCATCTATAAGATGGGACTGTTGATCCCAGCAGGGAGTTACTTTTCCAGACATTCTTCATCCTAAGCAAGGAGTACTTGGGCAAGCTCGGTCACTGTCTAAAATCCAGGCATGCGCTAGTTCGTATTTAGCACTCTGGAGCTCCACACGGACTCTGGGGCCCCCGGTTGGCTGGATTTCCGCATTGTTTGCCTGGGCTGCTCCAGCCATGGAAGGTGAGCAGTAGGAGCACCAGAGTGCTGTGGACCCTTGCGGATGGTGAGGGCCAAGGACACACAGGGGCTTTAGCACAGGCTCCTGGTTGGGCCAGAAGACTGCACAGGTAGGCTGGTAGAAGCCCCTGTGGAAAGCAGGTGCTGTGTGGGGGTGACCATGCCTGGACATGGTCCCGCAAGGCCAATGCCCAGTGACCCCTCTGATTCTCTGAACCTTGGCCAGGAGACATCTTGAACTTTTGGGTTGAATCAGGTTTCTTTCTAACTGGTGGGGTTACCATGCTCCAGCCCTCCACATGGACCACAGTCCTCGCTATTGCTAGGTCCTTATACCCAGGCCCCACGTGCTTCTAAGACATGGAAGCATCAGCTATGTGTGCTCCCTGGCAACGGAGGGGCATCCCTGTGGGGAGAGGTGAAGCTTTCAGTGAAGCACACACACAAGGGACCTGGGGCCACCTGGGTGAAAACATCATGACACATGTTCTTGAAACTCCTGTCTCAGAGCCTGGGCAGACGTGATCTGATGGTGTGCTTGTCCTGCTGTGCTCCACGTGTGAGTGACTCGGGCACAGCTGCAAATTTCTTCTTTCCCAGGGTCTCCACTCCACCCCCAGACATCTGGGCTGTGAGTGGGTTGTGGCATTTCCTTTTAGGGGAAACTTTTAGCTTTCAGTGTTGGACAGAGACTTCCTTCTGATCACTGGTGGGGCAGTGGAACCTAAACCAGGCACTCGGCACTGAGAAAAATGGCATAATTTTTGAGAAGGAAATGTTGGTGGAAGGAGCAGGATTATGTTTTCTGGATGTTGATGACTTCTCTGAGCCTAGTATTTCCTTAAAGGGACCCCCAGTGACTGCAACAATCTATAAAGAGGGCAAGACTAACTTTGTCGGGAACACCCAGCAAGAGTGTTAGACTCAACCATAAAACAGGGGTAATGACCTGTGGCTCACACGGCTGTTATGAGATCAAGTTAGGATTACATCAGCTGAGTGCTCTGGGCTCCATGCAGTGCCTGACTCAGCAACAGCTCACCAGGGCCTCCTGCCTAGGGCCCTTCCATGTGCTATAGAATGACAAAAAAAATTTAGAGGGAAGGTCCCCTCATTATGTCTACCATTTATAATATGTAACTAACCATACATGAGAAACTATCTCTGAAGAATACTCAAGGCAGTAAAGATTTTGAGTGTTTTATGAGGGAGCACTTCCTCTGCACTGCAAGCTCAATGAAGTCCAGTGTTGGGCTGCTTCTGAGAAGGACACCAGGTTGCCAGGTCTGTAAACTGAAAGAAATGTGATCTCTCTTTATTTAATGATGATAATTAGAATTTTATTTAAAACTTTAGTGGAGTCATTGCTTCACAACACTGGGCACATCACTAGCTATAATGGCCTTCTAGATTACACTTATCTCACCTTCATCAATCCAAACTCCTTCCAGAACAACAAAGTTCTAACATTGCCCAATTACTCCTGGAGTTTCAGTTAAGAATGTCACTTGTGGGCCCTGGATGAGTAGCTATGTAGAATCTATCTTGTTCATTTCCCTTACGTGGATACTGGTCTCCTTGCAGTCAGCAAGTACTTCCTGCCTGCTGGGTCATGCAAATGCTAAAGTGGATTTCTGAATGTTAACATAGGTAAGAATACCTAGGGGAGCTGGCTTAAGTGAGATCCTCTGGTATGACCCCAGAGCCTCAGATTTAGTAGGTGTGGCCATTTCAGTGAGCTACGCTGGGCAATTTTATTTAGCTTTCCTAAGATATCCTTGTGGGTATCAGTGATGCAGGCGACATAAACACCTTCCAAATCTTGATGCCCCACATGGTCATAGCTTCATTCCTGGTGTTTGTGGTGTGGTATGTGATGGTTAATTTCATGTGCCTATTTGACTAGAATAAGGAACATTCAGATTAATACTGAAGCGTCAGGTTTGGGTTTGTCTATCAGGCTGTATTTAGAAGAGATTAGCATTTGAATCACTAGACTGAGTAAAGACCTGCACTGGCTAATGTGGCCAGAAGTCATCCAATCCATGGAGGATCTGGATAGAACAAAAGGCAGGGAAAGGCCACACACTGAGTCTTCTTGGAGTATAACATCCATCTTTTCTGTAAATGAACATCTGCTTCCCTGCTTCTCAGGCCTTTGAACTTTGACTGAATTATGCCATTGGTCTTTTGGGTTCTCTAGCTTGAAGGTATCTTACTGTGGGATCTTTTAGCCTCCATCATTGTGAAGGTCACTTCCCATAACCACCCCTTTCTGTATGCCCATGTATACTGCTATGGTTTGGAAATATAGCCTAAGGTAGCATGTGTTAGAGTCTTGATCCCCAGTCTGTGGTTCAATAGGGAGATGGTGGAACCTTGAAGAGGTGGGGGCCTAGTAAAAGAAGTTAGGTTATTGGGGGCATGCCCGTCAGGGGACATGGGGCCACAACCCCTTCCTGTCTTGCTCTGCTTCCTGGCTACCATGAGCTGAAATGTCTTCCCTCTGCCATGTGCTCTTAATGTGATGTGCTGCGCTGCTGTAGGGCAAAAGCAGCCATGGACTCAAACCCTTGACACTGCAATCCAGAATAAACCTTTCCTTTTCATAAGATGATTGTCTTGGCTATTTTGTTACAACAGTGGAAAGCTGACTAATATATGTATATATATTTGTCTGTTTCTCTGGAGAATGCTGACCAATTCACATAGCTAGAAAGAAGGCTTCCTTCTGCATCAGACTGTCGATAACAATGTTTTCAGGTAAGCCCTTAGAAATAGCAGCAACAATGAAAGATGAGTGCAGGGATTCCCTTTGCAAGGGTTGTGTCTCCTCTTCTGGTGAGACAGCTCAGAGTAGAATCTTGTCACCTCTTCCAAGGAAGACATTAGCTTTAAGCTAATTATTTCTTTACTCAGATAAAGGTGCTGAAAACTTTCCTCCAACCTTAACATGATGCCTGCTTCTTAACACCCCAACTCCATGTTCTGCACCCAGATATCAGATTATATATCTGTCTTGGGGCTGGCCAAGCCTGGAGGGGCATTCACCTCAGTGAGTTCATTTTATTTCTATGGCCCCTTCACATCTTGGGAAAAGTTTTCTGTGACTCTGAGAGTTTACAGGCATAAAAGCTGCTCCTGAACTGCCCCACAGTGCTCATGAATTGGACTCTCACTATTGGCTCCAAGTTGGAACACCTGGGAGGCCTCCGCAGGTGGCCCACGCCCCAGCAGTCTGCCCCAAGGAAAACATTAAGAGTTTCATTCCTCTTTCCCATCTCAACCCTCTCTGCCTCCACAAGGGTCTTTTCTCCTTTCTGTCTTTCCCCTCTTTTTTATTGCCTCCACTCTCTTTTTGTATTCTTATCCTCCGCAATCGAAACATCTGTCTTAAATCTACAAGGCTGGTGCAAATGTTTCCTAGGCTTGTGTCAGAGGAAAAATAATGATAACCGCCTTTGTTTGTTTTTCTAAGTAATCCCTAGACATGTGAAAAAAATTCCTTGCATAGAGTGAAGCTACAATCATCCTACATTTGTTTTCATAGACAGAAGGAAAAGACTAACATTGTGATTATAATAATGATTAAACAGGAGGAAAAGATAATACTGTGAATATAATAATGATTGCTTAGCATTGGTTAGATCTCTTTCAACAGTTGGGTTAGCAAGATCTTGTTGTAGGCAAAGACTTGGGAAGGAGAGCATCTTCAGGAATTAGATGATGTGGAGGACCACTGAATGGGCATAGCCTATGCTCAAATGGAGCCATGGAAGTTTTTAAGCATTTATATTAAGGCACAGGTGGCATTCAATGAGCTATACATATACAAAACCGTACAATTTCATGAATTTTCCTAAGTGCGTGCATCTATGGAACTGTCACCATGATGAAGGGAGTTCACATAACCGGACCCCCCAGACTTTTCTTATGTCACTTGATAATCCTCTCCTATCTACCTGTTCATCAATAGGTGACCATTGGTATACTTTCTGTCACTGTAGATTAGTTTGCATTTTCTAGAGTTTGGCTTAAGTGGAACCATGTAGCTTGTCTTTTTGCCTGAGCTTTTTCACTCTGAGTAATTATTTTGAGATTCATGCATTCTGCCATGTATTTCAATTTTTTTTTGTTTCCAATGCAGAAGATTATTAGTCATATGCATATTCCACAATTTAGTTATTCGCTTGCCTCTTCACAGTTATTTGGGACATCTCCCAATTGGGCTAGTGCTGTCACAGTGGTGCACAAGTCTTTGTATGGATAATTTATATCTTCCCTTCTACTAGGAGTGGAATGTGGAACCATACAACCTTTAAGAAGCTGTGGGGATAATTGGAAAGAATCTAGGTCTGGCAGTCAGGGAAATCTGTGCTCAATCTCAGTTTTCATAGTTACTGGCTGTGTGACCTTAGGCAAGACACTTAACAACTCTGGGTCTCAAGTTTTCTTGTCTGAAAAATGAGATGCAAACTGATCTCTATGTTTCACATACAGGAGAAGAGGGCCAAGGGCCACACGCAGGAAGGCGCTCCCGAGTTGAAAGGTTCCATACAGCTCTCTGAAGTGACTATGAAGTATAAGCACCCAAAAGGAATAGGTCTGTGCTGTAGATGCTGCTTTGCTATGAGGTGGACCTGCCCACAGGCTTTGGAGGTGAAAAATTGCCTTTAGTGTTTACTTGTCACCTATGTTTTCAAAATTGTGACTGGCATTTTGCTTCCTGCCTTCATGTCCACATTATCTTCTGATATAGGCCCCCAGTCAGTGAGAACAGGTCCACTGAGTAAGGATGACATATTAGAGTCATCCATGAACCAAATTGCAGTTGGAATTAATTCCTGCACCCCAGGCTGTTGGCCCAGAAATCCAATGGTGAAAATAAAGCAGACGGGCTATACAGAGCAGCTCTGGAGTGCTGCAGAATTTTCCTAAGAACCTGTTGGAGGGGAAGGGATGCACCTGTGTGGGTCTCCTGGCCTGACATGTGCCCTGTTGGGAGGTGCTTAGTGTTTATGTGTATAGCTGGTGAGAATCTTGGAGGGAGGATGGGCTGTGCTCACACCCAGGTTTCCTTTAACAGGTATACGCTCTTCTTAAAAATCCATCAGATTACGTACAGTTTTCATATGTGCTGATGATCCTACCTGAGGGACAGCCTCTGTGTTCTGATCTGTGAAACAGGAGTGTGAGCAGTTCTACTAAATCACCTCCATTATTCTGACAATTGCTTGGAGAAAGGGGCATCGCTTGCTTTGGAAGCTCCCTCCACTGATCACTAATTCTTTAGATCTGCTGCCAGGAGCCAATAAGCTCTATTCAAACAGACAAAGATACGTAAGGACTTAGTGGTATATAAGGCCTTATTGTGGGATCTTTCTTCCATAGGCATTTGCATTCTGAGGGGAGCTCTACACTTTATTGTGATGTAGTAAAAACTACTCAGAA
>NW_004524654.1:9392764-9428802 GCF_000260255.1 Octodon degus
GAGAGAGAGAGAGAGAGAGAGAGAGAGAGAGAGAGAGAGAGAGACAAGGCTACCCTAACACATCTCAAAAAGAAGCAGCCAATGAATTCAGAAGAAGCCAGTCTCCACAGTGAATACCTAGCATCCTCCCTTTTACCCTCGTATTTTTGATGTATCAAGCACCAGCTGTTGTGCTGAATTTCTCCTATGTTTTCATGATGTTCCATTTCAACTTGCCTTTTCTTGAACTTAAAAACAGAAAACAAGAAAAGTTGTCACTTGTGTGAGCACATGTGTATAGTTACATCCTGTCCTTTACTTACCTGGTAATCTAAATGTATTGGGAATGTGGCTTTGGTCTTATCCAAATATTTGTGGAGTCTAAGACAAGAGTGCAAACAGAGGCCTGTGTGACACATATCCACCGATCTGCACGTTGTAAATCAAGATAACAGACCATTTAAAAAAATGCATCTATTCTCTTATCTTGACAATTATACCTTCCTAATGGCAAAATCGACAAATATGCTTAAAGCTATTCTTTTTATGTGAGTGAAGATTGGCAGAAAATAAAAAATGACAGAACTTAATTGTAACTGAGAATACCTGAGTCATTTTTATGGCTGATGATGTTTGGCTGATTAATAAAGTGCAGGCATATGTGTACTTTATTTTCTTACTTCAGTCACTAATCATGTTGATCAGCATTTTCACAACTTGGATTCCTGTTGACAATAATTATCTAAGGAATAAAAGCTAACTAAAATAAAAGTATACCAATAAAGTATTTATATAAAAAAGTAGATGCATTTACATTTATGTATACTTAAAAAGATATTTTGCCCCTAATTTTTTTTTTTATTGTATTTAGTACAGAGTCTACAGGGTCTCAGTATGTAGATCAGACTCATAGAGATCCTCCTCTTTACAGCCTTCCAAGCATTGGGATTGCAGGCTAGTGCCACCACGCCCAGTCTCAATCACCTTCTCAATGTGCCCCAGGGGTGGGGCCGGCCCAGCAGGCCAGGAGTGCAATCAAATCCAGGACCCTGCGTCTGCCTAAGCAGGCACTTTCATCTGCTGAGCTACTTGGCCAGCCTCCCTCTAAAATATTTTAAGCATTTATTATAATAGAGGATAAAATATAAACTACAGTTAATGATATCAACTTTTAAATTGAACTTATTGAAATAAAGCTGGCATAGATCTAATTTGTTAAAGTATACCTCAATCTTATTTTTCAGAATATAAAATTATTATTAAATATAGTGCTTGTGTCCATCTTCTTGCTTGATGAGTTACTATCATGCTTCATAAAGGTTATACCTAGATTTATAGAAACAATAATTAGAATATGAATTGATGAATATTACAGAATATTCCCTAGTCATCTTATGCAACTGTTGTAAACAGAGTACTTATTTTGAGGGTCGCTGAAGTCATGAATTGGGACACAGAGGACAGCATGATAAGAATGCTCAGCTCTTCTGCAAAAGCAAAGTTATGCAAGAATATACTAAATTCAGCTATGTAAGAGAAAGGCTTTGACAAGACCGCTCGTACGTTTATCCTTTTAGCTAAGCAGTTCTAATGCTGAATTTCTCTGTATTCTGAAGTGTCAAGAGCAATGTCAGCAGCAGCATGGCCCACAAATGTTTGTGGTATCCAAATGCAGCTGCTTTTTGTTATGAGAATCCAGGAGAAAGATGTGGAGAAGATTTTTCGTGGGGCCTGACCCATGTTGTTCAGAGAGCAGATGCTGAGTGTTACCGGCTGTCCTGTGGCAGTAAGGAGTACTGGGACCTGAGTGACAGAGGCCTGCACTCGTTTTTCAATAAGGTATTTTTATTTTGTTTGTGAGAAGCAGCTTCCTTAAGCTGCAAGGCCTAGGGTAATGTCTTTTGCTTAGGTCTAGGGTAGATGTATGATATTAGGGTTTTCCAAAGAAATGTGAGTCTCTCTCCTCTCCTCTTGTATCCCATCTCCCCACAAATGGCCCATGTGATTACAGAGAGGTGTAGGTGACAAGCTGGAAATGCATGCGAGTGGCTGGTATGAGCTCCAGTCTCACAGCCACCAGCCTCTGACCTAAGAAGAGTCTGTTTCTCAGGTAAAGTGAAAAGCAGGAAAGGATCAAGGTCCAGTGTAAGCAATCAGGTAGGAGGCGCTCCAGCTTTGTCTTTTCATTCTATTTAGGTCTTTACTGGATAAGGCCCACTTACACATGAAGGGTAGACTGCTGTCCTCAGTCTACTGATTCAAATGTTCGTCTCATCCAGAAGCACCTTCTCAAATGTGCTCCAATTAGTGTTTGACCAAAAGTTGTAGCCCTCTGTGGTTCAGTCAAGCTGAAATACAGAATTAACCATCATAATGACTAAGTGTCTAAGCAAAACAAGCCAAGTAAACGTTTCCAAATCTGCAAGTTGAAGCCCATTCTGGTTGGAAGATGGGAGATTTGTGCAGATACTTTCCATCCTCAGTATTCATGATTGTTTAGCTATAATTTTGCTTATTGCTATGACACTGGATCTTTATTCTTGAGTAAGCAAACAGATTAAGACACATGCAGTATATGAAAAGGAATAGTGTACATAAAAAGTATACATATAGGTATAAAAGCAAAAGGAAATATACAAAATGGTAGAATTATTTCCAGCTAAAGTTGTCACAATATTGAGAAGAAGATTTGTAATACTGTAGGGTTCAATTATCAGAAATATTTGTAAGAATAATAGCTCATTCAGCAAAGCAGGTCACATGGAATATAGCGGCATATATGTATAAGCTGTAAAAATACCTAACACAGTAACTGAGTACTCATTAAGATTAAAGTGCACTAGATTTTCAAAGGCAATTATGAAGGAAATAGGAAGTAAAATCCTTGATCCTTAGGTGCTTTTTACAGAGAATGCAAAGTTTTATGGAGAATGCAAAGAGCCTCTAAATATGTACACATACAGAAGGTAAAAGAAATGCATCAGCGCATAGATAACTATACGCACTTAATCATTTGATTTCCACTGATTTATAATTCGTGCTGATCTAGCCCTGTGGCATAACAAACTGGTATTCATCTTTTGGCCAGAAACAGTTTTCAAGGACAATAAGGAAGGAAGGAAGAAAGGATTTCCTGGGTATCTAATGTCAGGTACCAGAATGGCTGTTTTATATGCATTGTCTCATTTAACTCTTCATATTTCTTTGACATGAACTTTTTTCAGATTAGGAAAGTGAGTCTCAGAAGAGTGAAATGTAGATGTGAACATAGGTTGTTCCAACTAGTGAGAAAATGCTTAGTCCACTTCAGAGGGCCAGATGTTATTAAGAGTACTAAAAGATCACATGGACCAATGTTGATAAGTCCATTACAGGTCACCCTGATCTCCTGAAGGATGTCAACCAACTCTGGCTTGATAATTTGCTTAAATTTATCGACTATGTTTTGAATGACAGAACCACTTCCTGCATGGTAGTCAATGAGTTTGATTTTTTGTTAATTTCCAGCCTATCTTGTCTTGCATTTTAAACTGAGTTAACTAAATTTGACTTTTGCGTTTTAATTGCAAAATATCGTGGTATGAACATTTTTGTGAGTTTGTGGTTTTCAGAGATTCCAGAAAGACAGATATTATTAGTCCTAAAAGATAACTCATTTAGGTCCTTCTCTCTACCCTTGACCCCAACAAGAGGGATCAGAGCTCCAAAGTTGTTTTACTTAATAAAATACTAATCACCATGTGTAATTACATAGTGCTTTACTGGACAAAGTTGAGCAATCCATGGAGCCAGTTGTGTGCACCGCGGGTTGAATCCTAACCCTCAGCAAACTTCCTGAAAACTAGGACAGAGTAGTGGTACTGAGTTAGACATGGTTCATTTTAAACTTGCTTCAGACTTAGAAAATACAATACCAGAAATGAGCACGCTGCTTAAGATTTCTTTTCACTATACTTTGCTACCTAAATAAAAGGGAGGCTCTGTGTTCAGTAACTCTTTGCAGGTAATTAGTGCCAATGATTGATCTCCAAGAAGTCCCATTGTTCCTGTACTCAGAGATGTAAGAAGTTATTTCAGAGCTAGGCTGTGTGGTTTAGATTTTGATCCATGGCTTTGGTTTCCTTATGATTCATATCGATTGCTCCAATTTGTATGCTGTTTTGCTCTGTAGGTTCTTGATCCACTTGTTTCTTTCCTCCTTGGCTGTGGTTTTGGTTCATATTTCCAGTTTTCTATTTTCATTTCTTCTTAGACTTTCAGCCTTTATGCATGAGGTGGCTTTTACTGCTGTGGTTCTAATAATTCTTGTTTATTTGCACCACTGCCAAGCCTGTTTGGCTGTATCTTATGAGATAATGGACGGAAAAATGCATTCTAAGCTGTAAGGTACTAAAATGTGAGAGATGATTACCATTTGTTATGAATAAGAACCTTGTTTGTTATGGTGAATCTTCTCAGTATAACTTAGGGCAAAGGGCAGCAGCTGATTGGACAGGTGGGTCACATTTATGCACTAGAAGCCTGGTGGGCAGCAGCTTTAGTAACAGAGATCTTCTGTGAACTTGGATTCTCACCTGTACCTATCTAGGGAAAGGAGACACTTGCTGAAGAGGACATAGATGACCCGCAGAGGGCAGCCCCAAGCTCTGGTCCTGCTTGATCTCTGCTTTCTGATTTGTGTCCACACCCTGATGTTGGAAGCCTGAGGTGCATTGTCAGGTCTGTACCAGATGAATATTCCATCTTCCTTCTGGTTAAAGTGTGCAAGGATTCCTTTGTTCTGTCAGGGCTGCTATTCTATACTGTGTGGCATCTTTGGAGCAATCCCTTTATTGACCTGTTCCACAAGCCAATTTACATCACCTTTCTAGAATCAGTCTTACTCTCTTGGTTTGAGAATTGGACTTTTATCCTACTTAAATCCTACTAAATTTAGACATGTACAAGGTGTGATCACAGAATAGGGTGAATGTTTACATTTTTTAAACAATGTTTATTACAATAAAAGACACCATACCATTAATTCCATTGAAACTAATCTCTCTCACTTCAAACACTGTTATCATTTTTTTTTTCCAGAACCAGGAATTGAACTCAGGCTCTTGTGCTTGCCAGGGAAGTGCTTATTCTACTCAGCCATCTCTCTGGCCCTTGTTATCATTCTTGTCACTCTCTAGGGTGGTGGAAATCTGCTTCTGTGAGGGCCTCTGGGTGTTCTGTCATGGCTGCCTCCATGTCCTGAATCAAGTCAGAACGTTCACTTCATGGTCAGTTTGACTTTGGAGCAGAGTTGGGGGTGGCGCTAGAGCTTGTGAATAAGGTGGATGAGGAAACGCCATGTTTCTTTTTGACAGAAATTAACATAAATATTTTGAATTGATTCAGTATGTAGAGGCAGCCATGGAATGACATGAAAGAATAGTTTAAAAACTGCTTCAGAGGGTGATAAGAAGAATGGGGTTGGTGTGTGCAAAGTGAGAGGGAGCATTCTGAGTGAAATGAATGGCAATGTGCTTTTTATTGTAATAAATTTTAAAAAATTTTGTGGCAATATTCATCATATTGATTGAGCATACTTCAGACAGCTATCTTCTTTCAGTGTAAGGTCAGGCACAACACATGGCTACAGATGCTGTTAACATGCTTGTGCCAGTACTACTTTTCTTTTTTCATTTATGTATTTCATACAGGGTCTCACTATGCAGCTCAGACTCATAGTGGTCCTCCTGTTTTCAGCCTCCCCAGTGCTGGGATCACAGGCATGAGCTACCACTCCCAGACTCATTTGCCAGCTCAGCGTGTCCCAGGGGCAGGGGTGGTGCTGAATGCAGGACTGGGGATAGAACCCTGGTCTCTGAGCTTGCCAAATCGGGCATTTAGTTTGCTGAGCTATCTTTTTGACCCTACCAGTACTACTTTCTAACATCTTAAAGGTACTAATTTGTTTCAACTAAGTTGTTTTTAGTGATAGATTAGTGAAATCCATCCAAACTCTGAGTTAATAAAAATAAAACAGTGTTTATTATGTCCTCATTAAATTGGAAACGAAGAAATTTCCTTTCGAAGAAATAAAGGAGATAAGAATCGCCCTACACTTTGTGTGAGATTCCAAGGTGGGCAGCAGCACTTCGTGAGGTGACACCTCTGTGACTCAGTATCCTTAGGGTCAGTATGGCACATCCTAATGAGGTGAGCGGGATTGCAGTCCATCTTTGTCTTCCTAATCATTCATTTATTCATTTAATAAACAGTTAATCTTTTTTTGGCGCCAGCCAACAAGACTTCTGACCATGTTCCTGAATCTCGGTCTTTTTTGCTGTAGTCTGTGCACTGATTTTTTGTCAGACATACTTGGGTTTGGTTGGCTGCTCTGTTATTCTTTTTATGTTGCTTGGAAAAATTACTTGATTGTTTGTCACCTGGATCTTACTTCATACTCTTGTGTATGTGCGGATAATAAGGACTACATAGGGTTGCACAAGTGGTGTGTGTGTGTGTGTGTGTGTGTGTGTGTGTGTGTGTGTAACAGTCCATGCTGGGTTCGTGGTAGACTTTTGCTCATTAATTTGTGCTTCTACAATCCTGTGCACCCATCTCGCAGTCTCTCACCAGTACTTACTGACTACTCTCCTCTACCTGCTGCAGCTGTGGTTCCACACGGAATTTAATAGTGTTTAAGACTTTGTGTGAACAGACCTAGAAATGAGACATTTTCAGTAAGTGTAGATTCTAATTCTGGATTCCAGAACTGTAAATAGAGAAACAGTCTCAGTTCAACATTTTATGAGCATGATTGAAGATTATTTTTTATTTGCCATTTACTTTCACCTGGCTTCATTAAGTCATAATTGACAAGTAAAAACTGTATATTTTTATAGCACATAAATTATTTTTAAAAGATTTGATCAGTTGAGTTAAACATTTAGCTGGATGGCTCAGCAAATATTAAAATAAGAACATAAAGAAACTTGCTACTAATCAACAATAGAAATAGAATGGATCGTAAAATATTTAATTAGCTCAAAGAAAGAAGAAAAAGAGGAAAAATAGAACAAAAATTGATAATTTAAGCAGAAGACAAATAAAAAGTTAAAGCCAGCTTCAACAATCATATTAAATATCAAGATATAAATATTGCAAGAAAATCGATGGAAAAAATATAGTATGCTAGCACTAAGCTAAAGAGAGTCATAGTGGCATGTTCATAATTGAAAACTTTTTCAGGGCAGGTATTATCAGGAATAATGAGTGCAATTTGAAGAGTCTCATCATCAATGGGACATAAAAGACTCGAATGCATGTGCATTAAATAATAGAACTGCCAAAAGCACAGAACAATACCTGATAGAACTGCAAGGAAAAACTTAAACATACTCAATTACAATGAGAAGTTTCAATATTCCTTTCAGTAGTAAATAGAACAGATAAAAAGTCAACTAGGATACAGAAAGTCTAAACAACATTGTAAAGTGACCTAACTGACCTTTAGTGAATATTCCATCGACAACAGCGGTGGACACAGCACTCTACACCCACTGTTCTACCGCCTACTATGTTGCATTCTAGCCAATTCTGTGTGCTGATGAGGAAGTACCTGCCCCTGTAGTAAACACTCCTGTTTCTCTTCAGCCCATGAGAAATTGCCCAGGATCCCTGTGTGAGCTACATAGGCCCCACCTTGAGACATTGCCTCCAGCTGTTCTGGCTGGTCTTAGCTCCAAGAAAGGGTCATTGTTCCAAAAGAAGAGCTCACCTGTCCAGGGTGAGGCCAGAGACTGCATATGGATCACAGATCTACCCACACGTGGTCCCCTTGCAGGGGAGAACAGCAGTCTCTAGTTGTGTTCAGATCTATTAACATCAACATGATAGTATTGCTCTCAGAGACTTTGTTATCGAAAAACCAAAGCATACTATCTCCAGAGTTTCCAGCATGGCTTTGATATCTAGACTACTGAACACAGTCAGGCAATGAAGATATGCCCCAAACAAACTTATTTAAAGATACCATTCCTTTAGCCATTGTATGACAAAACATATTTTCCTGCCCTCCTACCTCCCTAAAGGGAGAACATTTGAGACTATAAGAAATATGGTAGAATGGTCAAGTAAGCACGGAATTAGCTTTAAATTATAAGGCATACCTGCCATTTACACAATCACATTACACATTACAATATATTCAGCAAGTAGAAAAAAAGATAAAGGCATTGCACTATCATTCCAGGCTGGCATCCTGTAGGTAGGTGACCAGTACTAAGTCCCAGAAGGCTGCTCTCTTTGGTAGTCAGACCTAGACATGAAGGATGGCAAAAGAGTAGCTGCAGCCAGACTCTGGATCACGGGTACCTCAGTGTGTGCCTTGACTGCATCGCTCTCCGTACTCAATGGCTGTCTCCATGAAACTGCTCCTCTCTCAGACATAAAGCAATGGCCTATGGGTAATGCACTCGACAATTTATTGTGTCCACTGTCAAGTAACCTTCTGCTTTATATACCATGTATGTGCTTTATAACAATATACTTCCATTTCTCCTTTCCTGACTTTTGTGCCAATCTTACTATAAATTCACTTTTTTTATCATGCAAGCCCATCTTATATTTTAAATTATTTTTGTTTTAAATAATCAATTGGCCTTTAAACACAGTGCACCTTGGTTCATGAATGCTTTTGTTTGCAAACGACGTGGTTTGCACACGGACGTGTTCAGCAAAGTGTTGCTTTTGTTTGCCAACTCGGCATCAAATGACAAACGCAATCATGACCATCTTTCCCACACAAACAAACGTGGCCATCTTTTCCAAAATCATAGAACAAATTCCGTTCGTGAACTGAGGTGCCACTGTAATTTAAATAATAAGTTAATGTATATAATTATCCATTTAGTTGCTATTTTCAGTACTCTTCATTGTGTAGTTTAGACAACATCTGCTATCATTATTCTGCTTGAAGTATTACCTTTAATATGTCATGTAATGCATATCTTCTGATAATGAATTATTTCATCTTTCATATGTTTGGGAAAGTATTTATTTATTTATTTGTACTGAGATTGAACTCAAGGTGATAAAGATTCTATGTCAAAAAGTTCTTCATTTGATATTGTAGAGAAATCAACCTCTTATGTTCATATTACATTATTTCCAAATGAAAATGTCCCTCCTTTCTTATCTTTGCTTTTCTTTTTGCAACATATTTATTTCTTCCCTCTAAATTGCTTTTAAGATTTTTTTACTTATCGTTTAGTTTTAAGAAATTGAACTGAGGCATGTCATGCCATGTTTGAGTGTGTGTGTGTTTGGAATTTATAATTTTAATTAAATTTGGGAAAATTTCAGTCAATGTTTTTTAAATATTAGTTGATGTTCTTTCCTTTTTAGTGGTTCAAATAACATAAATATCAGGCCTCTTATTCCATATCTTTTATAGGTTCTCCATTCACTTATTTTGCTTTCATTTTTGGAAATTTTCTGTTGCTGTGTGTGGAAGTTTGTTAATGTCTAACCTGTTCTTAATCTGATATAATATATGTTTCATCTCAGACCTTTTTTCTCATCTTTAGAAATTTCATGCACTTTTTAAAAATATTTTTCATGTCTCAGTTAGCATGCTCAAATATTTTTCCCCTTCTTGAACATTAGGAATACCATCTTAATAAGTCTCTTAATATCCTTGTCTATTAATTCTATCACATGCCAGTTTTGGCTATTGTCAATCCTTTTATTTTTTTCCTAATCATGTTAATATATCTATCTGTTTCTTTGTATGTCTGGTTCTTTTAAAATTGGATATCAGAGACTGAAATTCTACTAGTTAGGTTTTACACATTTCAGTGTTCTTATAAATATTTGTGAACTTTGTTCTAAGACAATGTTAAGTTACTTGGGAACAGTCTGAGCCCTTCAGGTCATTTCTATGCCTTATTAGGCAGGATTGGAGCAGTTTTAGGTAGGGTTAATTTTCCCCACTATTGAGGAAAAAAACCTGTCATTGTACAGTTATGAGGTTTTTGAATCCTGCCAGTAGAAAGTACCCCATTTTTTAAAATTTAAAAATTATTTATTTATTTATTTATTTATTTATTTATTTATTTATTTGGTACAGGGTCTCACTACACACCTCAGACTCATGGCGAGCTGAAGAAGAGCCACCTCAGAGTTAGGTGAGTGCCAACCAGCTCCAGTATGTATGAAACAACCAGCTGCTAGGGATGGGTGGAGTCATTTGACAGAAGTAAACATTAAAAGAAATAGGAGGGCTGGGGAGATAGGTGAGTGCTCCAAGCCCCTCCCTAGCAAGCTCACTGACCTGGGTTCAAGCTCCTGTCTCAGCTTCCCCAGTGCTGGGATTACAGGCATGCACCACCATGTCCAGTTTCTGTGGCCAGCATGGGTAAGCTCAGGGTTCCAGGGCTGGCACAGCATGAGGTACTGGGGATTGAACCAGGGTCATTGAGCTTGCTAGGGAGGGGCTTAGAGTGTTCAGCTATCTCCCCAGCCCTCCCATTTCTTTTAATGTCTACTTCTGTCAAATGACCCCACCCATCCCTAGTGCCGGTTGTTTCGTTCATACCGGAGCTGGTTGGCACTCACCTAACTCTGAGGTGGCTCTTCTTCAGCTCTCCAGAGCATCCTTTTGTTTTGGACCACTCCTCTCCCTGCCTGAAAGCAGGGACTGCCTTGGGGACCCCAGTTCCATCCCTGTCCTCAACGCAGAGAGAACACTGCACTCTTGGATTTCCCCCTTGGCACCACCGTCTAGTTAAGTCTCCCTGAGCAGTAAGGTGGGGAAACCATTCAGATCCTCTTCTTGCAGAGATTCCTGACCCTAATGTCCGAAGCACAATGTTTTGAAAACCATTTTGTCACATATGTTGTCAGCTTTTTAGTTGTTTCAGACAGGAGGATGAATTCAATTCCTTTCACTCAACTTGGCTAGAAAGAAAAATCTGCAGAATCCTTCAGAAGCAATTTTTTTCTTGAGTGTGTGCTTCTTCTTTATTTCTATTTGGTTTTTATTTTATTTCTTTAAGCCACCTTTACTAATCTGATTATCTGTCATATCTGCCTAAATCTATCATAGGCCTTGGCTGATGTCCGAGCTCCGTAGTGTGCACACAAGGCCTTGCCTCACGTCACTGTTGAGCCTCATGTCTAACACCACTCACTTTCTCCTTTCCCTTCTCTTTAACGCAGACTGTTCTGCCTGCAATGATAGCAACATTGGATTCTGGAGTTAGAGCTGCAGTTTAAATCCTACACAATGGCTGCCTAATCTGGGGAAACTAACTTTCTAATAGCTTATATGAAAATTAACAGTAATATATTACATATCTCTGAGGCTTGTTGTGAACATTAAATGAAATAATATCTAAAAAGTCCTGAGCACAGTGTCTGACACCAGAAGTTGCTCCATTAGCATACTTTATGATTGTGATTCTTCTTCAGCTGCAACTGTGTTCTGCATCTGTGCCCTCTGGACCTGCAGGCAGGGCCTCTGTACCCGTACGCAAGGCCTGCCCTTGGCCTGGGAGTGCTCGTTCTCAGGCTCTAAACTTTCCTGCCTGCTGAGCCTCACCTTTCTTTGCAGATGAGACTTACCTCATACTGAAGTCTTCCCCTGATTTCTGGTCTTCCCAGCACCCTCTCCAGGATGCCTGTTAATTTTTTCAACCATTGTTATCTCTTTTCTGTCTCAGTACAGGAACATTGGAGACCATGTGCCATTACAAGTGACCAGTAAATATTAACTGAACAATGAATAAGTGAAGATGGTGTCTTAATAACTCTCAAATATTACGATGAAAAGATGGTTTCTAAAAGTCTGATATTAAGTGTCATTATTAGAGAGGGAATCAGTTAAAGTCCAAAATTCCTAGGTAAGACTACACAGAGGAGAACGGGAACAATATGTTTGGAAATCAAATATGGCTAGTCACCACTGCCTGTTGAAGCTCTCTGTGAAGTTATAGGCAGCTGCAATGGTAATTTCTCCAAATCAGTGGTAAGTAATGCTACCTGGCAAGAGAAAAAACAGAGCTTGGTGATGAGAAAGGAAAAACATGCAAAAAGAAAAGAAAAGAAAAGAAAAAGCAACAAGGAAGAAAACAAAATCATGAATCAAACAATACAAGAAAAGAGCCAGAGCCCAGGCCTAGCATGCATGTAGAACCTTCTGCCTGCTCACTGCTCCCCGGATCCCTTTCCAGCCAGAGCCCAGGCCTGGTACATGTATGGAACCTTCCACACACTCACCTGAACCTCCTCCATCAGAACTCCCTGAAGAGAGGCTAGGGGCCAGACCCACCCAGCTAATCCAGGAGCTGAGCATCTTACCAGAGGGGCACTGTGAGTTCAGTTCCATGGGCTGCAGCAGAAAGAAGCTGAGCAGAGCAGCCAGACCCAAGGCAGGCATATCTGGATGAGTTCAAACATGGTAGAGCTGGACCTGGTAAGCTGAGACACATTGCTAGACCCAGATCTATGAGAACATCCTCTCTCTTTCTCTGTTGATGGAGAGAGAGGGGCAATAGATAACTGGATGAACCAGTGTGCCTGGAAGACCCCAATGTACCTCAAGGGAGGCGATCAGACAGAACTTAGGGGAACTAACTTAAATTCAAATTCCCAATTTAGTATATGCTTAGCTACACAGACATAATGCTTGCTCTTATGGTTTAAAATACAAACTCATTGGTTACAAAAGTTTGTCAATTGCTGCTAAATATTACTATCCATTATTAGTGCTCCTAATTGTAGTTCTGTAAATACAAAACTGTAACTGCCTTAACCACATGTCTTAGTTACTTTTTACTCATTGCTGGGACAAATATCCAACACTCAAAATTAAAAAAGGAAAGGTTTATTTAGCTCACAGTTTGTGGAGGTTTCAGTTCATACTCCGATGGCTCCAAGGCAAACAACAGCAGTTCATGGCAGCAGAAAACAATGAAGACTAGAGGAGGAGCAAGCTCTGCAGTGTCCATCAAGCCTCTCTCTTCCTTCTATGGTGACTGCAAAGACCAGAGTTACACTGTGAAAATCAAGCTCCTGTGAAGACTGGGACTTCTCCAAGGAGCCAGGGCAGGGCAGGGCAGGGCAGCCACCAGGAAGCCTTCCTCAATGCTTTTATATACATTTTTTGTGCTAAGTCACTCTGAGGTGGCCCATGGCCCTAAGGTGGAACCAATAGCATACCAATTCAGGCCCAATAGTGCCCCAGGGTGGAACCAGTGGTACTGCAGGTTGGGCCCTGCCCGCTTGCAGGGCGGGGCCCCCACGCCTGGAATTGTTGGAGCTGATTGAGCCAAGTTAACACAATGTATCAACCACCACACCACATAATCTCTCTTGGGTAAGAATTTCGGTAGGTACTAAGGTAATAGCTGCACCAAAGCTCTACACCAAAGGTCAGAGGACAGTGCTATACAAAATGGCAAAGAGAAGGAGCAAAATGCTTCTCAGGTGCCGAGCCCATGCAGAACAAATGCAGGAGACTAGCATAGAAGAAACTGGAAATCACAAACCTGAAATCTCTGAAATAATAGTGTCTGGAGTAAAGAAACAACGCAGAAAGGTACAGAGGAAATCAGATCAGAAATAATGTCTGAAGTAAAAAAAGAAATGATAACTATAATGAAAGAGTTACTAAGTGCTTCTAAAGAAGATACTGATTAAAAAAATAGAGGAGAATAGAAAAATGATGGAAGACTGGAATGAGAAATACAGGAAAGAAATAGAATTCATAAAGCAGATTCAAAGAGATATACAGGAAATTAAAACCTCAATCACAAGCTGGCAAAACTGTTTGAATGAAAGTGAACATAGAGTTTCAGATCTTGAAGACACCATCACAGCTAGTGAAAAGGTAAGAAAAGTTTGGCAGAATGGGGGATTGAACTCAGGCCTTTGTGTTTGTCAGGGAAGTGCTTATTCCACTGAGCCATCTCCCCAGCCCCAAGAAAAGATATCTTAAAAACAACTAGGATACAGTAAAAAATAATTCAT
This sequence comes from Octodon degus, assembly GCF_000260255.1. Taxonomy (NCBI): domain Eukaryota; kingdom Metazoa; phylum Chordata; class Mammalia; order Rodentia; family Octodontidae; genus Octodon; species Octodon degus. The sequence goes on from NW_004524654.1 coordinate 9,406,751, forward strand.
CATCTGCAAGATGATGCAAGATGAACAATGTGAGATTAATAGGCATCCTTGAGAAAGAAGGAGTCAATACGAATGATATAAAAAGAATATGGGCAAAAGTAATAGCAGAAAACTTCTCAAATATGGGGAAGCAATCTGACATTCAGATAACCAAAGTGTATAGAACTCCAAATAACATCAGCCCAATTCAAAGCACACCCAGACATATATTAATCAAGATCCCAGAAGACCAGCACAAGAACAATATACTAAAAGCCACTGGAGAAAAGAAACAGATCACATTTAAATTAAAACCCATCAGAATAACAGCAGATTTCTCCTCATAAACCATAAAGTCAAGAATAGCATGGAACAAAGTACTTCAAGTCCTCCAAGAAAACAAATTCCAGCCCAGACTGCAATACCCTGCAAAACTCTCTTTCAAGTTTAATGAAGAAGTGAAATATTTCCAGGACAAAGAACAACTAAAGAATTTCATGAGGACAAAGCCAACCCTACACAGACTACTAAAAGATATTCTAGAGAGGGACCAAAATGACTACAACTTCATGAATGAGAATGGAAAGAACTTAGCAAATAGGGTAAATAATTAAACACAGGAGAAAAAGGGGTATACAATAACAGGTAAATAACATGTCAATCATTAGTCAATACATCTAAATTATAACCATTAATGTAAATGGATTCAATTCACCAATTCAATAAATTGACTGGTAGAGTGAATTAGGAAGCAAAATCCAATAATATGCTGCATACAAGAAACACACTTAACTCATAAAGAAATTCATAGGCTGAAAGTCAAAGGATGGAAAACAATACTACATGCCCCAGTACCTCAGAAAAAAGCAAGAGTAGCAATCCTGTTCTCAGAGAGTCTGAACTTCACACCAAGAATGATCAAATGAAATAAAGGCCACTACATACTGGGTAGGGGAAAAATAAAGAGGAAGAGGTAACAGTCATAAATACATACACACTAAACACGGAACACCAAACTATATAAGACAAATCTTAATGGACATCAAAAATCTCATATCCAATACCACATCTTAACAGGAGACCTTAACACCTCCTTATCCCAAAAAGATAGGTTCATCAAACAAAAAATTAGCAAAGAAGTAGCAGAACTAAACCAGAACTTAGAACAAATGGACTTACTGAACATATGCAGAGTGTTTCAGCCAACCACAGTTAAAATACATTTTTTTTACAGCTGCACATGGGATATTTTCTAAAATAGACCACATATGAGTCCATAGGTCATGCTTAAGTGTATGCAAGAAAACAGAAATTATCCCATGCATATTATCTGACCACAGTGCAATGAAACTGGAAATAAATGACAAAAGAAACCACATAAACCCCATAAATACATGGAAATTGAAAAACATCCAGCAATCAATGGGTACAGATGAAATTAAACAACAAATTAAACAATATCTACAATTCAATGAATATTGAAGCACAACTTATTGAAATTTATGGAATGCAATAAAAGCAGTGCTTAGAGGGAAATTTATAGTTGTAAACTAATGCATTAGGAAAACAGAATGGGAACAAATATATACCTTAGAGCTGTACCTCAAACATCTAGAAAAACAAGAAAAAAACCAAACCCAAAGCCCAAAGACGGGAGGAAAATGTAAAGATTAGAGCAGAAATTAATGCAGTTGGACAAAGAAAACAATACAAAGAATTAACAGATCAAAATGGTGGTTCCATGAAAGATTAAACAAAATTGAGAAGCCCCTAGCTAACCTCATCGAAAAGAGGAAAGAAAAAATCAAATTCAAGGAATAAGGAATGAAAAGAGCGAAACTGTCACAGACCCTGTGCAAATTCAGAAGATCATCAATAGCTATTTTGAGAATCTTTACTCTCATAGAATCGAAGACATAGAAGAAATAGATTCCTAGAAAGATACAAATTACCAAAACTGAATCAAGAAAATACAAGAATTCTCAATAACCCAATAACAGTCAATGAAATTCAAAATGTAATAAAAAAACTTACTAACAAAGAAAAGCCCAGGTCCTGATGGATTCACAGATGATTTCTACAAGAAATTTACAGAAGATATAATCCCAATGCTCCTCAAACTTTTCAATGAAATTTAAAAAGAAACAATTCTCCCAAAATTGTTCCTGGAGGCAAGTATTATACTGATACCAAAACCAGAGAAAGATGCAAATAAAAAATGGAGCTACAGGCCAATCTCCCTCATGAACATAGATGCAAAAATCCTCAATAAAATCCTAACAAATAGAACACAGCAAATCATCAAGAAGATTATACACCATGACCTAGTAGGATTCATCACAGGGATGCAAGAATAGTTCAGCATGTGCAAATCTATAAATGTAATATACTATATCAATAGCACCAAATCCAAAAACCACATGATCATCTCAATTGATGCAGAAAAGGCTTTTGACAAAGTCCAACATTCATTCATGTTCAAAGTCCTATAGAAAATTGGAATAGATGGTCTCTAACTCAATCTGATAAAAGCCATCTATCACAACCCAATGGCTACTGTAATTCTAAATGTGGAAAAACTGAAATATTTTACTCTCAGATCTGGTACAAGACGAGGATGTCCTCTTTCACCACTCCTATTCAATATAGTTCTGTCATCATTAGCAAGAGCCATTAGACAAGAGAGAGAAATAAAAAGAATAAGAATAGGTAAAGAAGAAGGTAAACTATCATTATTTGTAGATGACATGATACTTTATTTGGAAGACCCAAAAAACTCCACCAAGAAGTTACTAGAATTAATATGCAAATTCAATAGTGGAGCAGGATACAAAGTCAATACCCAAAAGTTTATAACATTCCTCTACATAGATAACAAACACACTGAAAGGAAAATTAGAGAAACAATACCTTTTATAATAGCACCATGGAAAATGAAATACTTATGAATTAACCTAACTAAAGAAGTCAAAGATCTATTCAATGAAAATTACAGTACTCTGAAAAAAGAGATTGTAGAGGATTTCAGAAAGTGGAAAGGTATTTCCTGCTCCTTCCCTGTTGGTAGGAAGAACCAACATTGTGAAGATGGCTACACTCACAAAATTCTACAGAAATGCAGTCCCTATCCAAATACCACCAATATACCTCACAGACCTAGGGAAATCTTTCCTAAAATTTGTTTGGAACCAGAAAAGACCTAGAATAGCAAAGACAATCCTGGGCAACAAAGGCAAGCAGGAGGCATTACAATTCCTGACTTGAAATTATGCTACAAAGCTGCAGTGATAAAGTCAGCATTGTATTGGCCAAAAACAGACCTGAGGATCAATGGAATAGATCAGAAGATGAAGAAGCCTCTACAGACACACTCAGCCATCTTATCTTTGACAAAGGGCCCAAACACGCTTACTGGAAGAAAAATAGTCATTTTAACAAATGGTGCTGGAAAAACTGGCTCTCTACATGCCAAAAACTAAAACTTGACCCAGGTCTATCACCGTGGATTAAAGATCTAAACATTAAAACAGAAACAGTGAATCTCCTGGAAGAGAAAGTAGGTGGAAATCTTGAAGGCACAGAGTTAGGCAGTATTCATGAACAAAAATAAAACTGCATGGGAAATACTTGAAAGAATCAACAACTGGGACATCCTCTTATTGAGAAGTTTTTGAACACCAAAGGAAATTACCAACAGATTGAAAAGTCAACCCAGAAATGTGGAAAAAAAAATCTTTACTAATAAACACTCAGACAAAGGTCTTCTATCTAGAATTTATAAGGGGCCAGGGAGATGGCTAAGTTGAATAAGTGCTTCCCTAGCAAGTGAAAGGGTCTGAGTTCAATCCCCGGTTCTGCTGAAAAAACCCACTAAAAAACAATAGGACCCCAAAATTTAAAGACCCAATCCAAAACTGGGCATCTGAGATGAACATTCACTTCTCAGAGGAAGAAATACATGAAGCAAAAAAATACATGAAGAAATGCTCCCTCCACATCACTAGCCATCTGTGAAATGCAAATTAAAACAACACTGAGATGTCATCACACTCCAAAAAGAATGGCTATCATAAAGAAATCACCACACAACAAATGTTGGAGAGGCTACTGGGAAAAAGGAACCCTTCTCCACTGCTGGTGGAAATGTAGACTGGGTGCCACCATTATGGAAATCAGTGTGGAGACTCCTCAAAAAACTCGGACCATAAATCCCATTCAATCCAGCTATTTCCCTTCTGGGAATTTTCCCAAAAGAACTGAAAACTTTTTATCATAGTGATATATGCACGCCTATGTTTATAGCGGCACAATTCATGATAGCCAAATCTTGGTAAAGCCCAAAATGCCTGTCACCTGAAGGATGGATGAAAAAGATGTGGTATTTTTATACAATGGAATATTACTCAGCTATAAGAGTGATAAATTTTATAGTTGAGTAATATTCCATTGTATAAAAATACCATATAAAATGAAGCCTTCCTATATAAGTGGATGTCACTTGAAGATCTACTCATAAGTGAAATATACCAGACCCACATGTGTAGATATCATAGAGTCTCCCAAGTGTAAGAACTCGAAAGAAGAAATAAAAATTGAAAGGTATAACACAACTAACTAGAAAGTGATTACTTAAGGATTAAACAATGAAGAGAGAAAGGGAGAAAAATTAGGAAATATGGCAGGGACAAAACCATACATTTATATAAACAAGATAGTTAAGACAATGTTCCTAAGAATCGCCATCAGGTTTCTAAGATAGCAGTTAATAGGTAGAATTTGCACCCTGACTAATTATATAAGCTGCTATCTGTGAACTATGAACTGAAGTAACAATAGCAAAGTATAATACTAAAACTATGCTTGAAATACCTGTCATTTTGGTCTTCTAAATGTGTAGTGCTTCTAATGTCAAATCAATTATTGCTATACCCTCTTTAAAGTAAATGTTTGTAAAAAAAAAAAAAGATAATAAAAGAAAACAGGAGGCCGAGCCAAATAGCTCAGTGGGTTAAAGCACCTGCAAGCAGGCACAGGGGCCAGGAGTTCGATCCCTGGGCCTGTCCCTGGGGCTCGCTGAGATGGTGAGACTGGGTGTGATGGTGCGTGCCTGTAATCCCAGCACTTGGGGGGCTGAAAACAGGAGAATCACTACAACTCTGATCTAGTAGTGAGACCCTGAATACCCTGGAGACCTTTCCTAAAATATAGAACAAAATTAAATAAAAAATAAAAGAAAACAAGAGACCAAAAAAAAAAAAAAAAAAAAAAAAAAAAAAAAAAAAGTCATAGAATTGCCCTGCTACAATGTTGTACATGATTTGATTTCTAAATTTGTGTCTAAAAATGTGCAATATTTTTTTCAATTCTGTAGGGATTTAAAGCTTAGAATATCCATGGTTGTTGAAAAATAGCAGTTCTGTGTTATTTTTAAGGCATTTGATAATCAGACAGATAATGATGTTAAGCTCAACAGCCTCTGTTACAGGGTAATAGTATCATTAAGCTTCTCTTTTGGATGCTTAACAACTAAAGTTTGCAGATGAAAAAGTAGAGAAAAAGAGGGGCTACAATTATAGCCAATATTTTGGCCACAGCCCTTCAAGGTCAGTGAGGATTTAGGACATAAGAGAACCTCTGCTGTGATATCCTGTAACTTGGTGGTGTCCCACATTTTCTGATCAAGATTATGGGGCCACAGTGGAAAGTGATTGACGATGTGTAATCGGCCTACAGAGAGTCACCTAGAGAGAAAAAATTCTCTCAGGCTTTCACAGAGAGCAAACTGGTCGACCAATGGCTGTGACTCACCCAGATGGCTGACACTGACAAAAGATCTTCAAGGTGCTGTACATGGTTGCAGGGTAAATCTTGAGGGGATTTGACTCATTTTGTTAGATACAAAAGTTAGCTTTTTACTTATACAAGTCTTGCTTTACCTTGGTCTTAACCATCTAGCAGAAAAGTATAAAAATGAAGTATAAAAAGTGAAGCCATATTAATATGCTGAACTGTAAAAGGCTCAAGTTAACAACTTCAGACAATTGCCAGTTGTATGATAACCCACTACTATCTTGGACTATTGGACTATATTGGGTTATTTTGCTGAATTCAGGTACCTACAATATTTCAACTGGCATCAAGTATGAAAAGGTCCTTTAAAGACTTCTCCAAATAGAGCTTCTCTAACTGAAATGGAACACTCATCTCTGACAAAACAAAACAATAAAGGGGGATTTAAATAAAGGATCATTTTGTAGTGAAAAATTATATATATATATATATATATATATATATATTCAAAATAGGATAGATGTACAGCTACCTTCTATTAGTTCAATGAGAAGAAAAGTTTGTACTAATATTGTTTAGACAAGATATCATGTCTGCATCTTGTCCTCTGAATAACTACTATGAAGAGAACAATATGCAATGTATTAATTATTGTAACTGTCATAATAACCTGTTTTAAAACTGTTTCATTGCTACTTTTTTCTCATTAGAATGAATAAAAAATTAAAAAAAAAGAATATAAGGAAAGTCCCCACCTCTAGCCTCATCCCATGGCCCAGGTGCTCTGCATAGATGACATTATCTCTGCACAGTCCAAACTTAAGAAACACCTGCCAGTGTTGACATTGCCCCATGGAAGGAAATCAAGGTGGGTTGGTGAGCAAGCCTTTTAAAAATTTAATTGTTGGAAAACCTGCAGGTTAGAGCTCTTAAGTTTGTTGGCTTGATTGCGACTTTGGTGCTTGCTTTTTTTTTTTTTTTTTTAAAGAAAAAAATGATTAATTTTGGTCTCTCTTTTTTTTTAATGGAACAGGTAGAACTCTTTCAAAATTTATTTCTTAAAGATTAAGGGACTTCCTGCTTGATTTTCCAGAAGTTGTTTTCTTTCTTGCCCTCTCCTCTTTCATACCTCTTGTCTTGTCCTTATCGTATGCAAGCCCTGGAGCAATGCTTGCTGCTTGTTTCCACGCTTGCTGTCTACAAGGACTTTCAGGGATCTTGGGAAATTCAGTCCTCTCCCATTGTCAGCCTTTCCAAGCCTACAGAAGCTGTAGTGTGGGATCCCTCGTGGAGTCACTGGTATGCTCAGAACTGCCCAGCATCGCAGACAAGTAGATCCCCTGACAGTCCTGCAAAGGGCAGGAAATGGGAGCACAGAGCGATTAGCTAAATAACTTTCTACCCTTTACACCTGAGGCTGTGCTTGTGCAGAAGCAGAGGAGGGCCTCACAGCAAAGCTGATACCTCCCTGCCTCCCCTTCTCAGATCTTAACCTACAGTGACTGACAACAGGGGAATTTTAGGAATTCTTATTTAGGGCAGGAAGCTGACAGGGTATCTGTCCATTCTTAACCAAAGCCTGGCATGAATTTGAGTCTATCAGTATATTTCCATTTATTGATGAGCAGATCACAGACTAGCCCCGGGGCATGTTTTCAAACTTAATGAAGAAAAGAGAGTTCCTGACACTAGAGCTCTTCATCTAACTGACAGCATCAATCAAGAGCTACTCTGAGCTCCTAGCCATTATAATGAACCTTTCCTCTAAACACAGAAGAGGAGGGGAAGGCAGGATTCGGGGCCAGGGGTAGATAGGAGTGTGACAAGATACAGAAGTTGCTAGCTCATCTTAGCTGCTTCTATTATGGATCTTGATGAGGGACGGGGTTTGGTGGCAGCTGTATGGTCAAGGAAACCAACAGAAAGGGAGTATTTTCTTGAGAGGGGAATGATAGTGAGCAACTGTTTTAAAGTTTGGTGGAGGGATGACATCTGGGAGGCTTTATGTCCTGAAGCTCACTGTGCTTTCTACTTAGGACACAGAAAATAGGATTGAGATATCAAGTTTCTCCTAGAGAAAATGCATTTCAATTATCTTCAAACCTTTATTTTGGTGGGAGAAACTTTCCTCCCTCAAAGGAGAGGAGTAGCTCTGTGACGAGTAAGAAAAAATAAACACACCAAGAGGAGAAATGGACTTCTATAATTTGGGGGTGGACAGTGTAGCAGAAGGCATATGTTGGGGTGCAAACCTTGAATAACCAGGCAGGTGCTCCAGGAAATATTAGTTGGTTTGTTTTTAAGCATTGAAAAACCATAGATCTAGTTCAATCCTTTCAAGCCAAGGACTGGACGTGGACAGCAGGAATTCCAGGCAGAGCTGGCATCTGGTCACTTCCCCCACTAAAGATGGGACATCAACTGTGCCAGGCATCCTGCTTTGTACCAGTGACATCAGAGAGAGAGAAAGCTCAGATACTGGCTGTTATTGACAAGGTGTGGTACACTAGATCTTCTGGACATGTTCTTCTCCTTTCCCTGGTTACTTTAGGAACAATTTTCTTGTGCCTGTGCCAGGGGAGTTAGATACTTCTCCTGTAAAAAAGCAGCCATTTGTTCACAGTGGTCAGAACACCACAAGTTATCCTTTTATTTCCTTCATTCCCTTTAATCAGTCCATCAGTTAGATCTGCTGGTCTACCTTTCACATCATAGGAATTGGTAAGACCCCAGTTATCTCAGGCTGCATGGTGCAAAAGTACCTTTTATATGAGAAGAGAAGCCTTCAACCCCTTTCTCCCAAAGGGCCACATAGATAGTTAGTTCACTGTGCTCAGTCATCCAGACACTCAGAAGCTTCTGTATTCATGGGGCAAGGGGTCCTGGCTCCTGTTTGAACTGGCAGTAGATTGTTGTATTGTTTTTGTGGTGTGCTGGTTGCTTAGGCATGGATCATGCAAGGGCTGTGAAGTCAGAGATGCTTCCACCCAGTTTTCAAAGGAAAGTTCTGGAGGGAAGGCAAGTGGTTCTTGAGAGAACAGTGCCTGAAGCTATGGGAATGAATGTAGAGATGCAGTGGAGAGTCCTGGAAGTTGGAGATACCAGGAACATACAATGTGTGCTAAGCAAAGCTGTAGGATGTGAGTGGAGCCAGACCAACAGAGAAGATATGCAAGCTACAGCCAGCAAGGTCCTGGTGACAGAACCGTCTAAGCCCTCTGGAACTCACATCTACCACCATGTGCTCCACATGCCAGGCAGAGATACAAGACTCAGTGTTTTCTCTTTTGAGTTTTGGCCTTGCTTTGGTCCTATTATTTTCTATCATTTTATTCCTCCTTTTTGGAGAATGAGGAATGATGAAGAATGAGAACATTTACCCTGTATTACTGTATCTTAGAATTATGTATCTTGTTTTATTATTTATTTACTTAGGACATGGTCTACAGGGTCTCACTATGTAGATCCAACTCATAATGATTTGCCTGTGTTCAGCCTTCCAAGAGCTGGGATTACAGGTATGATCCACCACGCCCAGTCTCAATCGCCATCTCAGTGCGCCCCCTGAGGAGCACACCACAGCATTCTGGGGATAGAAACCAGTTGCGCTTTATCTAAGCAGGCACTTTAGTCAGCTGAGGTATCAGGCCAGCCCTGTTTTTTATTTTTATAAGAGTTCACAGCTAATAGCTTGCCTGAGTCTCAGAGACAACTTTGCTTTGGCCTTTTCAGCAATACTAGAATAGATAAAACAATAGAGAAGTTATTGCATTTTGGGTTGTAAATTGGATTATTATGTCATAGTAACCATAAATCTGAACTTGTTATTATCTTTATTTGGAGATTATGTAAGGTTTAAGGAGATGTATTTGGGTGTCAGATTGACAAGGGATATAAGGTGACAGTTAAGTTTAATTGTTAAAAGGACTGTCTGTGCACCACCCAGGGGATTAGTAGAATGTAATTCTGGGTGTATCTGGGTGGGTCCTAGGGGTATGACCATGTGATCTCTATCTGGCTCCTAGAAAGATCTAGGATCCTCTCTGGCTGTCTTTCCCTGCTCTGCTTTCTGACTACCCATCGTGCCTTTCCTCTGTGATGTTAGCTGCCCTTGGAGCCAGCTAACCATGAACTGAATCCTCTGACACTGTACATAGAAGAAACTCCTCCTCCTTCAGGTGTGCAGGTCAGGTATTTTATCCAGCAATGTCATCTAGCAATGACAACCTGATGGATCTGTCCTGTATTTGTATCTCTTAGATGGTGCCCAAATGAGTTAATTGATTTGGAATAGGAGGTGTTTTCTAGGTCATCCATTTTGTCTGCAGAGAAAGAAGATTTTGCTTCTAGAAAGAGATTTTTAACCCCTTGACCCTTTCTTCTCACTCAAACTGAAAACTTATACAGAAGAAGAGTCTGGGACCTTTGATGTCACCCCATCCTAAGGAAATAGTGGCGTGACGCCTGTCCCTTGTTTCACTAGGAACATGGTTTTTCTTTTGAGTCTCTCTGGGACAAGCTTCTTGTGAGAAATTTCTCACGCATCTTTTACTCCAACTGCCAAAGGAGAAACTGACTCACTGTGTAGCCCAGAATGAGAGCCTGAAGTCATCATTTTGATGAAGCTGCGAGTAGGAATTTCATAAATGGGTCACGGTCTGCATCCTTAACTAGCTTGGACACACTTTTGTCCATTCATACGTCTTTCTACAACGTCTTCCATTTCTCGACTTTCTTCAGTCTGAGAGTTTGCTGTTTGTTTTAAGGAATGCAGTGTACTTGAAGGTCAAAAGTTATCTGGGTCTATGACTCAGAAGGATGGAGTATCATTCTTCCTTTCTAAAAATCTGCCATGTCTGGGAAACAAAGGGAGAGGGACCAACACCTGAGAAATGGCATGTGGTAAAGGACTTTGGAGATAAACAGCTGAGTTCTCTGCCATTTCCCAGTAAGTCACAAAGACTTCAGTTTGCTCACCTATGAGATGCGGCATCACAGTGCTGTTTTAAGTTTAACTGAGACAATATGCATAGGTATGTTAATACACTGACTGATGAAGATGCTCTGTGAGTATTAGTGCTCTATCTGGAGTCTACTTCATTGGTTCCTCCTACCATCACAGACCTATCTTCTCTGTTAACCAAGATGATTATCAGGCCATGTAACTTGGCTCAGCTGCTCCCAAAGTTGCCCACCACAGATATACCTGAGGTGTCCAAACTGGCCAAGTAAGGGTCAGGCCCTGGTACTCACACTGGATCCTCCCAGAGTTCATGTTTAAGTTGTCACTATTGCTCTCCCCTGAGGTCATTTCTGGAAAGTCTCTGAAAGGAGAAGTTGTCAAGGTTGGAGCTTTTGGCAACACTTCTACCTCCAGGACTTCTCAGTTCTTTGGCAGACATGGATGCCACTTGATGTGCCCTTATGTCACCTTTGGAGAATCCTCAATCAAAATGGTGATCTCAACTGAAAGCAGAGAGGAGACATGGCTCTATGCTTCTTTCTTGGAAGATAGCCTTTTACTTTCCAGCTTTATATACCCTACCAAATATCCTGTAACACAAAGTGCTCATTACCTGCATTGAGGACTGGGGCCAGGTTCCTGACAGATTAGACTGTATGGGTCTGTGTTATGGTTTATGATTTTTTGCAGTGTTTTTTTATAGGTAATAAAAATAGTAAAAAAGAACATTAGAAATGAAAAAGAGTTTCACTAAACAAAATGGTAGAAAGTCAACAATGGTTGTTACATTGCATAATGTTGTCTTCAAGTTAGTTAGTTGTTTAGATTACCAGATATAAGCATGAAAAATTGGTTTTAAAAAGTTATAGGAAATTGAAAAGGAGAAGAAAACAATTAAGCATTAGTCACTCCTTTCAATAGATCAGCAGAAATCAGCAGCCTAATTATCCAAGCTGTCCTGTATACATATATAAATTTGCCATTTTCCCTTCCTTTCATTCTTTTGTCCTTTTCTTCATCTCAGGTTTCCTTCTCTTTGAACAGATTCTTTCCCTTTCACAGTATATATTGTAACTTTCAGATTTTTATTACTGTTTGATGTTCTCACACTAGCAAGACAATACGATGTTCCCATGTGTGGGTCTGGTTTATTTCACTTACCAATACAGTCCATAGTTACATCCATTTACATATAAAAGCCTTGAATTTATCTTTTTTATAGCTGAGTAATACTGCATTGTATAAAAACACCATATCTTTTTTATCCATTCTTCAGTTGATGGGCATTTGGGTTGTTTTCAACATTTAGCTATATTAATTGTGCTGCTATAAGCACAGGTGCACACATATCATGGTAGGATGATGTTTTCAGTCTGGAAAAACACCAGAAGGAGAGTAGCTGATTTAAATGCAACTGCCAATCCTAGTGTTTTGAGGAATCTCCACACTGATTTCCATAGTGGTTGTACCAGTCTACACTGCACACCCCCAACAGTGGAAAAGTCATCCTTTCTCCTCACAGCCCCTTCAGGTTTTGTTATTGGTTGACTTCTTGATGATAGCCTTTCTTTATTGGGTGAGATGCAATCTCAGTGTTGTCTTAATTTGCATTTCTCAGATGACGCATGATGTTGAACATTTTTTCATATATTTATTTCCATTTGTATTTCTTCATCTGAGAAGTGTGTATTTATCTCAAATGCCCATTTTTTGATTAGATCTTTGAATTTTTGGAGCCTAATATTTCACATTCTTTATATGTTCTAGATAGAAGCTCTTTGTCTGAGAAATAGTTATTTAAGATCTTTTCCCATTTGTGGGTTTTATTTTTACTTAGTTGGTGATTTCTTTTGATGTTACAGTTTTTTCATAACAAGTTACAGTTTTTTTTCTTTTTCTTTTTTGGTACTGGGGGATCAAACTCAGGACCTTGTGCTTTCCAGGCAGGCACTTATGCCACTGAGCTATCTTTCCAGCCCTGAGATCCCAATTGTTGATTCTTTAAAGTATTTGCTGTGCAGTTTGGTTTCTGTTTGTGAATTCTTTACCTACCCTTATATTTTCAAGATTTCTACCTACTTTCTTCTCCAGAAGATTTAGTGTTTCTGTGTTAATATTTAAATCTTTGATTCATTTAGAATGTAGTTCAGTGCATGGTGATAGACATTGGTTTAATTTTAATTTTCAGCATGTGGAAAGACAGTTTTTCAGCACCGTTTATTAAAGAGGCTATGTTTGCTTTGGTGAGCGTGTTTGGCCCCTTTGTCATAGATAAGGTGGCTGAGTGTGTTTGTGGCTGTGTCTGAATCTCCTGATCAGTGTCATTGATCCTCTGGTCTGCTTTTTTGCCAGTGCCATGCTGATTTTATATCAGAAGCTTTGTAGCATAACTTCAAAGTTAGGGATTGTGATGCCTCCTGTCTTTCTTTTGTTTCCCAAATTGTGTTTGCTATTCTAGGTCTTTTCTGATTCCAGATAAATTTTAAGAATATTTTCTCTAGATCTGTGAGGTATACTAATGGTATTTTAATCAGGATTGCATTGACTCTTTATAACAATTTTGGGAGTATGGCCATGTTCAGCATGTTGGTTCTCCCTATTCATGAGCAAGAAATATATTTCCATTTTCTGAAATCCTCATTGATCTCTTTTCTCAGAGTACTGTAATTTTCACTATGTAAAGTTTTTACACAATGTGAGATTAATTTCTAAGTATTTCATTTGTTTTGGATGTTATTGTGAAAGGCGTGGTTTCCTTAATTTCTCTCTTACTGTGTTCATTGTTTGTGTGAAGGCTTGATTGCTAGCTGATGGACTTTTGAAACCAAGAGGTTTACTCTCAGCCTTTCTGCTTCTTGACTGCCATGAGGTGAACAGCTTTCTTCCACCATTCCCTTCCACCTTGATTTTTCTGTCCTACCACTGTCCTAAAAGCATTGGAAGCAGCCTACCAAGTACACAAACCTCTGAATCAACGAGTGAAAACAAACTTTTCATCTCTTAAGTTGCTTTTCTCAGGTATTTTGTCATAATGACAGAAGGTTGATTAATGTAGTCAGTCTATGGAGGTGCCCTCCCCTCCTAAAGGTCTGGAATTGGATATTTACTTACTGACCATTGATCTCAACCATATTTTCTGGTGCTATTCTGCTATGGATGATTTCTAACTTTCCCTTCTTTCTCTCAGCTGCCATTCTCCTGATGGATGATTTTAACATGCAAGAAACATTCTCAAACACATACCAAATTTTCAGTTCCTGCTCAAGTATCTTGTGTGTGTGTGTGTGTGTGTGAGATACAGCCCTGTAATAATTATATTGTTTCAGTGCTCCATGACCTGGTGGCCCCCTTTTCCTGTAGTCAAAGACACAGGTAAGATGATCTTTATGTTGGGCAATTCTAGACACTAGCTGCTTTTCCTTGATTTTATTTCATTCAAATTGAAATATGCTAAATGATCAAAATAAATTATAAATCTTTAAGTGTGTTAAAATCATTTTTCATCTTAGATTATTAGTAGATTATTGGTGAGCACTCTACAGGTAGTAAAGACACAATATCAAGGACATAGCTTTATGGTGAAGAACCCAGTAACGCTCCCTCAAGAGTCATCTTCTCTGGATACCTGGCTGCTCATATTGGGATACTGGGGACTAATACTGAGAGGTGATGCTGGGTCTTAACTGAAGTCAAAAGTACATTCTTGCTGAATGTTCTTGCACCATGCTTCAGTGAGAGGGATCTAGCTGCTCAGTTAGTGAAACTAATCCCTGACCTCCTGAGGGTGGCAGTGGAATCGCTACATGGTGTAGTGGGCAGACATGAGCCTAAAGCTTGTCCTCAACTGCTGCCCTCAGGGGTGTTAGTAAACCAGTCAAGACTGAGTGTAATCCAACCCATGGCAACTCTTCTATACTTCCTCTTCCTGTATGTGGTTCCTGCCACCCCCTTGTTCTTCAGACATTGATTCCTAATTCTTTGTGAGCCAGACCAAACACAAGAACACACATTAGTATGGTGGTGGCAATGATAGAGTCTACACCTTTTCTTCAGCTACCATCCAAACCTGCAATGAAAACAAATAAGGTCTCCCACTGTGGCTTCTTAGAGTGTCTCTGCCAGGGCCTGGACACATCCCAGAGCTGCACAAGACTACACCTCCAGCTTGCTGTGCAAGACAGCAGCCTTGCTGTGTGAGGAGATGACACACAGTGTCAGGGTGGTGGAGTTTGGAGATGCTCTGTGATTCTGTTATCTGTATATGTTCTGTGACTTGTCGTACTCACTCCATCTCTACCTTATCTTCTAAACCCTGGTCAAAGAAAACCCAAGGGGTCCAGCTGTTAGAATTTATGGAGACAATGACTCTTTGACCTCTGAGTCTTCCATAGTATTGGCACTTGACATCTGTCTTTTTTGGTTGTGGCTGGGAGGCTGCACAGGGCAGGGGAGAAGCACTACTGTAATCTCCACACCCAGTCCCTCCTGCCCTGCTGAACCGTGGAGCAGCAAAGACATTCCAGCTGCAAAGATGGGCTCTGGTCAGGGACAAAGCCCCCAAACAGGTGCTTCTGACTATCAAAGTCTTGAAGCAGTTAAACTTTCTTTCACCTTTGTTGCAGTTCCTTTAAAAGAAAATAGAGAGATCTTCGAAAGGTGGAAGGGGTGGCAGGCCAGGAACGTAAAGTGTGTGCAATCACTCAGATACAAGTGGCACCACTAAAAATTGCCTTCATATATCAGCTTATGGTTTACACACTCTGGCAGAAAGGACACTAAAAGGTCAGCAGAAAAAAAAATGCATATGTCAGGCCTGAAACTGTGGCTCCAAAGGTGGTGAGAAGACTCAGTGTGGGCAAGGTTCTAGAGGGACTGGCTAAATACTTGATGGGGCAAGATCCTCTTTTTCACTCTTTATTTTGTTTTATTTTTAAAGAAGTTGCCTGCAAACGTCAGCAGAGAAGCTAAGGTATAGACTTGGAGTAACCTCTCGCTGTGACCCCTGGTGACAAGACGGATAGTTCCATTCATCTGTGGGTGAGCAGTGGAGGCTCCCCGCATTTTTTTTTTCTTTTTGCTTGGATTCAGGATATATTTGTTTGCAGAAAGGAATGTCACGCTTGTGAATGCACTGCTCAGTCATGTGCCTGCGGTCAAATTGGAGGAGGGGTGAAAAGACGAGAGGAAAGGAGGGTGGCGTGGGGAAAGGGCAGGCTATACTCTGGGGGCTTTGAGTAATGCCAGCTCCAATCGAGAAACAAATCTTCAACCAAATGCTAATGGAGAACGTGCCTTCCAACCAGAAGGATCAGCAGCTACGTTGTAAATTAATAATGCACCCTTTTAGTAGTGATTGCTTTGTGAAAAAGTCTAGGGGAGGATTATCCTTCCCCTCTCCCTCCCATTCCACCTCTCTTAGGACAAGGAACTAGGAATGCTGTGCTTCTTGGAGTTTAAGATTGACTCCCTCCTCCTTACTTTATTAACCATGTAACATTTTAAGGTTGTTTTTTCCTCTGTCTCCTCCAGCAAGTCTCTATTGATCACTGTTTACAGTTATAGTCCCTTTCAAATTTATCATCCCTGACTAACACCACATATATTGATTAGTGTTGACGGATGTCCCTCTACAGTATAGAACCCTGTGATCCCAGCCTGTAAAATACAGTTGAGATGGAGAGTGAGAGAGCAAGAGTGAGTGAGTGAGCGAGCGAGTGAGCAAGAGAGAGAGACAGAGAGACAGAGAGACAGAGACACAGAGACACAGAGAGTTTCCCTTTCTCCTTGATTTTCTTTTGGTAATTTTCTGTTCTCCTTTTCTTCCCCACTTAGATTGCTGCTTACCTAGAGAAGCTGCAGAGTTGCTTTGTATATTTTAGAGATAATTTCTTACCTCCCACTGTAGCCTTTGGGGAGGAAAAGAAAACATTCCTGGGTGGTAAGTGGGGGGTTCCTGACAGGTTCCAAAGGAGAGTAGATTTATGAGGGACATCCACTGTGTCTTAACCTAAAGCCTCAAGTAACAAAAATGTAAAGGCTAGTGTGTTTTTAGGGACAAATTAGGTGTCACTTGTGAATAAGGACAAGGTGTCTGAAATCTGGACTATAAAGGGAGTCATTTTTCAACAGTGTGATGTTTTGTCTGTTTGTGCTTATTCTCTGGAAAGCTTTCTTTTCCCACGTGGCAGTGGGTTGGGAAGGCCTCCCTGGGCACTCTGTGGCCTCCTGAAAGTCACTGTTCTGGGATCCATATCTTAGAACTCTTTTGCAACCAGCTGGTGCCCACTGAAAGGTCTGTTCCTGTTCCTCTGGAGTCCTGAGCCCTGCCAACCTATCAGTGCAGGGGACCAATAATCTTACCTTTTGTGTCTCTGTTACTCTTCTCTTGTTGCTGGGACTAATACCCGACACTTGAAATGAAGGAAGGAAATGTTTATTTAGTTCACAGTTAGCGGAGGTTTCAGTCCATATTTAGCTGGCTCCAAGACAGGACTGCATATGGCAGAGGGCAGCAGTTTATGGCAGGGGCAAAGAGCAAGAGCAAAATGGAGGAGCAGCAGCAACAATGGCAACAGAGAGCAAGTCTGTCTCCCCTATGTTGCATTCAGGCTCTCTGCCTCAGGCCGGGTGTAGCACTCACACCCACAATCCCAGCAGCACTTGCACCCATAATCCCAGCAGCACTCATACCCATAATCCCAGTGGATCATGAGTTAATCACAAACTCCAGAAGTCTGCCCCTGACTGCCTGAGGCTTTGGGGGGACAACTAGACACAAGCCATAGCACTTTGCCTTTTAAAGGAGACTGTGAGGGAACTCTGAACCAGCTTCTGGAGAACGCATCAGACCACACAGACCAAGAGAGTATAGACACCCCCCTCTCATACACCAAAAAAGTTTTATTATATTTAAAGGTTTTGCTTCTTCTTTAACCACACCCATAGACTAGACTTAACACTACAACAAAGAATTATAGAACTCAAAGAGAGTTTATAGGTTTTGCTTAGAGGTCTCATTGACTACATGCGAAGAAACTGATGAGGCTGGAACCTTTGGAGTAACTTGTTCTCTGTGTCTCAGCAGCAAAGAAGAGGGTCCAGGAACAGAACCTACTTTTCTTACTCTGAGACAAGTATATATTTTCCTCTTCTCTTCACTTCTCTCTTTCACTCTTCTCCCCATCCCCTCTCCCTTTATCTTATCTCTTTCTTTCATCTTCTTTCTCTTCCTCTTTCCCCCTTTCCCTCTCTCCTTCCCCTACTTCCTTCCTTTCCCCCTCCCTTTCTAGCTCCCTTTCCCTCCAACTTGGCAACACCCTAGGTCTGAAAGTGGAAGCACAAAGACTCTGCTCTGGAGCCCACTTTACTTTGCAAAATCTCATTGTAAGGAATTCGAAGTGTCTTTACCACAAAGAATTCACATGAGTGAGTTAATTTTCTTTCCAAAGGGGAAAAAATGGGAGGTGTGATCAGCTCCCAGGGAAGATGCATCTACCCACTGACTGTGCCGTTCTGTCATGCTGTGGTGCTTGCAAGTAGCTATTTAGTTAACTCATACGTAAATGATACTTGTCCTTCCTCGCCGCTCTGCCCCACTATTGACAATAATTTGATGGGATGATTTTTGCCTCTTCACTTATCTATTTTCCAAGTTTTCATGGTCTGTTTGTAATAGTATTTTTGGTTCTTTGCACTACTTTTAAATTAAGTTTTGCATACGGGTCTTATTATACCTGAATGCTATTCAGTTATTTGATGACATAGTTGTAAATCCTCAATAAAAAGATCCTTAATAATCAGTTGGCATTTATTTAGTATACCACCCATCTTATTAAATCTAACTCCTTCGATTTAATAGGACGGCTTATTGTATTTCAGCATCGGGATAGTGATGCCATAGTTATGCTTGAGAAGGCACTTTCATTATAAACGCCTGTTTTTAGGCACTTATAATTTTCTCAAGTAGCACATTTATTTCAATGTGCAATCATTTTCAGTTCTCTTCTCCCTCCCTCTCTCAATTTATACCATTTCCCCCCTCGTTTTTTAAAACTTTAATATGGAAATATATCTCAAACTTTAGGGGAAAAAGCTGTGTCAGTGGCTGAGAATAGCTGAGCAAAGCTGCCAAGCTCCTTGAAATCCAGATTCTTGTTTGATACCATCAGTCAACTTGATGCAAATGTTGATGCAAAAGGCTGCTGTCCCTGGGATTAGGCTCCTGTGACTTGGGGAATGTTCTCCCAAGTGCTGTCAACTGCATCATTTCTTCCGAGTTTGAAGCATTCTCCAGCTTTGGCCATGGTAGGAAACTGAGCAATTGGGCAAGCAGAAAATAGACTAGGAGAGGGACAGACAGCTCTGCTTTTCACTTAGGCTTTTCCCTTCTGGGCTGTTTACAGGCAGCACGAGCCATAGGCTCCATTGCCTGGGCTCTGCACACATGACCTCCCTCTGTGTTCTTTCTTTTCCTGGTTAACATCAGTGTGTGCCTTGGATCTTAGGTTAAGCACCACTTCCTCAAAGATGTCTGTCCAACCACATAGAGCAGGTTGGTCCCCTGGTTATGTACAGTTTCTTCTTAAAGTTTTTGGTACAGGGTGTCACTATGCAGCTTAGAATCATAGTGATCCACCTGTCTCAGCCTCCCAAGTACTGGGATTACAAATGTGCACCATCACACCCAGTTTCAGTGACCAGCTTGGTGTGCCCTGGGTTCTGGGCTGGCACAGCATGCAGTACCAGAGATTGAACCTGGGTCCTTGAGTTTGCCAGGCAGGTGCTTAGACCACCAAGCTACCTCCCCAGCCATATTGTTTAAGACTCCATAGTACATTTTTCATCTATTATATTCTGTGACGTGCTGGTGCTGGCTCATTCTATTTTATTGGCGTCAATGTCTCCCAACTCAGAACAGTGGTCACCTGATAGCCTGAAGTCAGTCATAGTGAAGCAGTGACACAAAGAAGTGGGCAAATGTTATACATATTGGAGCCCTTCCTTCTGCACAGAGAATGGCTTTTAAAATTTCAACAATGTACCATTCTTTGCAGGTGTGAGAATAAAACTTGTTCCCTCTACTAAATTGTAAACCCCACAAGAATAGGACCTTTGGTCTTTGGTCTGTTACATTTTTGTCACCTTGTCTGGCACATACTAAGTGATCAGATAACTGAATTTAGAAAATGAGAGCTTAGAATATGTAGTCTTATTTAAGCAAAGAGGTGGACCGTTCAAAATATCTGTTTCGCAAGATCAAGATTCTCTATGATTCACTTGTAAGCGTGGTTAATCCTACACCAGGATGAATTTTCCTAGAACAGGAAGTTTCTGATGTTCAATTAGGTCCTTTGATGAAATGCCCATAGGATAGCCCTTAAACTGATCAACAAGGTACAGAGGTGATAGTTGTGTTTAGGCAAAAGAAAAGGCTGGGTGATGCATTCTGCCTTTGAAAAAATTATTCTGTGTTCACCTGCATAGCTGCTTCCATGGCTTTTGTGGTCTTGATTCTGAGAAGTTGATAGTCTTAAATACTGCCTACTTACCACACTCCTATCTAAGTAGTTACTATTTAGGTAGTGACTTCAGGAATCACCTAGGCATCTGGCCGGCATCTAGTGAAAAGAGGTTCGAGCATGCAGTCAGAGGACCTGTTCAAACTTGGGCTATGCTATTGTTGGGTAGCTCTGGAAACTGGTTTCATCCCTAAATTCTCAGATATTCTCATGCCTAAACTATGACCCATCATAAAATTTTTATACGACATGTAATTAAACAGATACATGAAGACGCTGATAAATATACAAGTTGTCACAAATTTCTAAATCTTTTCCATCTTGCACACTATGTCTGATTCTTATTTTGTTATTGGAGTTGAAGAATGGCTACCACATGGGCTAGGACTACTTAAGGGTGGCACAGGCAGATTGCTTGAGTGGGGTGAGGAAATTTACTTTTAGTTACTTACTCAAAGCATTTCCTCTCAAGAGTTCTGATGACTGCAATGGAAGACTAAATGATTTGGTTAACTGTCCCAGTGAGAACAAGTAGAAAAAATTGGAAAAAATGTAATACCTATTGAGAATCATAATAGAGACAAGACAGCACATAATAACAGGACCAGCACCTGGAAATAACAGATCTCAGATAGGCAAACCCAGAATTTGAAGCAATACAACTGAGGGGCATTCTGGAAGCTGGTATCTAAAGGCTGAGAGGGGCAGGAGTTCATAGTCTGGAAGAGATAGGGTTAAACTAGAGTCCATGACCAACCAAGGTACAAGATCCTCCATAAAATGCCAAAATATTAGTTGAAGCAACATCAAAGCTGATTTTTGTATTCATTTGCAGGGCCCAAATCCAGCTTCAAGTCATCTTAATCTCCATTACAGTAAGCTGACCTGGGATGTTGATTGTGAGGGCTGATTGTGTCAATTTGAGGAGTTTAGAAGCTCAACAATCTAACACTCTAGGGTGTGGAGGACCCATCTTAGGGTGAGTTGTTGCCTGGATGGCATAAAGGGGACACGAAAAACAGATGTGCTTCTGTTCTTTGGAGGAGCTCCAGTCTTCATCTTCAGCTTGGACATTGTCTCCTGGCTTCTAGCCCAGACTCTTCAGCTTTTTCCTCAGATTCTCCAGCCTCCAAGTATAGACTCTTTAGCCTTTGATCCCAGACCCATTGGCTGGATAGGGATTTGCATGGGACACTCCAGACCTTGGGCTGAAGCCTCTAGCCTCCAATGTGCAGACACCCTCTGCACACTTCCTCATTCAACTCTGGCTGACCACTGTAAGCCAAATTTGTAATTTTTTACATGTGTTGTAGTCATGTTTCAAAAGCAGAATCCAGTCCTCTCTGGAAGACAACGTTAGAGTCCAATCCTGAAATTATCATTGTTTTAAATTGTTTTCTATATACAATGTTCTGTACTAAAGAAAAATAACAAACCTTATAAAATAACATGATAAAATTTAAAAGAAGCAATATATATAAGCACATCAGAAGGCATCTGGAGGCCGGCCAGATTGCTCAGTGGATTAATGTGCCTGCTTAGGCAGATGCAGGGACTGGGGTTCGATCCCTGGTGTGCCGTGCAAGCCTCATCCCTGGGGCGCGCTGAGACTGAGATTGAGACTGAGTGTAGTGGTGCACACTTGTAATCCCAGTGCTTGGGAGGCTTTAAACAGAAGGATCACTATGAGTCCAATTTGCATAGTGAGACCCTGTAGATCCTGCACTAAATACCTAAAAATGAAAAAGAAGGCATCTGGACAATGGAGTCATCAGCCATGATTATATATAATTTTTATTTTT
>NW_004524654.1:9434138-9442581 GCF_000260255.1 Octodon degus
AGGAATAAGAATAGGCAAAGAAGAAGTTAAATTATCTTTATTTGTCGATGACATGATACTTTACTTGGAAGACCCAAAAAATTCCATCAAGAAGCTACTAGAATTAATACAGAAATTCAGTAACATAGCAGGTTATAAAGTCAATACCCAAAAGTCAATAGCATTCCTCTACACAGACAACAAACACACTGAGAGGGAAATTATAGAAACAACACCTTTGACAATAGCACCGAGGAAAATGAAATACCTTGGAATTAATCTTACTAAAGAAGTCAAAGATATTTTCAAGGAAAATTACAGTACTCTGAAAAAGGAGATTGTAGAGGATTTTAGAAAATAGAAAGATATTCCATGCTCCTGGATAGGAAGAACCAACAATGTGAAGATGGCCATACTCCCTAAATTGCTGTTCAGATTTAATGCAATCCCTAACAGACTACCACCGACATACCTAACAGACATAGAGAAATCATTTCTAAAATTTATTGGGAGCTGGAAAAGACCTAGAATAGCAAAGGCAATCCTGGGCAATAAAGACAAGGCAGGTGGCATTACAATTACTGACTTGAAATTATACTACAAGCTTATTGTGATAAAATCAGCATGGTACTGGCATCAAAATAGATCTGAGGATCAATGAAATAATTAGAAGACACTGAAGCCCCTATGAACACACTCAGCCACCTTATATTTGACAAAGGGGCCACACATACACACTGGAAGAAAGATAGCTTCTTTAACAAATGGTGCTGGAAAAACTGGCTCTCTACATGCCAAACACTCAAACTTGACCCAGGTCTATCACCATACACTAAACTAAAGTCAGGATGGACTAAAGATCTAAACATTAAAGCAGAGACACTAAATCTCCTGGAAGAGAAAGTAGGAGGAACTCTTGAAGACATAGGGATAGGCAAAGAGTTCATGGACAGAAATCAAATCACACGGGAAACAGTTGAAAGAATTAACAACTGCGACCTGCTCTTACTGAGAAGTTTTTTCATGTCAAAAGAAATTACCAACAAAGTGAAAAGGCAACCCATAAATTTGGAAAAAATCATGACAAATAAGTACTCAGACAAAGGTCTGCTCTCTAGAATCTATAAAGAAGTGAAAAACACTTGGGCCCCAAAATTTAAAGACCCAATCCAGAAATGGACATCCGAGATGAATACACACTTCACAGAGGATGAAATTAAAGAAGCGAATAAATATATGAAAAACTGCTCCACATCACTAGCCATTCGTGAAATGCAAATTAAAATCACATTGAGATATCATCTCACCCCAGAAAGGATGGCTACCATAAAGAAGTCCCCCAACAACAAATGTTAGAGAGGCTGTGGGGAAAAATAAACCCTTCTCCACTGCTGGTGGGAATGTAGACTTGTGCAACCATTATGGAAATCAGTATCGAGACTTCTTAGAAAAGTTGGACTGGAAATCCCATTTAACCTAGCTATTCCTCTACTGGGAATTTTCCCAGAGGATCTGAAAACATTATATTATAGTGATATATGTGTGCCTATGTTTATAGCAGCACAATTTGTGATAGCCAATTCTTGGAAACAACTAAGATGCCCATCACCTGAGGAATGGTTGAAAAAAATGTGGTATTTTTGCACAATGGAATATTATTCAGCTATTAAGAATGATAAACTCGAAGCCATTATATTGAAGTGGATGCCACTTGAAGATATACTTATAAGTGAAATAAACCAGACACAAATGTGTAAATATCATATAGTCTCCCTTGTATAAGAACTCCAAAGAAGAAATACAAATAGAAAGATATAATACAAGTAAAAGGAAATCAGGATCTCAAGGACTTAACTAATCAAGAGAAGGAAAAGAGAAGAGCTAGGAAACATGAATAAGTCAAGCCATACAGTTATATGTAGAAGATGAGTAAGGCAATGATCCTGAGAATTTTCAGAAGATTTTTTAATCTAGCAGTTATTTGGAAAGATTCTCACCCTGACTAACTATATATACTGATACCTGTGAACTGAGCTACTGCACTGCAGTTGGAAATTTGCAATAGTAGTTTCATGCTTGGAGTGCCTCTCATTCTGGTCTACTGAATATGGGCTGCTTGTCATAACATGCCAGTTGCTGCTATGATGTCTGTCAGGTAGATGGTTGTTCAAGAAGTAGGGGGTGGTGAAGAAAAGCAAGAGACAGGAAAAGGAATATTGTGGGACTGTCTTCCTTCAAGGTAGTATATGGTGAGAATTTTGGACTTATGTGCAATCATGAGAAGTATACAACTCTTTATGCCTATTTTTAAAATATATTCTAATTTTAAAATTTTTAATTTTTTAAATCATATTCTGTAGGGACTTAAAGTTCAACATATCAATACTTGATGAAAAATACCTGTTCCATATTATGCCTAAGATGTTTGTTACATAGATAGTGAGGTTAAGCTTAACAGCCGAAGTTGTTCGATAATAACAACAAGCTTGTCTTCTGGATGGTTAACAACCTAAGTTTGCAGACCAAAATTAGAGAAAATGGAGGGCTGCAAGGAAAGCCAATATTATGGCCCTAGGCTTCTAAGGTCAATTAAGACTCAGGACTTATGAGAACTTGTACTGTAACATCATGTAACTCGGTAGTGTCCCAAATTTTCTGATCAAGGAGATTCTGGGGCCAAAGAGAAAAGTGACCGATGATGAAGAGTGTGCCTGAGGAGAGTCACATGGAGAGAAAATATTCTCTCAGGCTTTCACAGAGAGCACACTGGCCAAGCAATGGTCGTGACTCATCCACATGGCTGACACTGACAAAGGTTCTACAATCTGAGGTACAGGATCTCAGGATAAATCCTGAGGGGATTTCACTGACTTTATCAGATGCAAAAGCTACAAATCTTGTTGCATAGGTCCTGTTTTACCTTGGTCTTAAACATCCAGATGGAAAGTATAAAAATGAAATATAAGAAATAAATCCATGCTGTTATGTTGAGCTGTGGGGTACTCTGGTCAACAATTTCTGCCATTGCCAGTTAAGTGGAAGACCCAATACTATTATGGGCTACTGGAATCTTTTAGAATATTTTACAGAGTTTACACACCTATAATATTCAAATAACGGAATTTAACAAAAAAAGGGTATACAGATGAATGTCCATTTTGTATCTGTGTATTCAGGGTGGTTAGGATATATAGTTACATTCTGTTAATGAATAGAATGATTTGTTCTAATGGTGTTTGTAAATAGGATGTCGAGTCCGCGTCTTTTACAGCAATTAACCACGAAGAAGAATGTATGCAGTGTGTTAATTATTGAAACTGTCCTACTGATTTGATTTGAAACTTTCTCATTGCTATTTGTTTATCAATAAAATTATGGCAAAAAAATAAAGTTGCTATAGCCATATTTATTAGGGTTCTCTACAGGACTGGATTCAGTATTAAATATAGGTATGATGATACAAGGGATTAATTAGGGCAGCATACAAGGTCTGAAGTGATAGAATCCAAGTAGTTGTCTGCTGGATTGAAGGCAAAAGATTCCAGAATGGCTATCGTGTGCTGCAGAGCCAGAAAGTCCAGCAGCTGGAGGCTGAAGACCTGGAAACTCACTGCAAAGTCATCGCTATGAATTTGTGTCTGAAGGCTGAAGAATCTGCGCTGCTACCTGGCTTGGGGACCAGTCTCCAAAGGCTTCGGTGAAGACCTGAGCCACTCCAAAAGAGGGAAATATTTCCTTCTTCATTCCGTTTTCATTCTATCCAAGCTACAAGAGTATGGATTGGCACTGGCCACATACCACTTGGATCTTTCCTCTTAAATTTGTTGAATTTGTTTAGGTCTTGCAGAGATACCTAAAATTTACTAATCTGCTAGCTGGATCTTCTACTTAAGTCCAGTTGATATATCCCAATTAATGATCACACCATCCACATCAAATCAATATTAAGGAAGAGTTAAGGGTAAAATGCTAGTTGAGATGCAATTGAACACATTATAGTTGCAAAAAGTAAGTTCCTTGGAAAGATGTAACAAGTCCAAATTTATAGCCTCCTAGTAACAGCTCCAAATATACATGGAAAAACATTTAATATATCTGTCTCAGCAAATAATAGAATATATAGACAAGAAGTAAGGATATAGAACCTCTTAAATAACATGATTAACAAAATTGACCCAATGGACACAGAAAACACTGTACAAAATCATTCATTTTTTATCATGATAAAATCTTACATTACACAAAATGCATCATTTTTACATGTGCATTTCAAGTACATTCATATCATTATATAATCAGCATCCCCATGCAGTTCCAGCAATTTGTTTTTATTTTTATAATTTATTTATTTTTGGCTGGCTCAGCTCACCCTGAGGGCAGGGCTGGCTCTGCATGTGGTGTCAAAGATCGAACTACAGTCCCCTGCATCTGCCTAACTTGCCTAAGAGGTGCTTTAGACCACTGAGCTATCTCGCCAGCCCGAGCAACTTGTTTTTAAAATCTCACAAAACGTATACCCAAACCGACCATATAGTGGATCTTAAATGTAGTAAAAGCTAGTTCTCAAAAGATTGAAATAGTACATAATGTATTTACCAAACCAAAAAAAAAAAAAAAAAAGCAAAAACAAAAACAAAATAACTGGAGAACAATAGCAAATAGACAACTTGAAAATTCTTAACTTCTTGAAATTAAGTGGTATACTTAATAGTTGTTGTATAAAAGAATTGCCATGAAAAATTTAAACATATATGAATGAAGTAGAAAGTTTCACATATCAAAACTTCAGTGATAAGCTAGTTATGCTGGCTTATTCCTGTAATCTCAGCACTCAGATGCAGAGGCACGAAGATCAAAAATTTGAGTCTACCCCACCTTAGGCAAGTTAAGAAGACCCTGCCTCAAAATTAAAAAAAAATTAAATGTCCTCAGGATGTAGTTCAGCTGTGGAGTGCCCCTACTCTTTTTTTCCCATAATTTTATCGAGAAATAAATAGCAATGAGACAGTTTCAAATCGAATTGGTAGGACAGTTCCGATGATTAACACATTGCATACTGCCTTCCTAGTGGTTATTTGTTGTACAAAATGCAGAAATGATATCCTATTTACAAACACTATTAGAACAAATCCTTCTATTTTTTGAATTAAGAGACTGTAGCTATATGTCTATCCTAACCATTTTCAATACACAGATACAAAATGGTCATTAATCTGTATCCCTTTTTTTTTGTTTAGTTCCATCATTTAAATATTATAGGTGTGTGAACACAGCAAAATATTCCAAAACAGTTCAGTAGTCCATAATAATATTGGGTCTTCTGCTTGACTGACAATGTCAGAAGTGGTTGACCTGAGTCCCCTACAGCTCAACATAACAACATGGCTTTATTTCTGGTACTTCGTTTTTATACTTTTCTGCTGGATGTTTAAGACCAAGATAAAGCAAGACCTATGTAACAAGAATTGTAACTTTTGGATCTGATAAGGTCAGTGAACTCCCCTCAGGATTTATCCTGAGATCCTGTTCCTCAGATTGTAAATCCTTTGTCAGTGTGAGCCTTGTGGATGAGTCATGGCCATTGCTTGGCCAATGTGCTCTCTGTGAAAGCCTGAGAGAATGTTTTCTCTCCATGTGACTCTTCTTAGTGCACTCTACATCATCAATCACTTTCCTTTTGACCCCAGAATCTCCTTGATCAGAAAATTTGGGACACTACTGAGTTACATGATGTTGCTGTGCAAGTTCTCATATGTCCTGAGTCTTAATTGACCTTGGAAGGCTAAGGCCAAAATATTGGCTTTCCTTGCAGCCCTCCTTTTTCTCTAATTTTTGGTCTGCAAACTTAGGTTGTTAACCCTCCAGAAGAGAAGCTTATTGTTATTACCATATAACCTAGGCTGTTGAGCTTAACCTCATTATCTGTCTGAATATCAAACATCTTAGGCATAACATGGAACAGTTATTTTTCATCAAGTATAGATATGTTAAACTTTAAGTTCCTATAGAATATGACAAAAAATTAAAATATATTTAAAAAATAGGAATAAAGAATTATATATGTTTATACATAAGTCCATAAATCTAACCATATACAACATTGTTGCAGGATAGTCCTGCAACACTCCTTTTCCTGTCTCCTGCCTTCATTCTCCACCCCTTTCCTTTTTAAACAATCATGTACCCAAGAGACAGCACAGCAGCAACTGGTGTGTCATGACACGCAGCACGTGGAGTGCCCCTACTCTTAATCAACAAGTACTGTGAGACAAAACAAAAACTTTAGTGATATCACTAAAGGTATGATTATAGAAAATAAACAACAGATCTATGTAGGAAAACAAAAAGGGTGAAAGTAAAAATCCTACAGCATTTTTTAAGAAAATTATCCAAGTTGGCAATTTCTTATGTCATTAGACTTATTTTGGTTACTGAATTTGCATAATCCTTTATGTTTTTCTAGAAAGCACAAGTTCAGAGATCGCGGTAGGCAGCAGAAATGTGTTCTGTGTCCCGTTCTGTGTGCCAGGGATGGAAACTTGTGATGCTTTCTGTTCTGCCACAGTGTGGGATGCCATTTGAGAGTGACAACAAAGTGGAAACACCACATTCCGCTTCCTTTTGGAAATGTCAAGGGGAATCCGTCTCGCTTCCAAGCTAAGAACCATCTTCCCCCTAAATGTGGTGTAAAGTTTTATGAGTCTCACCCCCCAGGCATGCACAGTGAATCAGTTCCCTAAGATTCTATAATACAGTGTTGACTCTTAATTTTGTTTTAATCATTTAAGTTGGATATCAGCTCAAAAGCCAAATTTACCCTGTTCTTATTTTAGTTGTGAAAATAAATTTCAGCACCAGCAGCCATCCAGTAATGTCTTTGCCACCTCGTCTGTTGGAGCAGATTCTTCCTGAGATGACTTGGGGAAGGTGCTCTGTGATTTCAGCATGTCGAGCGCACACCCATGTGTTATGAAGACGTGGCACATATGGCAATTAGAAAAAAAAAACCAGATTACATTAATAGGACAAGTGCATTTTGAGTGTATTCTTTATTTTCTTAAATGTGTGCAGATTTTCTCTTATTAGTTCTGGGGAATAAGAATTTTGATGAAATTTTGGATGAACTAGTTTCCTAGGCTAACCTTTCCTTTATGCCACATTATTTTATTTCTCCTCCTGTGGGATTCTTGGAGGTAGGGCTGATGAGCTAGACTGTTGTAGAAGATGCTTCTAGCCACATCTGGAGGTTACCTGACCAAATTTGTCTCTGAGTTTGATTCACTTCTCTTCCTCCCTTTATTTTTGTGGCCTTTAGGTTAATTCTGGGCTTAAACTTTGTTGTTCTCCTCTTCTTGTTCATCTGCCATGCTACGAAATGACTTAAATGCTGGTTGACCAGGCAGCGCCCTGCTCTTCCTTTGCTGACATAAGGAGAGCAGGTTGGTTAGAACCTGAATTTGCTCATGGTATTTGGCTATGCTTTCCCAAATGGTAAGACAAGGAAATAAGAAAAACCTGCCAGCGGTGCTATTATGAAAATTTATACAAAACAGAAAACATTATATAACATTGAGAATGCTATCCCTTATACCAGATTGAACTCACAATCTCTTCACAATCAGACTTTCAGGATCAAAAGATAGGCTGGCTGCAATGCTTCTTGTGGTGACTTGTAAGAACTTGGTGGACTCTTTCTTGATCAGCAATCTGGGTCAGTAAAACTTAGACCCCGTCATTAAATAAAACAAAGATCAAGTATTAGTGTGGAGCTGGCCAAATATCTCAGAAGATTAAAGTACCTGCAAACAGGTGCAGGGGCCAAGGGTTCAATCCTCTGGCCTGCCATGCCACTGGGGCATGCTGAGATGGCAATTGAGACTGGGTGTGGTAAAAAAGATGTGGTATTTTCATACAATGGAGTATTACTCAGCTGTAAAGAATGATAAACTTGAAGCCTTCATATATAAGTGGACGCCATATGAAGATATATTCATAAGTGAAATAAACCAGACCCACGTGTAAATATTGTATAGTCTCCCTAGGGTAAGAGCTCAAAAGAAGAAATAAAAATTGAAAG
The DNA here is from genome assembly GCF_000260255.1 of Octodon degus. Classification (NCBI taxonomy): domain Eukaryota; kingdom Metazoa; phylum Chordata; class Mammalia; order Rodentia; family Octodontidae; genus Octodon; species Octodon degus. The sequence goes on from NW_004524654.1 coordinate 9,442,195, forward strand.
GTATAACACAACTAAATGGAAAGCAAGAATTTAAGGATTAAACAACCAAGAGAGGGCAAGGAGAAAAGCTAGGAAACATGGCAGGGGCAAAACCATACTTTTTATTTTATTTATTTTATTTATTTTTTCAACAAATAACACACTGCATATGTTCTTCTTAGTGGTTAATTCCTGTACAAGATGCGGACTTGTGATCCTATTTTCAAACACCATTAGAACAAATCATTCTATTCATTAAGAGAATGCAACTATATATCTATCCTAACCACTTCGAATACACAGATACAAAATGGACATTCATCTGTATACCCCATTTTTTCTAAGTTCCATTACTGAATATTAAAGGTGTATAAACTCAGCAAAATATTCTAAAAGAGTCCAGTAGCC
>NW_004524654.1:9442681-9445420 GCF_000260255.1 Octodon degus
GCGCTTGCCAGGGAAGTGCTTATTCCACTGAGCCATCTCCCCGGCCCCAGCCGTATATTTTTAAATAATCATGATATATTTTTATGTTCAAGAATATAAAAGAGAAAAAGAATTTTGGGGTATAACCTAAATCCTGTAATAAATATACTACAACTGAGAAATACAATTGCAACTAGGAACTCAGTGGGTGGATAAACAATTAAGTCACTGCTCAAAAGAAAATAAATTTAATACTGATCAGAATAAAATATTCCAAATGAAAGTTTAGTATAAAGGAAGAAAATGTGGATAAGACAAAAAGGAATGTAGAGGAGAAAATCTCATCTGCATGTTTGGAAACAAACAGGATAGGAAAGAGATCAGGGAAAAATATTCTAGGAGATAAGGACTGGTTTCCCTCAAACTAAAGAGAGATATCAAGCTACATATTAAAAGGAACTCTCAAAACCTGAAGTTGAATAGATACAATAAAGTTTCATGTAATATTAAAGAACTGAGAACCATAGACAATAACACATGCCTGGTTTTGGTGGCTGGCATGGTGTACCTGGGGTTCTAGGACTGGGATTGAACCTGGGTCTTTGCCCCTGATGGGCAGTTACTTAGACTGATGAGCCATCTCCCCAGCCCCTGCATTTTTAACTAAATAATATTTTCAGTGTATGATGCATTTATTGGGGTACAAATATAATAAATCAAGTAGCACCTGGTTATATAATTAAAATCCAATTAATAGTGGGAAATAATTTGGGGAGTTAATGGAATTAAAGTTTTATAAATTCCCTGAACTTTCCAGGAAAAGCAAAGTATAAATCTAAATTAGACAGATTTCAATAAACTAAGAATGTATATATTTGATCTCTAAATAGTCCCATATAGAATATACACTTTACACTAAAAGAATACAGAATAACCTAATAGAAAAAAATAAATGAATATGCTTGAAAGAAACTAAGTAAGAAATGACAGCAAAAGAAAGAAAAGTAGAACAGTAATAGGAAAGATAAGATGATAAATCTAAATCCAAATATGTCAATAATTATACTAAGTTTGTACAGATTAAAAGCATGAATTTAAAAATGTTAAGTTGGCAGACTAAAAAAATTAAATTTCCATAATATGCTGTGTATAGAGATTGAACATCCATATATGAATTTGTTCATAAAATATGGAAAACAAAAGTTAGGAAGCACTAACTGAAAGAAAGTTGCAAGACCCAGTCCTAGCCCAGGTCCAGTGAATGTGTGGGAGAGCTTCCAGCTACCCTGCGCCAGCGGGACAGATTACTTGTCCTAGCCCAGGCACAGCGTGGGTGAGACCCTCTTCCACCCGCTTGGGTCGCCCCACACCACTCCACAGCACCTCCTCCACCCCGCCCACCGAGTAGGAATTTTGCCGTGTTCTGGGAATCCCCAGACTCAGTCCTAGCCCAGGCCCAGTGAGTGTGTGGGAGAGCTGCCTCCGCCCCCTACTCCACCTTGTCTCCTCCAGGCTCAGCTCAGGCCTGGCATACATGCCTGCAGTGTAACCCTGCAGCTGCAATCCCTGCAAAGACTGTAGAGGATAGAACCACACAGCAAATCCAGGAGCAGAACATCTTGCCACAGGGGCACAACAGGTTCACCCTTCAGGGCAGCAGCAGGAAGGAGCTGAGCACAGCACACAGACCCAAGCCAGGCACAGCTGGATAAATCCAAACTTTGTAGATCTGCACCTGAACTTCAGTAAGTGCTAAGGTTATAATTACAACGAAGATCTACAACGAAGGTCAGAAGACAGTGCTAAACAAAATGATGAGAAGGAACAAAATGCAACCTCAGAACCCAAGCCCACCCATAACAAATGCAGAGGACACTAACACAGAAAAAATTGGGAATCACACAGTTGAAAGCAATGAATCAACGGCTTCTGAAGTAAAGAAACAGCTGCAGAAAGGTATACAGGAACTCAGACTCTAAATAAAAAGAGCAATCCCAGAATTAATAGCATCTGCAGTAAAGAATCAAATGCAGAAAATATGGAGGAAAACCAGTGCCCACCCAGAAAAAGTGCGGAGGACACTAGCTCAGCTCAAATGCATGAATTAATAGTGTCAATAGTAAATAAGGAACAGCAGAAAGATACACAGGAAATCAGAGGGCAATTCTTTTCTGAAATAGAAAAAAGAACTCTCAGAACTCATAGCATCTGAACAAAAGAAGCAACTACAGAAATATAGGGAGGAAGCCCAATCTGAAAAAAACACTGCAGTAAAAGAATTTATAACTTCCTCAAAAGAAGACATTGATAAAAAAAAAAGAGGAGATTAGAAAAATGACGGATTCCTCGAGTGAGCAATACAGGAAAGAAATAGATCACATGAAGCAGAGTCAAAGAGATATAGAGGAAATTAAAATCTCAAACACAAGCTTGCAAAACCATTTAAGTGAAAGTGAAGACAAAGTTTCAGATCTTGAAGACTCTGGTGCAACTAGTGAAAAGGTAAGAAAGGATCTCATAAAAACAATGAGGATGCAGGAAAGAATAATCCATCACCTGCAAGATGATGCAGAGATGAAGAATGTGAGACTAATAGGCATCAGTGAGAAAGAAGGAGTCAATACAAATGACATTAAAAAAATATGGGCAGAAGTAATAGCAGAAAACTTCCGAATATGAGGAAACAATCTGACATTCAGGTAACTGAAGCATACAGAACGCCAAGGAACCTCAACCCAATGAAAAACACACCGAGACATA
>NW_004524654.1:9445520-9460921 GCF_000260255.1 Octodon degus
GCTATTAATTCATGCATTTGAGCCTAGCTAGTGTCCTCCGCACTTGTTCTGGGTGGGCACTGGGTTTCTTCCATATGTTTCTGTATTTGATTCTTTAGTGCAGATGTTATTAATTCAGGGATTTCTTTTTTTATTTTCAATGTGAAGTCTTCTAAATCTTTCTGCAGCTGTTTCTTTATTTCAGAAGCCATTGATTCATTGCTTTCAGCTGTGTGATTTCCAGTTTTTTCTGTGTTAGTGTCCTCTACACTTGTTACGCGTGAGCTTGGGTCCTGATGTTGCATTTTGTTCCTTCTTTTCATTTTGTGTAGCACTGTCTTCTGACCTTTGTTGTAGATCTTTGCTGTAGTTATAACCTTTGCACGTACTGAAGTTCAGGTGCAGCTCTACACAGTTTGGACTTATCCAGCTGCATCTGGCTTGGGTCTGGCTGCTGTGCTCAGCTCCTTTCCGCTGCTGCCCTTGAGGGTGAACCTGTTGTGCCCCTGTGGCAAAATATTCTGCTCCTGCACTAGCTGGGTGGATCTATCCTCTACACTGTCTGCAGGGATTGCAGCTGCAGGGTTACACCCCAAGCGTGTATGCTAGGCCTGAGCTGTGCCTGGAGGGGGCAAGGTGAAGTAGGGGGAAGAGGAAGCGCACCCACACAGTCACTGGACCTGGGCTAGGTCTGGGTCTGGGGGTTCCCTGAAATCAACAAAATTGCTACTCTGCGCGTGGGGTGGGGGAAGTGCTGCAGAGTGGTGGGGGGTGGCCCAAGGGGGTGGGAGAGGGTCCAGCCCATGCTGCGCCTGGGCTGGGACCGGTCTCGCCGCACAGGGTAGCAGGAAGCTCTCTCAGACACTCACCGGACCTGGCCTAGGACTGGGTCTCCAAAACCATAAATTTATATACACAAGATGGTTTAGGCAATGATCCTGAGAATCTCCATCAGATTTTTGAAACTAGCAGTTAATTGGTAGGATTCTTACCCTGACTAACTATATATGCTGATACCTGTGAACTAAGCAACTGCACTGAAGATAGCAGAGTGTAATACTAGGGCCATGCTTGGAATGCCTGTCATTCTTGTCTTCTAAAAGCATACTGCTTCTATTGTCATATCAATTACTGCTATATTCTCTCTCAAGTAAATGTTTGTTTTATTAAAAAAGGTACTAAATGAAAACAAGAGACAAGAAAAAAGTGTCGTGGGACTGTCCTGCTACAATGTTGCATATGGTTGGATTTCTAAATTTCTGTGTAAAAATTTACAATTGTTTATTTCTTTTTTTACTATTATTTTAAAACCTTTTTATTTTTTAAATTTTTTTCACATAATGTACAGATTTAAAGTTTAGCATATCAATGATTGATGGAAAATACCTATTCCATGTTGTGTCTGGGGCATTCGATACTCAGACAGATACTGATGTTGAGCTCAACAGCCTATGTTTTAGGGTAAAAATATCATTAGGCTTCTCTTTTGGAGGGTTGACAACTTATGTTTGCAGACCAAAGAACTGGAGAAAAAGTGGAGCTACAAGTATAGCCAAGACTGTGGTCCTAGCCCTTCAAGGTCAGTGAGGACTCAGGACATAAGAGAACCTGTATTGTAGCATCCTGTAACTCAGTGATGTCCCAAATTTTTTGATCAAGGAGATTATGGGGCCACAGAGGAAAGTGATTGACGATGTAGAGTATGCCTAAGGAGAGTCACATGAAGAGAGGATATTCTTTCAGGCTTTCACAGAGAGCAAATCAGTCAAGCAATGGCCATGACTCATCCACATGACTGACACTGACAAAAGATCTACAAATTGCTGTACAGGGTTTCAGGGTAAATTGTAAGGATTTGACCGACCTTGTCAGATACAAAAGTTACATTTTTTGTTATATAGATCTTGCTTTATCTTGGTCTTAACCATCCAGTAGAAAAGTATAAAAACGAGGTATAGTAGGTAAAGCCATATTAATATGCTGAGCTCTAAAAGGCTCAAGTCAACAACTTCTGACATTACCAGTCGTGGGGATAACCCACCACTATTATGGACTATTGGACTATATTGGATTACTTTGCTGGATTTATGTATTTATAATATATGAATGGTAATGGAATATTCATGTCTGACAAATGTAAACAAAAAAGTTGGATATAAATGTAGGAGCATTTTGTAGTACAAAAATATTTATATTTGTATATAAGAATAGTTGGCATAGATATACAGCTACTTTCTCTTAGTTCAATGAGAAGAAAGTTTTGAACTAATAGTATTTAGACAGAATGTCATGTCTGCATCTTGTACTATGAGTGCCTACTGTGAAGAGAACAATATGCAGTGTATTAATTGTTGTAGCTATCCTACTAACCTGTTTTGAAACTGTCTCATTGCTACTTCTTTCTCAATAAGATTAATATAAAAAATGAAAAAAAGAGACTGGGCATGGCATGCACCTGTAATCCCAGCTTTTGGGAGGATGTAGACAGGCAGAATACTATAAGTCTGATCTAGCAGTGAGATCCTGAACACCCTATACATCCTTCCCTAAAAAAACAAATAAACAAAAAAAAATATTAGTGTGACAGATTTGTGACTTTCAAATTTGTATGAGATTAATCATCACCTAGAGAACCTATTAAAATGCAGTTTACTGATTACTGACCCCCACCTTCAGATCTTCTCATTCAAGGTCCAGTTGATGCTGATGCTGCTTGTCTGTGGAACAAACTATGGCTCTTACTGCACTTAGATTTACCACTCATGAGAGGCATGAAGCTCAAGTTGAAATAATTCACTTCCATTGGAATGGGCTGTTGTCTCTACAAGTCTCTCATGGGAATTTTTAAAAGGATCTGTGATTTTGTTGGGCCACAGGACAGTGCCTAACTGTGACAATTTCTTCATCCCTGTGTGAAGACTAGATCTTGATGATAAGAGAAGATGTGGATAAAAGGAATAATCAAAAGAAGGGGTGTTCTATAACTTATAAATATTGAAACTAGTTATTCAAAGTGAAGCTAATAAGTCAGTTCTATTGTCCTAGATTTAGGAGAGATGTTATCCAGATTAAAGAAACCCACATGATAAGACATTGAAACTGGGCTTTGAAGAAATTGCACAAACCCCAAAAGACAGACCTAAACATATTTTCAAAATAAAACTGGAATTAGCTATTTGTCCCTGAAGATGCTAGTGAGTGCCTGTTAACCTTTGCTTCTCTACCATTCCACTCTCTCTGTGCTGAATGCACTGAAGCTGCGTTCTAGAGTGTGTGTGTCAACTAGAAAGTAGTTAGAAGGTTTTTGTTTGTTTCTCATTTATGTATTCGGTACAGGGTCTCACTACACAGCTTGGATTAGTAGTGATCCTCCTGTTTTAAGCCTCCCCAGTGCTGGGATTTCAGGCATGCACCACCACACCCCAACTAGGTCATCAACTCAGTGCACCCTTGGGGTGGGGCCAGTGTGGCATGCAGGTCCGGGAATCGAACCCTGGTCCCTGCATTTGCCAAAGCAGGCACTTAGTCCATTGAGCTATCTTGCTGGCCCCAGTTAGAAGTTTTTGGAAAAGTGGCAGACTATGTTACTGACCAGTACTTATTGATTGGAACAAAAAATGCTGCATGAATTATAAACAGTACTGATTTGCTTTTATTTTATTTTGTAGAGATACTACGGAGGAGGAATTTGTAAAGGCTAAACAGATAAGCGTGTGAAATTCACTATGTAAATTAGGACCAATATTGGCTTGTGCGCTGGTGTTCTTGTTGAACTTTAATGACTTCGAATTTTGCCTTCAAGGTAAATGGATGGGATTGTAGGGGTAAAACCTGGGGTGTCTTACAGGGTTCTTCTTATAAATTTCAGGTCCCAAAGGAAAGTAATGTGGGTATGAATGTGAATCAGGGAAAAAACCCAGAAAAGTGCTGCTTGGATAAAAATTTACCATTGTTGCTGAGGAAAGATGGGAAATTCCCCTGGAATTAGTGGCCAGTACCCAGCCCTTATGTGAATCTGAGGTCAGAATTGATACTGTCTATATGACCTATAATAAAATTTAGCTTGGAAATTTACTTGAATATAGTCTAGGTTAATTTGAAGTTGGGTTGTTTTTGTATTTTTGCTTTAAAAGTTACTCTGCCCCACACACATGAAAACTTCTAACAGATGAAGTTTCAAAGCAAATAGAAAGCTCAGTCAAAAACCCTAAAAGTATATTGTGGGGCTATTCACAATAACTAACCTAAGGAATCAGCCTACGTGTCCCTCAAGAGATGAACGATTGAGAAAATGTGGTGCATGTACACACACTGGAGTATTGTCCAGCTAGATGGAAAAAAGAAATCCTGTCACATGCAGCAAAGTGGAAGGCACTGAGAGCCTTATGTTAAGCCACAGAAAAGCGAATCTGAGTGTTCTCTCTCATATAATGAAATGTGACCTTAAAGTAGAATAATGGTAACAGCAGATTATTTAGGAGGGGCAAAGAAGAAGTTGGGTATGGTCAATGTATACTATATGGATATGTAGAACTAGAACCCATTAATACATACAATTCAAAATCATTTTAATCAAAAATTAAAATCATTAAACCCACAAAGAAACAAGGCAACATGAATAAATGCTGGTAGAAAATAATCAAAGGCAGAGTCAGACTTGGAAAGTGCGTAATTGCTGAAATTATCAGATGTACAATTTAAAATAGTATATTCAATATATTTAAAGGATAAAAGGAAAATGTTTTTTAAAGGAGACAGGAATAAGAAACTATAAAGAATGATCAAAATGATTCAATGAAAGAATCAAATTGAATTTCTCAAACTGAAAAGTATAACTGAAATCAGAAACCCTAGATGAAAGAATAAGGCAGGAAGTGTCAAAAATAGATTGGTACTACCTTAGCGAACAAGAGGAGGTGTTGGCAATGACGGATACTGATAACTGGGAGTGTGGGTGAGAGACACGAATACTAAATACATGAAAGAAGCTTAAGAGATATGGAAGCTAGGAGTTATGGGTCTAACATACATCAAATCAAACTCCAGACAGTTATTTAGGAAGATTGAAAAGAGATACATTAAATGAGCAATTATTGAGAGTTTTTATGAGGTTTTTAGCACAAATCTTCAGAACCAGTAACTCAACAAAACTAAAGCAGTATACATATAAATCTGCACTCAGATAGAAATATTGCAAAACATAAAAGGCAGAAAAAAAAATCTTAACTGCAGCCAGAGAGAAATGGACTATTACCTACAAAAGATGATACTTAGACTTTTCAACAGCAGCAATAGAATATAGTCTTATAAAATAGCTTATAAATGGAAAGAAAATGACTCCAGTTGGAGTTTTACATGGAGAAAAGTATGGGAATAAGGTCTAAAAAAGAACATTTTTAGGCAAATATAAATAAATAAAAATTATTTTCACTTAAACACAAACTTCAGGTAAATGAAGCGACCTGAGACAGAAGATCAACAATGGAGAAGGAATCATAAACAAGGTTAGAGGGGCCAGCCAAATGGCTCAGGGGATTAAAGCACCTGCAAGCAGATGCAGGGGCCAGGAGTTCAATCCTCGGGCCTGCTGTGTTGGCCCCTCCCCTGGGATGCACTGAGACTACAATTGAACCTGGGTATGGTGGTGCATGCCTGTAATCCCAGCACTTGGGAGGCTGTAAACAGGCAGATCACTATGAGTTCAATCTAGTAGTGAGACCCTGAACATCCTGTAGACCCTTCCCTAAAATAGAAAAAACAAAACAAACAAACAAGCAAAAAGAAAAACAAGACAGGGAGGTGGGAAAAACTGAGCAGACCCTGATTGTATGAAAGCATCTGTCTGTTTTTGAGAAACAGAATACAGCTAAAATGATTAAGATTTTCATGAGGATTAGAGTTAAAATGTTTTAGCTTCTTACAATTCTTGGGAAGATTACACTATATTAATTTTGGATTTTGAGAATTTATTTCTGCATTTAAAAAATTGCTAGAGTAACCATACGAAAGAGAAAATGCAGAATATACAGCATACAACATTCAGACCTGAAAACAATAAGGAAAAAGGTATAATCTAAAAAAAATGGAATAGAAGAAAAGTTAAAGAGAGAAATAGAAAATAGCAGGGCAATAGAAATTAGATGAATAGATGGTAAAAGTAAGTCTAATGTAGCAAACCACATTATATCATAAATGCAAGTAAACAAAATTCCCTAATCAGAAAACAAAGTTGTCATGTTGGATTTAAAAACTTAAGTTTAATGCTTTTAATAAAAGATGTACTTAAAAGCCAAAGACACAGAAAATTTGAAAGACAAACAATAGAAGAGATTCCCCCATTCAAATTCTAATCAAATTAAGTCTGAGATTGCCACACTAATTTCAGATAAAAAAACATTACCAGGGATAAAGAGAGTCATCACATAATAAAAAATCAAATTGTTTGAAGAGATTACAACTTGAAAATGAAATGCGTCTTTACAATTCATTCAACAAAAATAGGCAGAATTATAATAGGCAAGTCTACTGTAGTAGTTGGGATTCTGTTCTTCATTTCTTAGAAGCTGATAAAACAGAACAGAGTAAAAGATATTAAGGTTACAGAATATTTGAGCAACACCTAACACACTGACTTTGATGAATATTTCTGTAGAACACTATAGTCAACAAGTGCAGAACACAATTTCTTTTGAGGACCCATGAAACGTACATGATCGTCTACCATATATCGAGCATCTAACCATGTACCATGACCTGAAAACACTATTACTATATAAGCCACTTTTCTCACCATAATACAGTAAAATCATAAAACAATAACACAGATTAACCAGAAAATCCCACATTTCTGTGGTGGCTTATATCAAATGTCACCCTAAAGTCTCATATATTCCTAAGTGGAGCTTTGATGAGGTGACTAGATTCATTATGTAATACTGGATCATGGGTATATGATACTAGATTAGGCCACAGATTTGTTTGACATAGTTCTCTGTGTGGATAATGGACTTTCTGAAGAGGGGTATTCCTGCCTCTGGCCTTCTATGGCACGAAATATTTCTCCTCTGCCACGCTGCCCTGTTTTGGAGCTAGCTGCTTATAGGCTGAAACCTTCACACATGGTGAGCGAAAAAATAAACCTTTCTTCTTTTAACTAGTGGGTCTTAGATATTTTGTCCCAGTAATGTGAAAGTAACTAGGGCCATTTGTAAATTAAGAAATATACAGGGGATTGGCTTCAGGGCCCTTGAGGAGTCTGAAAACGTAAAGATCCTTAAGCCTTTTTAATATAAGGTGGTAAAAGCATTCAAAAGGTTTTGAAATCCAATTACGTCGATAGTCTGCAGTGTACCTTGTATTTCTGTGAACAAGCTTGTACCAGAGATGCAAGCTGTGCCTGGCCAGCTTTTTGTCTCCAGGGTGTTCCCATATTTGTAAAGTTCCACTCCCTCATGAAAGAGCCCCCTCCCCTATCTGATGAGTGATATAAAAGAAACTTCCTATACGAGCTTGGGTTTAGACTTTGGAGTATGAAGCTTCTCTGAGCCTGCTGGTGTAACAAAGCCTGGCTCCCTCTACCTCTCCAAGCACCACTCTAGTTTTTGCCTCTGGTAAACCTAACATTTCTGTAACAAGAAAGCCCAGGATATCCCAGTACTTGGCTGTACCCTATGCACATCCTCTAATATACTTCAAATCATTTTTAGCTGGCTAGTTGATCAGATGTGAACAGCCATCTCTGTATCCTCAGCTAAGTATTGTGTCAAAGAAGAAATCACAAGGTATTTAGGATTGCATGATAATAATAGTTTGTGTACCAAAACTATAAGGTATAATGTATTAGTCAATGCTCAATAGAGTCAGATGTAAGAGAGTGCGAAGCATTTGTCTATGTGCTGGAGACCCAAAGGACATACTCAAGGGTTGGAACCCCCAACAATGTCTCATGTAAGTCCATATCAAACATCTTCACTGGAATGGCCCATGGGCCAGTGGTGGAAGCTAGAAAATCTGTGCCAGCAGGGTGAATGCTCTGTGTCAGCAGGGTGAGAGATCTGTGCTGAAAGCCAGGAGATAATGTCCAGGGTGAAGGTGAGGATTGAAGTTCTGCTGAAGGGCGACAACAGTAAAAGCTCCTTTGAAGAAAAATCACTGACATACAACTTATTCAGAAAAATCAGCAGCATACAGTCTTCCCCTCTGTTCTCCATTTATGCCATTCTAGTAACAATCCTTGGGTGGGCCTTCTATACCCCTATCCACTCTCACTTGGTTTAGCTGAGTGTTCCCACTCAAGGTAACCATTAATTAATCCACCACAATATAACTAATTATATCTTGATATAAATTTATAGACTTAAAATGCTTTAACAGAACACAAGAAAATTCAAAATAAAGGAAGCTTCTAGCCTTATAAGTCAGAAAGCAGAGCAGTATAAAACCAAAGCAAATAGAAGGAAAAACTAACAAAGATCATAGTAGGAATAAATAGCACATAAAACAAATATGTAGCAAAGAAGATCAAAAGCCAAAGCCTGATTATTTGTAAGCACTAACTACATAATATCTGTGGGAAGATTAGTCAGTGCAACAGAACAAAAGGAAAATAAGTAAGGGTAAAGATAGGGGACAGAACTGTAAATGCCACAGAGATGAAAAAGGAGACTGCCACTAGGGAAACCTTAGGAGAATTCAGCCACATAGAGGCAGTAGCTGGGCAGAGGGCTTCTTCCCTAGCTGGTTCTGTACTGACTTGTCTTTTGTTAAAGGCAATATTCCAAGTGCAGAGGAATTTCTGGGCCACTGTTCCATGTACTGAACAAGCCAAGATGGAAAGGAGGGGACAGCACTGGTAGATCAGCAAGGAATCTGGAAGAAGAGCCAATCTGGGTGACACAAGGCCACGGGGAGGTTTCTGGAATGAATTGTGATGACATGAGCCAGGGAAGTCCGTAAATGAGGAGGACTAGAAGAGAGTCCCCAGCTACACAGGAAAGGGGCATAATGAGATGCAAAGAGAAGGGAAAGAGGTGAAGAGAGTGGTTATATGTTGAAGTCCATACTCCAAGACTGTGAAATCATTCAGGGGTCTTGGGTCCGAGCTGCTCCTGCTGGGTCTTGTACTACTCCTGTGGCATTTATTCTTAGATGGCCACCCAGGTGGTGGCACTGCTCAGAGGAGACTGAATCTGGGCACAAGACTTCCCAATCCTAGCCATGATGGTACATGGAATCCCGAGTGGCTGATCCCAGTTCTTTGTAACTTCTTCAGTCCGTTCCTCAGATGTCCACCTCCCTCCTTTATCCTCACTTCCCACCTGAACATCTGTTTTCTCCTCTCACCCCCTTCACGTCTCCCTCTTTGCTTGGCTCATCTCTTTCTTCTTTCCCTTACACTTCAAACACTTCTCGCTGTGACATGGGCCAGAGATTAGCAATTTATGCTTGCATAAGATGAGGTCGTGCATATCTTAGGGTTTTTGGGGTACACAGTCTTTCACAACTACTCAATTCTGATTTGTACAAATGTAGCTAAAGGCAATAGATGAATTCATAGGGATTTTCATGTACTACTAAAATTTATGAACATTGAAGTTTGTATTTATCATCATTTTCATGGGTCATAAGACATTAATTTTTTTTTAACCTCTTCTCCCTCCTTAAAATTTAAAAAAGTCAGGGTGTGTCTGAGGAGGAGGTGGTGTTTTACTGGCTCTAAATAATGGATGAGGAGCCAGGGAGATGGTTCAGTAGAATAAGTTCTTCCCTGGCAAGCGCAAGGGCCTGAGTTCAATACCTGGTTCCACCAAAGGGGGGAAAGAAAGAAAGAAAGAAAGAAAGAAAGAAAGAAAGAAAGAAAGAAAGAAAGAAGAAAGAAAGAAGGAAGAAAGAAAGAAGAAAAGAAAGAAAGAAAGAAAGAATGGATGAGTTTCTAACCTCTATCCTGAGATCACCCCAGTGAGCCATTTCGAGCCTACTCTTCTTTCCTAACTTAAAGCCTCAGTGAAAGCACCTAATGTGAAAAATGTTGAACTTTCACAGCGTGCAGAGTCCATTCTAACCCAGATCTCTCCCTTTCCAGTGGTATTCTTTACAGAAGATTTGGAATGCTAGCTGTACTCTATAGAACGTGGCAAGAGAAATATGTGATGAGCTGTAGTGTCTGGCCTATGAACTTAACTGCATGGCTGAGCTCTGGTCTCAAATATCTTGTCTCAGGAAGGTGGTTCTTAAAACCAGGATTCCATGATTAGAGAGACTAAGTTTCTGCTGATACCTTCTGGGCAAAATCTAGCCTAAGAGATCTTAGTGACCTCATCTAGACCTTATTTCTGTCCTTCACAATCTTACATGGCCCAATTTGTGCACCCCAAAACAGACTTTTATGTGGTATCATATTTTAGCCTCTCTCTCCCTTCTCTCCTTCTCTTACTCCTTCCTTTCTCCTCCCTTCTCTCTTTTTTTCCCTTCCAACATTTAGCAAAAGGTGATGGAACTGGAATATAAACCACTGTGCAAAGCAAACTAAATTTTATCTTAGGCTGGTGTACTGAGCTTTCATTTATTTCTCTTAACTTCTTCTACTCTTTGAATGTGTATATAAAAAGTGGGAGGCCTAATCTATCATAGTGATCACAAAGAGATGCTGTGGCTTTTGTCTTTGAACTTCTAATGATTACGTGGCATTGTTATATAAAGCTGGGGCCAGTGGCCTGAGGAACCAAGTGTGAGACCTCAGCCCATCTTGACACTATTTGTTGATCAGAACAGGTCTTCCCTGAGGATCAATGGAACAGATTAGAAGATGCTAAAATCCCTATGAACACACTCAGACACCTTATCTTTGACAGAGGGCCCAAACATACTCACTGGAAGAAAGATGGCCTCTTTAACAAATGGTGCTGGAAAAACTGGCTCTCTACATGCTGAAACTCAAACTTGACCCAGGTCTATCACCATGCACTAAACTAAAGTCAAAATGGATTAAAGATCTAAATATTAAAACAGAAACACTAAATCTCCTGGAAGAGAAAGTAGGAGGAACTCTTGAAGACATAGGGATAGGCTAAGAGTTTATGAACAAAATTCAAATTGCACAGGAAACACTTGAAAGAATTAACAAATGGAACCTGCTCTTATTGAGAAGTTTTTGCATGTCAAAAGAAATTACCAACAAAGTGAAAAGACAACCTACAAATTTGGAAAAAATCATGACAAATAAGTACTCAGACAAAGGTCTGCTCTCTAGAATTTATAAAGGACTAAAAACCACTAAGGCCCCAAAATTTAAAGATCCAGTGCAGAAAAGAGCATCTGAGATGAATACACACTTCTCAGAGGATGAAATTAAAGAAGCGAATAAATATATGAAAAAATGCTCCACATCACTAGCCATCCATGAAATGCAAATTAAAACAACATTGAGATATCATCTCACCCCAGAAAGGATGGCTATCCTAAAGAAATCAACCAACAAAAAATGTTGGAGAGGATGTGGGGGAAAAGGAACCCTTCTCCACTGCTGGTGGGAATGTAAACTGGTGCAACCATTATGGAAATCAGTGTGGAGTCTCCTTAGAAAAGTTGGACTGGAAATCCCATTTAAGCCAGCTATTCCTCTACTGGGAATTTTCCAAGAGGATCTGAAAACATCATATCATAGTGATATATGAGTGCCTATGTTTATAGCAGCACAATTTGTGATAGCCAAATCTTGGAAACAACCAAGATGCCCATCACCTAAGGAATGGATGAAAAATATGTCGTATTTTTATACAATGGAGTATTACTCAGCTATAAAGAATGATAAACTCAAAGCCTTTATAAATAAGTGGATGCCACTTGAAGATATACTCATAAGTGAAATAAACAAGACACACATGTATAAATATTGCATAGTTTCCCTAGTATAAGAACTCAAAAGAAGAAATACAAACTGAAAGGTATAATACTTTCAGTAAAAGGAAAGCAAGAACTTGAGGACTAGACAATGAAAAGAGTGCAAGGAGAAGAGCTAGGAAACACAACAGGGACAAGCCATACTGTTATATGTAGAAGATGGGTAAGGCAATGATTCTGAGAATCTTCAGAAGATTTTTGAATCTTGCAGTTAATTGGAAGGATTCTCACCCTGACTAACCATATATACAGACACTTGTGAACTAAGCAACTTCACTGAAGATGGTAATTTGTAATAGTAGGTTCATGCTTGTAGTGCCTGTCATTCTGGTCTTCTGAATACGGGCTGCTTGTCATGACATACCAGTTGCTACTGTGCTGTCTCTCGGGTAGATGACTGTTCAAAAAGAAGGGGGTTGTGAATGAAGGCAGGAGACAGGAAAAGGAATGTTATGGGACTGTCCTGCTACCAGGTTGTATATGGTTAGATTTCTGGACTTATGTGTAAACATAAGAATTATACAATTCTTTATGCCTATTTTAAAAATATATTTTAATTTTTTAAAATGTTTTTTCATCATATTCTGTAGGGACTTAAAGTTCAATATATCAATACTTGATGAAAAATACCTGTTCCATGTTATGCCTAAGATGTTTGATATTCAGACAGATAGTGAGTTTCAGCTTAACAGCCTAGGTCATATGGTAATAACAATAAGCTTCTCTTCTGGAAAGTAAACAACCTAAGTTTGCAGACCAAAATTAGAGAAAAAGGAGGTCTACAAGGAAAGCCAACATTTTGGCCCTAGCCTTCCAAGGTCAATTAAGACTCAGGACATATGAGAACTTGTACTGTAATGTCATGTAACTCAGTAGTGTCCCAAATTTTCTGATCAAGGAGATTATGGGGCCAAAGAGGAAAGTGATTGATGATGTAGAGTGGGCCTAAGGAGAGTCACATGGAGAGAAAACATTCTCTCAGGCTCCCACAGAGAGCAAATTGGCCAAGCAATGGCCGTGACTCATCCACATGGCTGAAACTGACAAAGGATCTACAATCTGAGGTACAGGATCTCAGGATAAATCCTGAGGGGATTTCACTGACCTTATCAGACCCAAAAGCTACAACTCTTGTTGCTTAGGTCTTGCTTTATCTTGGTCTTAACCATACAGCAGAAAAGTATAAAAACAAAGTACAAGAAATAAAGCCATGTTGTTATGTTGAGTTGTAGGGGACTCAGGTCAACAATTTCTGAGACTGCCCATCAAGCGGAAGATCCAATACTATTATGGATTACTGGACTCTTTTCAAATATTTTTGCTAAGTTAACACACCTATAATTGTAAATGACGGAACCAAAGCAAAAAGGGGATATATAAATGAATGTCCATTTTGTATCAGTGTATTTAAAATGGTTAGGATAGATATATAGTTACATTCCCTTAATGAATAGAAGGATTTGTTGTAATAGTGTTTGTAAATAGGACATCATGTCTGCATCTTGTAGAGCAAACAACCACTAGGAAGACATTATGCAATGACCTAATTATTGAAACTGTCCTACCAATTTGATTTGAAACTGTCACCTTCCTATTTGTCTGTCAATAAAATTATGGAAAAAAATAGGTCTTCATTTCCTAATACTGTGATCAGGAAAAAGAACATGGAGCTTGAACTGAAGAACTGGATTAAGATTCAGTCTGATTATTTGGTAACTTCTTTACTTTGAGTAGCCCACTTACCCTCTTAGGAAGTCAGGCACAGTTATTCATTCTTTAAAATGGGTACAATACATAACTTTTAATTCTTGAGCTTGCTAAGAGGTCGTGGTGAGATGCCTGAGGGGAGAGGCAGTCACACAGTGTGGCAGTAAAGAAGCTTCCCGGGATGGTCTCCTGATCACCCAGGTGCTTTGGGGCTCCCAGTGCATTTACTGGAGAGTATAATGAAGGTTTAGGAAGAAGCACAAGTGATTCCTGGGCCTGGTGCACAAGCCTTCTTCCTGCCTTCTCCCGGGCTCTTCCTCTAGTGCACACATTTCTCCTTTCCCCAGGTTCTGTGTTGCTGCTCAGCCAGGACTTACGAGTTTCAGCACCCTTCCTTAGCAGAGGCCAGCAGCTCACGCTGAGTGCCTTCTCTTGGTCCCTGCAACTGGGACACTTTGGCTCTGCTTTCAGGGCCTGTCCTTGATAGAGTGCCCTGCAATTTCGGCCTCCAGGCAGGCAAGGGAGGCCTGTGCCTCTGAGTCATACCTCCTGCACAGGTCATAATGATACAGGTGTTGGTGTTGTTACCCAAGTATTTCCTGGGTGAAGGTGTGAAATGAGTGTATGTGTGTGTGTGTCTGTGCAGACTGTAAGTGCTTTGAACTATGTTTCATTCAGTGCTTGAGCTGTTCTGAGCCCACAGTTAGTGACTGACAAATAGCAGCTTAATAATGAGCAAGTTAGGTCATATGGAGTGTTTGAATTTGCTGCTTTCCGCAGATCTCTGATGGCTTCAAATCCCAGAACAGTTCCATCTCAGGCTGGTTTGTAAAACTTGTTAGCAGAGAGTTTGCATGAGTAAGTTGCTTGCACTCCGACTCTCTTCCACCATCTGCTCCCTTGCTGAGGGCCCAGAGGAAAGCTGGGCCCCACGAAAGCTGCCAAAGTGGGCCCTCCCTGCCCCGGTACTGGTCAGAGCTGTCTACTCCTGGAATCTGGACAGACTCTGAGCTATTCTCAAGTTATGCGTTGCTACTGCAGATACTGCTTTTGCATTGAAATAAATGGGCCTTCTTTATAGGTGGTTGAAGTGGGTTTCCTTGTTCTGACTACTGAAATACTATTGAAACTCACTCAGGGCACTGTCTGGTAAGGAGGAAGCAATCCTCAGAGGTCTGATTTTCTTCTCTATGAGGAAATCCTGCTGGGTGGTTGTTCTCCTGGGTGTAGTGCTTCTTAGGAGGCAACTCTGGGCGCCAAGGTGGGATGGCCAGGGGCAGCAGAGAACGTTTGTCTTTCCTCAGAAGAGGCTGAGAATGTCTAGTTCTCAGCAGCTTTTGCAGACAGCAGTTCACTGCCTGGTTGTGTTCACTGCCACCTTCCCCAGTACCTGGAATAAAGTCTAGGTGGGAGGGTCCTCAACCTCGCCTCCATATAAGTCCCTGAGGGCTCTGTCTCCCTGCCCCTCTGTCCTTCACAGGAACACAATGTCCTGAGTTCATTCTCAGGGACCCCCCCCCAAAAAAAAAAGAGGAAAAAGAAAAACAGGAACTACTGCACAGAGAGATTCTAACTTAATTACCAGAGGATAGTCCTGGCATTGAGGTTTTTTTGTTTGTTTATTTGTTTGTTTGTTTTTGAAGTTCTAAGTACTATTTATTTTATTTTTTTTCAAAGTTTTATTGATAAACAGATAGCAATGGGAGAGTTTCAAATCAAAACGGAAGTACAGTTTCAACAAATAATACACTGCATATATTCTTCTTAGTGGTTAATTGCTGTACAAGATGCGGACTTGTGATCCTATTTACAAACAC
>NW_004524654.1:9468106-9511985 GCF_000260255.1 Octodon degus
GGGAGGGGTGGGGTAGGTACGGCGGAGTGGTGGGGGGCGGCCCGAGGTGGTGGGAGAGGGTCCGGCCCATGCTGCGCCTGGGCTGGGACTGGTCCTGCCGGTGCAGGGCAACAGGAAGCTCTCCACACACTCACCAGACCTGGGCTAGGACTGGCAGTACTATTTATTTTAAAAGTTAGATAAACTAATTATAAAAAATCTCTCCAACAGTTACGTTTTAAATTGCAGCTGGAACTCAGAACACTTGCCCAGATGAGGGTTGGCAAACCTACTCTTAAGGAGCCAGAGTATAAATATTTTAGGTTTTCATGGCCATATAATCTACTCACAATTACTCAGCTCTGCCAGCGACTCCAAAGCAGTCACTGATGGGTGTTAGTATGTTCTAATAAAACTTTATTAAAACAAACAGCATGCCAATTTTATCTTGTAGGTTATAGTTTGTCAATTTCTGCTCTCAAGTCTAGATTATAACCTTTATGAAGACAAGATGCTGTACTTTTGAAGTTTAATTCTAGGTTGCTTTGCCTAGTGGCCTGGCATGAAATAGACAGTCCACAAATGTGGGGAACGACTAGAGCTGGAGCCTCATCACAGGCACAGAGCTAGAGCAAGTCTGGGCTCCCAAACAAAGACCACCCCCAAGACAAGCCTCATAACATGCGGCACCAGTCCAGAAAACTCCAAGTCCTTATGCTACCATACAGACAGGCTGCTAGGCAAAGGGGTGACACATGACACCAACCTGCCAAATACATAAAGTCACTGTGGTTCAGCAATTCCTTTCCTTCCACCCAGAGACAGGGCTCCACTCGATACCAGCTTTCTGTGTCTTGTCTTCATTTCTTCGCCTTCTAGCTGTCCTTCACAATTCTCATCCCAAAACGTTTAGAGGTCCAAGGGCTGTGATGCAATAATGCTAAAATAAATTAAATCAGGACCAGGAGACAGATCAGCGGTCTAAGCGCCTGCCTGGCAAGCACAAGATCCTTAGTTCAATCCCTAGGACCAAAAGTAAATGAATAATAAAATCAAATAAATTGAATCCAGTGGCTTTGCTGTCATCATGGGATAATGCCTCAGAAAGCAATAGAAGGGCCAACTTTGAGACAAAAAAAATTACAGAATATTGGATGGAAAATGTTTATGGCTTAAAAGTTTAGAGAAAGTTATATAAAATTCTGTTCAGCTTTGTTAAGCTTTGTTGAACTCCCTAGGGAAATTTTTAAAATGATTTCATATTAGGCAAGTGTGTACCTATGCCACTATGTGTGTATGACATAGTGGTGGTGTGTGTGTGGGGGGACTTTTGCATGATTTTTATTTGCCTGTGACTAAATATGTAAAGCAACTAATAGGACTCTTGTAATTAGCCCATGAACCAGTCAAGGTTGACTGAGTTGCCAAGCCCTGCTAGTCGAATCCCTGCTGTGGTTACTCCATTCTAGTTCCTCTGCTCAGAATTAAGCAGTTAGAGGAGCTGTGTGTGTTGCTTTCTTAAATCTTGCCTTGGGGGGCCTGAGAAGCCTGTGCTAAATGTGGCAGATCATTCGTCAAGGAGAGGGGACTCGGAACCACGTGTCATTACTTTAGAAACGACCAGATTACCACTGGGATAAAGAACACATGGGAAATTCCCAAGAAGAAACCATTCTTTTTTTAAAATTAAATATTTATTTATTTATTTATTCATTTATTTGGTGCAGGATCTCACTATGCAGCTCAGACTCCTAATGATCCTCCTGTCTCAGCCTCCCCAGAGCTGGGATTTACAGATGTGCACCACCATGCCGGGTTTCAGGACAGGTATGGCATACTCAGGGTTCCAGGACTGGTGCGGCATGCAGTACTGGGGATCAAACCCAGACCCTTGTGCTTGCCAAGTAGGCACTTAGACCACCAACCTATCTCTCCATCCACAGAAGAGGTCAGTCTTGCACCTAGAGGCATAGAAAGGTAGGCATGACGCTATTGTTTCTTCTTCCCTTTGGGCCCATGTTTCAGTCTTACTTTAACTCATCTATTGACTAATTGCATAAAGAGCATCTTTATGTAACTGGCTTTTCTCTCATGGCAGGGGCTTACATTCCTAAGTCCTAGTAACCTAGATGTGGAAACTTGTGACACTAGCGTCCTGGACATCCAATAGTCATTGGGAGGAGAAGATGATACCAGGGAAGATCTACTGAGCGAGAGCTTTGTGTAGCCCACAGGCCCCCTGCAGAGTGTTTCAGACTGTTGCTTTCTTTTAGCTGGAGGCTTTGAGCAGGTGATGATCTGGAGACTCCAGATTGATACTGGAGAGAGTTTCCTACAGTGGAGCCATGGTGGGGTGCACAGAAAGATGAGGGGCGCTTTGCAGGGAGAGAGCTCTGCTGGTCCCCTCGGTAGGTCACAGCACATTGCAGAGGGCAGTGATCTGTTATTAATGGAGCGCTCACTGGGGCACAAGGATACCCATCTAGTGCACAGCAGCAGGGGGAGGACTGTGAACTTTAGGTGGGAAACTAAACTGGCTCAGGATAACTGAGGCCTTTTGCCTTTCCCCGCATGTGACTTTCGAGTGGAATTTCTTTTAGGCAAAAAGCTAAGGCTTTATTCAAGACAGCCCATGCAGGTGCACATTTCCAAGCTCCTCACACTCCTTTGTACAATTGTTAGTGAGAATCCTCTGGGAAATCTGCTTTTCCATGTGTGTGTCCCGTATTGTCTTTTCCTTCCCCTCCTCCTCCCACTGCTTCTCCTTGCTGCCGAGGTAGCAATCTTCCTGCTATTAGCAAGATGTCTATTATAGTGTCATTAAAAAAGCCATAGTCAGTGCGAGGAATGACTCATGTCATGGAGGACTTAATAATTCACTGTAATAAAAGTATAAAGTTTTATGATAAACCACTCTCAGGGGAGTTAAATATAATCCTTAGCAGGTCACACACTGACTACAAAGCTTACATTTGTAATGGTAATTTGAATTTACTACATTGCCTTTAGTTTTTAAGCATTTGTGTGTCATTAGACCTTATAAATTGATTTATATGTTTCAACTCCAATATAATTCTGCATAAAGGTATAATAAATTTTATGATTGGAGATATAGCATCTAAAACATTTTAATAAAATTATTATTCTAAATTCACTTAAATGGCATTGATGAAAAGCAGCAGTGAAGATGCCAGGATTCAGAAAGTTTCAGGAACTCGATGAGGTGGGAGTGGGGAGTGCTGATGACGCTTGTGGGGACCCTTTGCCCACATCCACCTTCCCTGATCAGCAAACTCTGCCTTTGGGGGATGTTCTTAAAAGGATGCTCACAGTCCTGTAGCCCATGTGAGGACATCAAAGCTCTGGGTGAGGCTCTGAGCGAGAGCCAGCGATCAGAGCCCTCAGAAGTTGTCTGGTGTTTGCGGAACTAGACAGAATTCTGTCTTTCCAGGGAGGAAGCTTGTCCAAGCTGGCAGCTCTCCCACTACGACATAAGGTCTGATAACCCATCCCTTCATTTAGTGTCTTCTCTAATTGCTCAAGGGAAGGCATTTTAAAAAGTAAGAAAGAAAAGGAGAGGGAAAAGAAGAGGTTAGGAGAGAGAAAAGAGAAGACAAGAAATGAGAGGAGAAGGAGAGGGAGGACAGAAAAGGAGAAGAGAGGGGACAGGACAGGAGCGGACCAGAGAGGAGGAGAAGGGGAGAGGGACAGAGACTGGGCTTGGGCGGAAATCCACAGGGGCTGCTGCAAGTCCTGCAGTATGTGCGGGGCTACTCTGCCCCTGGCTTCCCAGCCTTGAGTCTCACGCTTGTACTTTTGAGGAATGTGTCTCTGTCACATGCTTCTTTTTTCTCTTTTATCAGAAAATAAAGGTCAAATAACCTGGGCTGTGAAAAATGAAAACCAAAACCCACAAAACAAAAGCCTTGTTTGTTTCAGGGGATGGGATCCAAATGGCACAAACGTGAAGACCAGCTCTCAAAAGGAAGAGAGGGACCTTCTTCACTCCTACATCCCAAACCCCCTATTAACGTTTTGCTTTTTTTCCTTTGTGTTATTTCCCCCAACCAACGAGTAGTGTAGTGTGATTAATGTATTTTCCTTCTGACTTTTCAGATTTGCGGACAACTGTTCCCTGGCTCCTGTCCTATGAGAACTTTGTTTACATTTGGCAATGTTCTTACAAGTCAAGGAAAACAGCACAGAATTGGGTTACAAATATTTGATAAACTATATTGTCTCTTTGAGGAATTTAAAGAATTACTTAAATATATACATATATTTTTTCTTTGCTGAATGTTACATAATTTCTTTGCTGGATAGTGCATTATTATTGCCAAAGTGGGCATAATTTCAGTGTGGCGCTTCAAAACCCCTTTTGTGGACTCCTGTGAATAGGGTTGCCCGTAGCTAGCCTTCCAGGGCCTGGCCTGCTAGTGGTTCTCTCTGTATGTCCTATTGCACTTGCCGGTGGTGAACCTGTACCCTTGCTCTCCCCAGGGCAGCTGTTCTGTTGGGGCCCTCAGAAGGTGGAGGGTGTGTCACTATGAAATGACCCCACCAGCTGGACAGGTTGAGGTACAATTTACTGGAAATGTATTAAAAGTGTCTTGGGAACTGATTCTTACAAATGTTCCCACTGCTGGTGTGACGTAGATTAGAAGACCAGTGTTCAACTGAGAAAAATTAAATTGTAACAAGAGCCCCTGAAGGCACTACGGTGGCCTGTGGGAAAAAGGGTCAGATTATAAGAAGGAAAATATTTCATAGCCCCTGACTTTCTGCCCAGGCCCACACCAGGCACACATAGTGCAGGGGACTGGGAAGATTACGACACCTGTCCCTGTCACTGTACATTTCCCAGGTAGCAACATATCAAGCTCCTCATTTTCTCTATGCTCCCCTTAGTAACATCCCATGGGAACCAGAGCTAGCAGCCTTTATATAGCCTGAGACAGACACGTTTGGCAGTGTGACGTGATTTGTGCAGAGTGAAAACTTTCTGGCTGGCATGGTCAGTGTCTCTGGTAGGCACGGCCACCATAAAACATGCTTCTCTCAAAGCAGGGACTCTCCAGGAATCCCTATTTAAAATGCAAATGGCCCACAGAAAGGGAATGGGCATTCATCGGTCTTTAATACCAGGGTGAGAATTAGTGTCATCCAAAGGTAGCAGTTAAACAATCAGGACACTGAAACAGTTCTTTCTGCTTTTTATTTCTAATTCCAATGCCAGCTCTCATATGTCTCTGTCTCTGTCCTGTCACTGTCTCTGTCTCTCTCTGTCTCTCTCTCTCTCTCTCTCTCTCTCTCTCTCTCTCTCTCTCTCTCTCTCTCTCTCTCTCTCTCTCTCCCTCTCTGCTTTACTCTCCATCTCCCTCTTTGAAAGTACCATTAGGCAACTCTTGTTGTACTACATCCTATTGGACAAAGGACATGTAGATAATTTAATGTGATCTCTAGGACAGTCCTTGACCTCTTAATCATTCCCTGAGGTTCTGCTGAACTTCCAAGTTCTCAGTGGCCAAGCTAGATAACTTTCAGATAATTTACGATTTTGAACAATTCTTTCCTAGAATCTTATTTTAATAGAACAATCAGGCATAAAGGCAAAGATGAATTATAAATAGGTTTATTCAAGTACTGTATCATTTTTAAGTGGGAGTAATTAATACCTATGACTAGGACCAGTGGCTCAGTTTTCTTTCATCATGAGTGACAAAGTTTACTGAGAACCACTTGATTCACATGTTGGGTCACTAAAGAGGCGAAGCCAGACACTTGTGCCAAAGTGGTCAGAGCACTACAAGAATGAAGAGCAGATGGAGAAGATCTCTGCAGGGCTCTGGTGTGGAGCCAGAGTTCTGGAGGGCGAGAGGACTCCAGAATGGGCCTGGGTGGACTGTGAGCACTTTGAGCACTTGTGTTACAGGGTGCCTGTGTTTGAGGCATCAGGTTTGCTTAAGGTAAACTGACAGCAGCTACGATATACACAGTCTGCCAAATCATGACCACAAAACCTTCTATCCTGTCACTTCTTTTCACTCTGTTCTTACACCTTCTACTTTACCCCCAACTCCATCTAGTCTGGCCACCTTTGTTTTCTCAGGCCAGAAGTGTTTCTCCTTCCAAAGCTCCAAGTAATTCAGGAATGGTTTGAAGGGAATTCACTACATCATCCTGCTTCTCTCCTTTTTTGTTATGGATTCCGTTTGATCTCCAAACATTTGCAGAAAATTTTCAAACAATACAGTAGAAGTACAAGGATGTTAACTTTAGTTTTGGCTATGCCTTTTCTGAGTGCTCGGGACTTAATTATTCCATGCTATTCTTCTGGTCCTATTACAAGTCACGTGCTTTTCTTCTATTTTCCTGTTTGTTCTTCACTGTTTTGTGTATGTGTAGTTCTGTGATGTCTAACAGCAGAATGTATGTAGCGGAAGGTGTGTGACCCTGTGGGCCTGCACCATCCCCCAGCTGAAGCTATTAGCCACTTACATGCACAATTAACCAGCTGATTCTTAGATTGAAGGCTGAAGGACTAATTGCAGGTACAAAAATTGCACCCAGATAAAAGGAGGTTGGTCTGGACATTTAATCTTTAAACCTTCTCCTTCAGGGTGAGTAGGTATGTATTTATTTATTTAATTTAGCTATTGTTGACCCAGGTCCCTAGTTTGCTTTCTTCATGATTACTAATGACATCAGTGGAATCCCCTATTTATGCCATAAATAGCTACTACCGAGTAACATTCCATTCAAGTTCTGACACAGGGTCTGTGCGCACTCTTGCTCTCTGCATAGTTAATTTTCTCTTAAATCTAGAAGCAAGTCTGTTGGAAAATATAAATTGTGTGTGTGTGTTCAGAATTTCTTAATAAGACATGTTTCTAGTAAAGCAGTTAATATATATTGATAGCCTACTTTGTGTCCAGTACCTCATTTGTTATTTTATTTAGCTTTTTAATAACCCAGTGAGGTTGTAGACTATTTTCACTTCACACATGCAGTTATCAAGGTTCTCTAAACTGGCCTCAGTTCACATGATTTGCCCAGGGCCATGCTATTCATTTCGCATGTGTCTGGTCTGAATCCTAGCTCTTGGCAGCACTCAGTGCCATCTTTTAGCTGGCAGGACTCCATGCATTGGATGTGCCTCATTCGTCCAATGCTGGGTAGCTCTGAGATGTTAGGGCTCCAGTTGTCTCTAGAAGGTAGAGCTGGTGGTGGCACAGAGGGTCAAATCTCTTAGATTGAAGGTATTACCTGGAATACTGAGACTTTGATTTTAGGCCTTTCATTACGGCACAGCAATGATGTTGAGAAAGTATCTCTGGAGCACGCACACCTCTGCTTCTCTTCCACTTCTCATACTGCTCCTTTGGATGCCCTCTCTTCTGCCTTCCAGACGCCCTGGCACTTACCACCTCTCCAGGACATCACCATCCACCTCTCCCTTCCTAGAGAGAAATCCATGATCTTTATGTTTTTTGGGCTTCTCTTTCTATTCCCACCTAACCATTTCCTTAATGGATATATAACTGCGTAATTGGAAATCAGTATGACTTGGATGTTTCTGTCTCTTGGGCTCTGCTCTGTATTTTCTAGATGGTTTATAAAATCATTACATATGAACACAGAGATTGTTAGATGCTAATTGATTAGTGATTGTGGTGTAGCCCGTGTTTCCCACTATCAGTGTTCTCTTTGGAAAACTCAATGAGGGGGCTAAAGAAGAACCAAGGTCCCATCTTTTTCATTTCATTTCTGATCCACGATACATAAAACTGCACATGCTTTTGTTACATTTTGACCAGGGCTTTCCCTATATAGAGGATCATAATAAATGAGCACTTTTCTTTTTTCTGCTCCTTAAACGGAATGCCCCAGGTTTAATGCTTGACTGTATCCCCTCTTGTGGGAGATCCTGTGACCCTGCATTTCTACTGAGGATCCCTAAATCTATGTTTTCAGTCTGACCGTGAGTACCAAATGTCAACATGTAATTGCTTTCTGACCATTTTCATTTGAGACTTTCCAAGCCTCATGAAATGCATGAAGCACAAACTAGAATCATTTCTACACTCTCCCACAATGGTTTTTTCTCATTTAGTATCTCCATGAGTAAGGCCCATCTCCCTGTTGCTTATTACAGAAATTTACAGAGTCTTATACTTTCCTCCTTCCTTATCTCTGCATCATTTCAGTTATCATAACAGGTTTGTTCTTCATATTAAACTTCACAGTCATCTTTATACCCTCTAATGCCTCAGAATAAGCCCTATCACCTTTCTTACAAAGTATTAAAAGGGTTGTATGCAAGATTTTCATCTCCTAGAGCTGTTTTCTCTCCATTCTTCTGATGAGCTACATCCTGGAGGTTTAATGGAAGAAACAAAGAGAGAGCATGCAAACATCTTGCAGAATTGAAGGTGTTCTATCAGCATGCTTTGTGGGTGCCGTGTCTTGGAGAGATGGGGAGGTGGTTCTTGCTCCTGAGTCTTTGGGCTGCTTCCCATGACTATAGGGGTCCTGCTTCTTTCCTCTTTCTCCCCCCAGTGCTGGGTCTTTCTACGTTATCCAGCCCAGTTGGCTGGTCTCAAACTACTGGGTTCAATTGATATTTTTGCATCAGCCTTTTGCCCACCAAGTTCTCCTTCTTTTAAAATAATATTCCTTCTCCAAAGCCTAGCATAAGCACTTGTCTTCTACAGTCACATTCAGAGCATGTTTTAAAACATTTTCTCTAATGTCAAACTCCTATGCTTCCACTGGGTTTGCTTCACTCATTATCCTCTGGAACTGCCCTCTGATTTCTGAGTTCGTGATTTGTTCTCCATATTAGGGTTTAAGACTGTTTAAAGGTAGAGATCACAGCTTACTGTGCTCTCGCATACAGTTGGAAGTATGCAAGTCATATGTCTGCAATCCCACAAGTTCAAGTCTGAGCAACTTAGCCTATTTATAAAAAAATATCTAAAAGTAGAAATAAAAATGTCTGAGGATATAGATCAACAGTAGAGCCCATGCCTAGCATATGTGCAGCCCTGGATTTTATCCCCAGCACTGCAATTAAAACAAACATAGAACCAAGTTACCTGATTGTTTGGGTGGGTGGATGGATGGATGGATGGATAGATGGATGGATGAACAAAGGAAGAACACTTTAGAGGATGTCTGTTTAATTGACTTGAGATAACCAACCCAGCATGCTGAAATCTGTATGAGAAAGGGGATCCCCATTCCCATGGTCCTTGGTCAGAGAGACTCAGATATCTAAGCAGAGGAAATACACCTCAGTGTTGAAGCTCTGATTCCACTCAAGGGTAGAGAGAATGAAACCAGTGGAAAAACCATGATCCCATAGATTTCTGACACCTCTTTTAGCTAGTGCTTTTTCCATAGTAACATGCTAGGCAGAGAATGCACACGAAGGTGCCCAAGGAGAAAGTAGTATACTGGGCCAGCCAGGGACCCTGAGCTGCCTCTTTTTCTTTAGCAAGCCCATGCACGAATGATCACAGCCCAGGGTTTCCTCTGCCCAAATAAGTACATTCAGCAGCAAATGTGGTCAGCGTCCCCTCTTGCTGATCCAGATCCGTACTTGAACAATGAGCAATACTGTGAAAAATTCACAGTGTCAGAGGTTTTCGTTCATTGTCGATTTTAAATGAAACTTGATGTACAGGATGAAAAGAACCATTAGCAGGGAAGAATTTAAACTACCTTAGAAAGGGGAGAAAATTGTCCAATATTTGGTCAGTCTGAGAAGGTAAGAGGGATTTGGGGTGCGGGCAAGCTATTAGGGAAGGAAAGACTTCCTCACACAATGAGCAGGCATGGGGTGCAATAAAGGGCCAGCATGGGCATGGGGAACAGTGTAAGAGTACATGCAAAGCTCCCAGGCAGGAGGACCATTCTTCCCTTACAGTTAAAAAACACTGCAAATACCTTCATGCTTTTTCTCTCTTTCTAACAATGCCTCCCTCTTCCTTTGATTCTCTGTCTATGGAACTTAAAGCCTATTTGAGGTGCTTAAAGGAAGCCTTCAACTACTGTTTAACAAGTCAATACTAATTATTGTTTAGCACTGGATTATGGGCTGGATCATGGAATTAAAACAGAGCTGTTAGGACACCTTTGTACCTGGTGAAGAGTTAATGAGCACATGCTGGGTCCCCGTAGTAACTGCCAAGCTGGTTTACTATTTTATTTCAGTGGCAAAGGAACAAAATCTAATAAACTGCTTTACTTTTATCTTGATGCTTCCTTCCTTCATTAAGAAAATGAGGATGCTTCATTGTAATGTTTACCATAAACTGGCCAAGTATTTTTTTACATTGTACACTTAGTTGGTTATCTACAAAGTAGTGAGATGTACATACTGGAGAAAAGAAAAAAAAAAACACAACTAACAGGCAAATCTGGGGTCAATCTGGGTTAATAGCAGATACTGATTTACCTCCTGAGATTAGGGGTGGTGACCGGCCCCTCATGACTCTGTGTGTATTATGGATATGCAGTACTGAGAATGGAAGAACCTTTGTGTGTGCACGTGTGTGGTTTGACAGCGTATATTTCTGAAAATGGAAGGGCAGGGGCTTTCCGCCTGCAGACCCAGACTCGTGGGGCTTCTTGGCGCAGGCTGCATTGCTAGGACAAGATGGGGGAGGGGAGAGAAAGCATGAGGAAAGGGGTGAGTTATGAACAATCTGTTTGTTCTGATTAGATGTCCAGCTGGGATGGTGACCAGACTTCCCATAACAACTCAATTCACCAGATCCCTGAGCAACTAAATGGTCATGGCTTTGGGGTCCTGCTGACTGGAGTGGGATTTGAACCAGTGACCTGTAAGCGAGAAATGCTATTTGCTATTGCTGGGTGCATGTGCTGTTTAGCTTGACCCTCTCTTCGCTCCCCACTGGGTCCTCAAAATTAACATTTAGACACGTTCAGTACTGAAATACGGGGTGCAGATGACTGTTGTGCTAAAGCTGGTGGTCAGATCCAGGGCTAATTTTAAAAGCTCTGGAAATGATTGGTGACATATAGCACTTGTAGAAATTCCACAAATTTTTATTTTTCTTATATGAAAAAAAAGCCAGGGAAATAGTCTACACATATGTAAGGATATGTAAAATATAACTTACAGTTTAAAAACAAATTTTTCATTCCATTTATTTTAAGTTTCACTACTTACTTCAGTGATGCATACTCCACTGGAGTTGGTTTGTGGGAACTAGAAGTCCAGTAGAATGCGTACTTTATGGAGCTGGCAATATATATATATATATATATATATATATATATATATATATATATATATTCTTAAGCCTTAGCCCCAGTATTCCACAAAGGTGCAAAGGATCAATTATAGATAAAAAGAGGCGAGATCCCAGGGGGCTTGTAAACCGATTGGCAGTTTCTCAAGACACAGTGCTGGGCCTGCACTTATTGGGATTTAGATTTCCAGGGCTCAGACAAGGAGAAACGTTGTAATTGATTATATTTGAAAGCCAGAGATGGGGCCAAAAGGAAACTTTCAGTCTCCAGTTTTTGCTTTCAGTCGGTATAAAGTAAGCATTCCTAGAAGAGGTGTTTAATGGTGCACTCAGTCTTTCTTGTTTTAGTGTGAGTGTGAATGGAGCCTCAGGCGAGGCCCGTCCCACCCCCCAACCTCAGAGGCTATAGGAATGATCCCTGCCCTCCAGACCCATCCTTAATTGGCCTATAGCACATGAAGCAATTAAAACTAAGGGTCTGAGCCCTAAATGGGAGCCTGCCATTTAAATGTGTACAAGGGGGTTTCTCTTCATAATGCTGAGGTAGGAGCAGCAAGGGCTTTGTGGTCTTCTCAGCCCACTTTTTCTGAACTTACATTTCACCTCTCCTCTGGGCCCTAAATGCTTTCCTTTTTCTCAGACAGATGTAAAGTCAGCCAAGTTCAGTCTCAAGTCCTGGGCTGTCAAACAGTAATGACTCGTTGGTCTACTCCGGCCTGGAGTCCTTTCCCTTTGCCAAATGTTTGAATTTGACTTTTACATATATATCCTTACTATTTAAGGTTTTTTAAATATATTTTCCCCAACAGTATATGGAATGAACACTCCAGAAATTGAGTTGAACATTGCTGTCTGTAGAGACTGAAGTTAAGGGAAAGCTGCCAGATCCTGCCACAGACAAGCTTGAGAAATGAGCTAGGAGAAGAGAGACTACCCAGAACTCTAAGATGCTTAATTATAATATGAGGGAAAACCTCATTTACCCAATTGCTGTTTACATTTTCCCACAATTTATATATCCTTTATACTCCCTCCTTGAGCCCATGATATTAAGCTCTATTTTTCCTTTGAGACTATAGTTCAGCCCAACCTGAACTCACTTTGTAGGCCCTGCTAGTCTTGATCTTACAGCGATCCTCCTGCTTCAGCCTCCTGAGTGCTAGGATTACAAACGTGTATCATCGTATCTGGCTATTAAGCTCTTAATGTTGTTGATGTCCTGAACTTACAGAAGTTGTATGGAAATATTGTTAATTTGAGCAAGATTCTTGGCCAATGTTTCATAAATTTCTTTATTATTTGTTTTAGGACAACTCAGAAACAGGGAATGGCTCTTTATGAAAGACTAATTAGTGATTAGAAGTCATGCATTTTTAGCTCAACTATGATTTCATGCACAGAAGTCCATATGAGATGTCTTTTGGACTAATGCCTAACCTAGGGAAGAGCTGTAATAATATGCCTGGAAGAATATTGTGTCAACTCTTTGGGACAGACTGAGTTTACAAATAATCACTTGATTCTGTTCTTATACTTTGTTTATATAATAAACAATAGTCTATTCTTAATTATTTTTGCAGGTTGTATTATCCTGCAATTCACATTTTTCCATTTGTTTTATAGACTAGCACAGGAGGCCTTGTTAATGTTGAACTCACCTTTCCAGCTTTTCCTACGGAGAAAGGGATACTATACATTTCAGCTTACTACAGGGCTGCATCTACACCACACTGAACAACTAGGCAGAAAGTGGAAAAATTCAGTCCATCTCCCAGATGGCTCCAGATGCATGGCATTGTGTAGACAGAAATAGCCAGATGGCTGAATGGATTTTTCATTTTCCATCTGGGTGCGTGACATGGTGGAGATGCAGCCAAAGCCTTGAGCCAAAAGAAAATGCCAGCCAAGGAGATGAGGTATTGCTACTTTCCAGGCACCTAATTCTGACTAGGTGGTATGTGTGACCTTGATTTTATTTATTCTTTCAGAAGCAGGTCACTCTTATGGGAGCAAGACTTGTCAACCTCTAGGAATAAAGAGGGAAGCAGACAGACCCAAGGAGAATGGAGAAAATGTCCCATGTGCTTGTTTACAAGGACAAGTCTTTTGCTGACTGGGAGGGATCGGTGGCACCTTGAGAAAGCCTTCTCCTTCCGGGTCCTTAAAGGTCAGAAAGCTGGAGGCATGACAAAAACACTAAGTGAAAATGAAAACATCAGGGAGCTTGCTGTCCATCACAGGCATCACTAAATCTTTTTGAACAACCCTGGCCCGTGAATTATGGCAGCATGGAATTGACTTACAGTTTATTTCTAGTAACAGGCAGTTACTATGTCAAATCTGAAACCATTCAGAAAGGCCTATAAAAATATATGACAAAGTAACAGGCTACCTCTAGCTCTTTTTAGCATGTTTATGAGTTTAAACTGCACTGAGCTTGTGTTTATAGAAATGAATACGGGCATTTCTTATGTTCTATTCCTTCTGTCCTTGCTTTGTAACTTGCTCTGTTGTGACCATGAGGTGGTATCCAAGACCTTCGGAATGTTGCAACTCACAACTGGAGTTGTCATTTTGTTAAGAGACAATCTTATTGATGAACATACCACTTGTATTTCTGGGACAGCTGAAGTTCCTTTGTGAAGGGACAAGATATTTAAATGACAGTTGCAAAAGAAAATCATTTCAGTGTTACCTTTCACCTAGTCTCCCCCTAACGCCATTTGATACTTAACAAGACACTAATTGCAGTGTGAGTGGGGCCATGGGACAAATGCTGCAATCCAGGCAGAATGCGACACCAAATATAATAAGGTAACATATTGTTAAAAGTCAATACCCCAAGTCTAACAATACGGTGTCACAGACTCATAAGCATGTAACCATATAATACATAATTGTCATCTGCAGAGAAAAGATCTAATTTTGATAATGCATATTGAGATTGGTTGTCTGAAAAATGCTTATGGCTCCAGAAGGTTTGACAGTCCTGAATATCACATAATAGCACGTAGCCAAGGAACACGGGATGGAGGGAAGGAAAAAGACTCTATTCCAGAACGCGAGCACTCCCACTCACAGTTTTATTTTTAAAAGAACATGATTCTGCTCAGACAATGAGCGAGTTTACTGAGCAGGGTGATTTGCTCCTGGGTTTCCATATCTGGAGTGTGTGTGTGTGTGTGTGTGTGTGTGTGTGTGTGTGTGTACTCAGGGACCCTCATCAATCTTCGAGGTAGAGAGCCTTTCTTTGGCGGCTAGAAATATTTTGAGGTTTTGACCTATAAGAACTTGGTTTGGGTTTGAA
Organism: Octodon degus; assembly: GCF_000260255.1. NCBI lineage: Eukaryota > Metazoa > Chordata > Mammalia > Rodentia > Octodontidae > Octodon > Octodon degus. The sequence goes on from NW_004524654.1 coordinate 9,482,675, forward strand.
TTTCAAAGAAATTAGAAGAATCAACTGATTTTGGAGGCAACTTATTTACTATGTACCATATTTCCTCAATTTTAGGAGATGCCTTTGGCAATTCATCATACCTGTGGGTAGTATTCTTTTACAGTCTATGTGCAAATTTAATGTATTTTCCTTAAAAAAAATCTGCAAAAGCTGAAGATTGTACAAATATGTACCTTTTGACCCATGGTACTTACAGTGAAGGAAATGTAGCAATAAATATGCCATCTGTCATTTGGGTGGGGGAACCTTTGAGAATATTTCATTTCAATCTCATATAAATAGTATAGAGGGGCTGATTTGCTCCCATTTTACAAGTGAAGAAACAAAGGCTCCTAGCCAGGGAGTTCTGTTAAAAGCCTTTTTTCCTGCAGGTCAGCATACAGTCATCTTTAAGTGTATCACTTTATGGTGAGGCCTAAGGCATGGGGGCTTTGTTCCCTTACTCAGAACCTAGAGTCCACTCATTTGGACTCACTGTGACCAGAAGGCCTGTAGCTCCTATAAATTTGAGTCTAAACTGGACCCCATAGAGCTCTTATAGCTAGAAGACTTTCATCTTTAATAAATTTCTGGAACATTCAATTATGTCTCTTGCCTCTTGCCTCAGATCACACATCTGGAGCTGCCCTTTCAATGTATGTTTGCCATCATGCCTTCATTTCCTTTCATAGGTGGTGTCTTTCTGAGGGCAGAGGTGTTTGTTCATTCACTACATTCTCTGCATACTCCATGACCATCAGATATGTGCAGAGCAAATGTATAGCATTCAATATATTAGACAAGTATCTTTTAAAGAGAGTGAAAGGAAATGAATTCATCAACATGCTTGTTGACTTCATGTGATCTTCTCTGGCAGCTTCCCTTTTAAGATTCATTTGTTCATTCATTCATTTTTTAATCAGTTTTTTTTTTTTATCACATGTGGTTACATGTGCCCAAATAGTGGCTCAGATGCTCTGAAGGATTCAGAGAAGGAAGAAATAAAAGCCCTATCTTGAAGGAGATCCAAGGGTAGTTAATACAATCACAGGAGTAGAAGAGATGGTGGGTGTGTGAAGAATACAAAAAGGTGAGTGTGGCTATTCTTATTATTTGAGTAGCCATCATTCAAGGCAGAGTGTTCGTTGCTCTGGAAGTTTGGCACTGTTGTGTGAAGGTAGAGAAAGGCATTCTTTTTAAGTGGCATACCGAGGGCAAGAGAACTGGAAAGTTGGAGATGATGTGGTGGGTAACCATTCCCCCCTGGCTGGAGTTGGTGCGTAGTGTAGCAGCCACCAGGGCTTTTCAGGAGCCATTGTGTTGAGATGAATCATGGAAGTCACTGACTGGAAGATCAGGGTTTCACGGGCCATAGAGAGTGTTAGCGGAGTTAGGGGTAGGAGATCTGATCTTTTCTGTGGTCTTAGATGATCTTGGCTTGGAGTGAGCATCATGTGATTATGGGATAACTCAGACCCAAAGACAGGAAGTAGTATGAGAGAAATAAAAAACATTTAGAAGGAGCCTATTTTGTTTAATATCATTAAAATACTATTTTTAAATGGAAAACTTTTTCTTTAAAAACTGGAATTGTTGAAAGCAACTTTTAAGGGCTAATAACTAGGTGGTTGATGGGGCCGGGAGTTGTCATAGGGCAGTGGAATGTATTTGTCATTAGCAATGCAAGAGAGGCAGATTTGGGCTTGGGAGGTAGAGCCAAGTGGCAAGCAGCCTCCGTAGACAGCAGGCCTGTAGAAACACCTTGGCTTAGGATTCTCTGAGAAAAATGGGGACTAGCAAGGAGCCCGGAAGCAGGCCATATCTTACTCTCTTCCTCTCTGTGTTGGGCAGGGGAATGCTAACTTTTCTTCTACGTAGACCCTTTGAGTCCCTGATATATCCCAGCAAGAAAGGTTCTTCTTTTTACTATACATGTGAGAACAGTGAAGCTCAAAGGATTTAAATGACTTGTCCAAGCTATGAAAATATTTTGTGTTAAGTTTTATCCCAAGAATCATTCACATCCTAAACCTACACTTCCCTCCCTCTCCTCATTATTGTCTGCTGCTTAGGAGATTAGCACTTCAGAGTCAGTAAACACCTCTACCCACCTTGACCATGCCCTCTAAGGCCTAGGTTGTGTGAATCTTACCTCCCTCAGTATAATGGGAGAAACACTAAATGTTTTAGAAACATGTTAGTGAAATAAGCTTCCTGTCCCAAAGGCAGAGCACAGATGAACCCAGCCCTGTTCTGGGCCTCTTCCTCTTCTCCTTTAACCTGGGGTCAGGAAAAGTGGGATATTCCAGTGACACACAAAGTGAGTTGAAACCTTGAACAGGAAACAGAGTGAGGAAGGCAACAGAGAAGCACCGTGTGAAGGCTTCACTTCAGTTTAGTTTTACTGACTTTCCCTTGACTGTTCCCGTTCATTAATGACCTTACCTACATCAGGACGCCACAGCTAAGTGTTGCTGAAGACTCAATTTGTCATTGATCCTTTTCAGAAGTCCTCTTCTTCCTCAAGGGTGGATTTTGGGGTCCAAGGTGGTAAAGCTACGAACTTTCCATAGACACTAGAGCAGTGCTTCATATATTTTTCACATCATGGTGCAGATGTAGCATGATTATATTTGTAAGAGTCTCTGTGGAGAAGACAAATGAGCTGCATATGGCTGAGGTGCAGGTTCATGGGTCTGCCCCCTCCCTTCTGTCTGAGGCCTCACCTGTGACCCATATGAAGAAGCACCTCGGTGTGTCTGTAGCTGGAAGTTCTAGCCTGGAGAGGACCACATCACTGAGCATCTCCCTTTGCAATGAATTCATGGATTTATCACTAGAGGTCATGATAGGCCCTATGTGGACTGTAGGTTTTTAGGTTCTAGGTATTTTAGGGAAATAAAGGCTTAAACTAGGGATGTGAAATTGATGCCATGGAAATATACTACTCACATGATGATCTATATACTATCATTCATAAATTTACAATGGGACACAAGTTTAAAACTACATGATGGTCATTTTCTTTCAATCCCATCTCGGGGAGCCCAGGTGAAATGGTAGTTTCATTTGGCAAGCACAACAAAAGTCCACATTTGATAATGTCCTTGACAGTCTGTCAAATACAGACCCCCACCTACCAAATACAGGCCCTGCCTTCCACCTATGAAACAAATCCCAATGGGTGATGGTAATTGTGAATAATTTGTATACACAAAGTAATTTACTTTCATGTGGTCTGTTTGTGTCTCAAACAATCTTAATTATTTCTGCCTTACAGATGAGCATACTGAGGCTTCTATGAACAGATTAAAATGGCTTAAGCACCTGCCTGGAAAGTACAAGGACCTGGGTTTGATCCTCAGTACCACATGCTGTGCCAGCCACTGAAATCACGTGTGGTGGTGCACTCCTGTAATTCCAGAGCTGGGGAGGCAGAGATAGGAGGATCACTATGAGTTGTGTAGGGTGAACCTTGATCAAGTAAATAAAAGAATAAATAAATAAACAATAAATTTTAATATAACTTGTTCAAACTGTGGGGTTCCTGAGCACTGGGGGTAATAGCTCAGTGGTCATGAGTACCTTAAGATTGCCAGAATTCTTAGAAATGTCTCCTGGCACAGAAAAAAGAAAACAGAAACAAATTCTAAATCATTATTTGCTAGATCTGGCCTTAAAAATGAACCACAGAGGTATTAACAGTGGAAGAAAGGTGGTGAATATTGCTTAGCAGAGTAAGTGAAGTGCTTCATACTCCTGAGTAGTTGATGGACCATTGCCCAGTACTGTCAGATGTAGTGAATAAAATATACGATGCCCAGATACCTTAGAATTTTGGATAATCAATGAACAATGTTTTTGGTATAAATATGTCCCAGATATTGCACAAGGCCCACATGCTACAAAATTATCTATTGTTTACCTGATATTTAAACTTAACTGCAAGTCTTGTATTTTACCTGACAGCCCTCCCATTGTTGATACCTTCTGTTGGAAGACAAGGATTTTCTCTAACATCTATGACTCCTTGACAATACTATACAAAGGGAAGTATTATTAAGATGACAAAATAAATAATTATTACCATAGAGTCACAGGAGGGAGAACAGTGGATAATTGCTACAGCTCTGTTGCTTTTTGCTAGACGGGATCTGTGTTCATACCAAAATAGATTTGGTTTTTATGTCTTGTTGCCCACAAGACAAATTGGGAGGCACTGTGGTCAGAAGAGCAGTGTTGTGAAGATGTGGAAAATAGAAAAAAGAGGCACATCGTTGGCAGGCTTTCCAAGATGTGAGTCCTTAGGGGGAAGTCAAGAGGGGACATTGGATAGTGGGAAGAGGAAAAATAAGAGACATGAAGGTACAGGCGGATAGAATGACAATTTCTTTAGGCCTAGTATAGGGAGAAAGGGGGTTAATTGGCTTGGAAATGGGTCAGAATATATCATAAAGAGTAAATAAGTATCTATTTAATACCAAGTACTCAATTGTTTGCAAATGTCCCTGCCCTTTTGGAAATAATGGCATTCACCATTGGCTACTATGTTTGAGCTCGCATTCATCCTGTTCCACATATACCTCGTGGCAGTGAAGTCATAAAACTAAATTGTCTCAGGCCAAATGATACTGCAGAGAATGCGCCTTTCAGTCTTGACTTCTACATGCAGGTTGCCTCTGATCAAAGTGTTGGGGAGGACTCATCCTTTCCTCCCCAAGTTAACAATTAGGAAAGTAGACTTCTGTTTCCTCACTGCGCCTCAGTTGGAGCCCTCTCCCGAGTGATGTTACTTTGTGCACTAGGCTTGGTTCTTTCCACAAGTCAAATCCATTCTATTTTGATTTTGAGAGGCTTTTCAAAGAATCACTAAAGGGTCTTGCAACCAGTCCTGACAGAGGGTCTCAAGCTTTTTTTGTCCTGGCAACATTCACTGAGGAAGTGCTCAGCTTCCCAGGCAGCTCTTGGGAAAGACTGCAGCCTGTGATGTGCACCTAAGCGACGCCAACTTATTCAAAGGTCATTTCCATCATCTTAAGGCTTGTTTTATTTAACTGCCCAAATACGGTGTGTCGATGTGTGTCCACTAGCGCTGTTCAGGCATTCAGACATTCCAGAGATTCGGTGATTCTGGCCAATTTTGCCACACAGCCACCTTTGTGGTGACATCTCACCTGGGTGACCACATCTCGGAGAAGCGTTATCTCGCGGGCAGCTTCACTGAAAGCACGCGCGACTTCCAGGGCTCGAGCCTGTCTGGGCAAAGGACCAGCTGCACACGTCGCAGTGTATCAGTACTTCCGAAAGGAGCGGCTCCTGCGCTCGCTGCTGTAGGCACGGGTCTCAGAGGAGCCCTTCTGGTTGATATTGCAGGACATTTTCTTACCTTTTCCACTTTAGAGTGTTAGTTTCCTGCTCACCACAGTGTTCTGCTTGTTAAAGGGATGCTGGGCGTGTGAGAGCAGGTGGCACCTGAGACTCCAGCTGTCAGATGTGATTTCACCACGTCTTTGGGGGTGGTAGAGGGAGGAATGCTAGGTTTCCTTAGAAATTTGGGTCTTGGTAGGATGTTGGCAGTGATCCTCAGACCAACTTCTTCTAATTTAAAATTAATATAAAGAGCCATGACTTATATTTTATATAGTAATTAAATGGCATGTATTGTTACTAATTACAATAAAAATATAACGTTCAAGATTCTGCAGAGCTAACCCTAACCCTTTAGATGTGGAGAAACAAGGCATGTCAAGTTTGCCCAAATAAAATGTTCCCCAGGCGCCATACAACCAGAATGCTGTCTAGGAACAGCTTAGATTCCCCCTTTCTGAGCCCATCCATTGGCTCACTGAAAGGTGTCACCTTAATGAAATCATTCAGCAGCAGCTGAGTCATGTGTATTTGTTAGAGAAGAAACAGTGTTTCGGAGGCTTCTCCTGTGTACTGCTAGATATTTCTGTGTAGGCTGAATGTTTAGTGATGTGTACTTTAAACTCTTTGAACTCTTTGGAGTAGAATTCACTCCCCTTTATTTAAAACTCAGCCTGAGCAGATGGAGAATGAATATAGGTTACACTTCTTGGGAGAACAATTGGATTCACACAGTTATTGCTAAATCCACATAGTTATTCCATGGGTGAAGAAAGAGGTAATATTGGAGGTGCTGATGTAGGGCATGCGGCGTTTTATAGAGGACTAGGAGAAATGCAGTATGGAGGAATGCAGTGGAGGGTGTCCAGGATGGAACTGGAGTGACAGAGTGTGAATGTCACTGTGGTTGGAATGACCCCAAGGCCATACCGTGACTCCTTAGTCCCAAGACGACACTGATAGGAGGAGAGGGAAACTTAGGAGTTGGTGCCTACCGGTAGGTCTTCTGGCCTCAGGTAGCACACACTTGAAGGGGCTGCTGGGATGCTAGGCCCTCTTCCTCCTCTCTCTTTCACTCTGCTTTACCCTGCTCTGCATTCCCTGGGAGCAAGTGCTGCTTCATCACAGGCCTGAAGCCAAGGGCTCTGCTGATCATGCCACAGCTGCGAGCCAAAAGGAAGCTTCTCCCCGTCGAAGCTGATTATTCCAAGTATCTGTTCCAGTTGATAGAAGCTTACTAATGCAGCCCCTTTGAGAGTCTTGTCATTTCATGGGTTTAAAGAAAACACAAAGGCCCCACACATGGGCATATGTGGCCTCTCTGCTGACTTTGGGAAGGCATGGAAGATACTTCTTCATGATATGAGTGTCCAGTCAGTGCCCCTGCCTTTCATTTCCAGGTTTACTCTCTAAGGCATTTATTTAAACAGTTACCTGATTGAATAACAGATTCCACTCTCCCAGGTACAACTGTTCCTTTGGTGAGACCGACCTAATAGTTTATGGCAGGGGTCAGTAGTGTTCTGTGGTTGTTTTTGTAAATGTTCAGATATTGATTTTAGGATTTGCTGGTTATCTAGTCTCTGTCACAACTATTCAACTCTGTCATTGTGATATGAACATAATCAGCATAAAAGAAAGAACATGACTGGTTTTATTAAAACTACTGTGGCTGTGTTCACCAAAATTGGCAACAAACAGGATTTGCCGGTAGAACATCGTTTGCTAAGTTTTGGTCAGAGAATGTGTGTGTTGGGGGAGGGGCAGGGGCTGAATATTTCTGTCCTTAGGCACTTACAAAACTGGCATTTGCCAGTTTATATGGAATGATAGTGGCCACTAAATTAGAGATGAAGCAACATGAGCCATAGCCTCAGTTTCAGCACAGCTTGCGTCTCTTTGCCTATACTTGCACACCTCGATTTCTTCATTAGTAAAACAAAGGACTTAGGTTAGATGATCTCTGGAGGTCCTAGCTTTAAATGATATTTATATTATTTATGATTAATTATTTTTTAAGGAATATTTCTCCTTCCATGTGGCTCTCGGAGGCAGAAGTGACATTTTGGAGGGGGCCTGGGAGAGAGTAATGTTTCACTGGTGCCTGCTTGCTGTTCCAATATTCTGCCTCCTAAATCTGCCCATAGATCACTTTGATCCAGAGTCTCCATTTATTCTCTGAGCAAATCTTGCATTCAATACATTTTCTACTGGCACCAGTTTTTCTTCTCCAGTGACAGAAGAATCTGGAACTGCTTTGTTTCCTCCTTTTGCTCTGCGGCCTCTGAAGAATGAGGTTCTGCTTGTGCAGCTACTTCACATTTCATCTCAAAGACCGCCCTCCCTTGTGGAAGGGGATGGAGCCTCCAATGGCTTGGTGTATCTTTCCCCCAGCACCTGGTAAAGTGAGAAACCACACAAACACTCACTGTGATTTGAGTCCAGGAATTAATACATATCTCCCCTCACTCAACTGAAAGATCACTGGAGACAGATGTTGTAAAATAACTCAGGATAGGCAATACAATCAATGGTAGTAACAACAGGCACAATTTATTGATTATTATAGTGAATGTTGCTGACCTACCTGCTCAAATATCCTTGTATCTTTCTTTAAATCATTTTTGTACACCCCAAGATGTTTGCTTTCAAATACTAGAAACTGCGACTCTTCTGGAAAACTCTAGAGTCTGCCTTGCCTGTGATTTAGAGAGCTGGAAGGTTCCTGGGGGCTTGTACTCCCTCAAGGAGGCTTTCATGAATGGATAGTATTCCCAGGAATAGGCGTACCCAGGTTTTTGCCTTCTGGCCACTCTGGGTATGATTTATGCTCTGGTATTTTCCCTGAGGATCAAGTTGAAGTTACTTCCTTGAATAAGACTTACATCAAGCTGCTTTCTGACTACCTCCACTTTCTGATTCTGCTTCTCCTTCTTGTTCCTGTCAAGATTTGCTAAGGGAAGATGTTGAGGTTTACTATCTAGATGCCTTCCAAGTGCCCTGCATGCTCACCAGCAGTACTTTTGAGGGTGACTGGAATATGGGAGCAATACTGCTGAATTGCTCTTAGGGGGGTGGAGCCTGGTTGGAAGAGGTGGTCACCTGGGGCCTGACTGGACAGGCTCACCTCCCTGCCTGGCTCTTCCTTCCCTCCCTGCTCCCTGGCTTCCACAATGGAAGCAGTTTTCCCTCTGTCATACTTTCTTCTTTGAGCCAGATCGAAAGGTGAGCCAAGATAAACCTTCCCTATTTTGATTTGTGGGTATTGGGTATTATGTCTTGGCAACAAGAGAATGACTAAGAAAGAAGACTTTCATATTGAACCATAAACATAAGCTAATCCTTGCATTGGAGTCTGAGTCTAGGGAAGTGCCTTAAGATAAAACCCTAATATTTTAGCACAATTTAACCCTCACTATTGGCTCAATCTGCTGGGTAGCTAATAGTAGCCCCATTTTACAGGTAAGGAGATTATGGTCCACTAAATTAGTGGCCTTTCCATGTTCTCCCAGAAGGCAAGTAGCAAATGCCTAATTATGAGCTCATGATTCTGTTTCTGTCTCCCGAGTCCATGCTTTTTCTCTCCAAGTAAAGTACGACCTTCTTCCAGGGAAGTTAAAAGAAAGGCGCCAGAGGATCTTCGCAGTTTTGCCTCAGAGGAGCCTCTGCCTTAGAAAGAGCTCTTTCCTACATGCCAGGACATGAGATGGTTTTATCTCCTCCTGGGAGAGCTGGCAAAGTTGGGCAACTGGAAAAGGTTTTCTTTCTTACATATACAAAATACCAGTCTATGTAAATGGCAGCTGCCAAAAATATTGTCCTTGTCCCTCTCTAAGTGCCAGTAAAAAATTAAGTTATTATTGTATCCTCTGCTGAGATGGGTTTCCCTGGGATCGGAGCTGTTATGGTTCTGAGCCCCTGGCGATCCATCACAGTGGCACTGGCAAATGTTTGCATGAGGTAACTTTCCCCCAGTGAATCTCTCGCATTTCCACAGCTAATGGTTAAACAGGACTTGGACCAATATTTGCATCTCTCCTGCCTCTGGCAATCTGATTATTAGTGCAATAAATATACAACATTTAATAACTCTTCACTTTCCTACTTTGAAACCATTAGTTGTCTCCAGGTTGACTATGAAGAACTTCAAATTCAGTTCATTAACATTTCCTTAAATAGTCCTCTTAACAATGCAGGTCTGGCTTCCTTGTTATGCACTGCCATTTATAAGTTTTTTTTTTTTACATTTCTAATCTATTATTAATTTAAAAGTAAGGAAGAAACCACTACTCTCTTCATTTTCAAATAAGGTTTACATCCTCTCCACGTGCACTGCAAAACAGTGTAGCTTGTTGTGCTTCATAATTGCCACTGAGGTAAATAATTCAGCTGGTCAGCCAAGTGCTGTCCTCCGTGGACAGATCCGGTTGTGGCCCATTGTGGAGACTGAACCTAAGGCAAAGATAATCGGAGCTACATGAAACTTTCATTAGCAAACAGGAAAAGGCAGCCTTTCTTAGGCGATGCCGTTGTGACCCTTGAAGCTTCTGTGACCTGGGCCATGGCCCTCCCCTGCACATGTGTAGTCAGACAGGGACTCCCAGACAGCCCCTGCCCCAGACAGGGGCATCTCCCTCCAAAGGCTTTAAAGGTTTTGCTATGAAGGACAAATGAACAAGCCCAGATCGTCTGGATGCCCTAATCTTTTCTTTCTCTACTTCAAAGCCTTCTGTGTTGCCTCTCAGCCTGTAATTACCCTGGAGGTATTTTAGACTTGAAGCGACACCAGCAAAATTGCACTTCCTGATCATGGAAGTCCACAGTTGTGTTTAATCAGTTATGAAGCTGGTCACGAGATGGAGTTTTTCAGCCATAACCATTAAAGGAGAATCGTGATCTAGCTCAACTCCTTGTGCTCAGTGTAAGGGACTTACAATCTGAAATTAAAGAAACACTAGCCACTTGATGTGGTTTAATTTAGTCTTTACCTCCTTAATTAAAAGCATACCATCACCCACCCACATAACAAACTGACACTTTTATGCCAGACTGTAACCAATAAAGAAAGGGAAAAAAATTGCAAAAGTTAGGTGGAGCTAGAATGCTGATTTGAAGATACCCACACAGGCTCACAAACAAAACAGGATCTGGGTTGATTTCAGTTGGGAGCTTAAAAGGACTTTTAAGGTTACCTGAGAGTCCATTCTATCTGTCTACCTCTGTCCATCTCCCTCTGGCCCAGTCAGATCCATACACATGAACACCCCACACCCACAATAGTATACACATGGTTGCTTATTTGCCATCAGCAGCCCAGAAAGGAAAGAAAAGGTTTCTTTCTTGACATACTTTCTGGAGACTCATGTGTCTGTGTGGTCAGGCCTGAAGAGCTCCAGGAGAAAGAAACACAGACCAATCTTCACAGCCCCAAGCCCCCAGGGTACCCTGTCCTTGCAGTGGCTTGCTCAGTGAGAACCAACTGAGAGAAGCTATGCGGGTTCAGGGCAGCAGAGCCTGGACCCCAGGAGCCTCCCCGGTTGGCAGTTCTGCCTGGAGACAGCCATAGGTTTCAGAGACTTAAGCTGTCAGCAAGCGAGCTAATTCCATACACCCAGACAGGCCTGGCTCTGCCCCTCTCCGCTCAGATCTCTTGCCATGAGCCCCGCTGCGGTGCGTGGACCTCGTCTGGGACGTCAGGACCACCCCTCATCATTGGCATCTTGAGCTCTTTTTTCTTGTTCCCAGCCCCCCTCAATGTGCCTCATTTCTCTGTGGCATGTTTTCCACTTGGGAGGTAGCATAGCCGAGCAGTTTAGACCGTGAGCAGCCTTGTCCCGCACATCTCTAGTCCTGATCTGTGAAACAAGGGTGATAACATTGGCACCTTGAGAGGTTACTGTGAGCATCAAGTGGATCTGCTCAGGTTAAATGGTCGCATTGGCTTATAATAAACACTACATATTATTTTCTTTTAAAACTCTATGTTACTTTCCATTTCTGGTTTTCAGAATGCTTCAATAGTAACAGGTCTGGATATGAAACAGCAATTCAGAGCTGAAAAAATTTTGTGATCACCAGCCAGATCACTCCCCTGTTTTTTTTTTTTTTGAGGGGGGCAAGGGGGTGTTTTATAGTGCTGGTGATTTAACCCAAGGCCTCACACTTGATAGGCAAACACTAAGCCACACCCCCGACTTACCTATCACTTTTAAATGAAGAAAATGAGGTTTTAAGATATAAAGGTACCAACATATTAAGTTGATTGAGTGGTAGAAATGATTTTGCTTAATCTAGTGCTCTTTTGAACACTGTTTGCAAATATTTCTCCTCACTCCTGCTAAGTGATCTCCAGGACCTGGGAATGCTGGGAGCACAGCAGCTCAGAGGGTAGGATTTCACAATGCTAAAGCCTTGCTGGCTGGTCTTAGACTTACTTGGGTTTCCTTGGAATTGTTTGAAGGGTGCATATAAGTTCTTAAATAATTCAATGTCTTGCAACTGGGCAGTGCCATTCTCTAGCTATTGTTTAAAAATGCTGCATAGTGCTCTGAATTTGCAGAAAGTACTGAGCATCCTAGTTGGAGTGGCATGTCTGCACTGTATGTGAAGTTTGGGGAGCATTATGCCCCATGGAGGGGATCACTTTCGTAAAAGGTGAAAATGTGTTGAAAAAGCAGAGATCATGGAGAGCAAATCCGTGGGACCCAATAACTTGGCACAGGGCTCGTTTGGCCCTGTGTTTCTAACTGGGTCTCCTCTGCCCTGTGATGGATGCTGCTTGGATGAATGATGGATGGGGAACAAATGACCAGGAAAAGCCCAAGACTCATTGGGTGACAAGTCATCCGGATGGCTGTTGATTATCCATCCCCCTGAGGGTCATCCTACATGGACTTTAGCTTCTTGTATTTGAATAGGAAAATGACTGGAATGAGGCAGTACCTTGCTTTATCTTCACTCGCATTAACCCACAGGCTCCAAGGCCCGACTAGAGGTGAATGTCACTCCAGGACTTAAGGCAGAACCTTTCCCTGTGCGCCATTATCTGGAATGCTTCTATAGTGGCTCCCCTCCAGCAAACTGAAGATGAATACAAATCATACTGTTTGATCAACCATGAGATGGAGCGGGTGATTGGGGCAGATCTGAATTCAGGATGTTCCTTTTCCTTTATTATGAGTTGGAAACCTGGCATGCTACTGTGTTGCTAGTGTCCTGGTCACTGCCTTCTCTAGCTCTAATGCACAGCTCAAGCCTGGAAGATAGAGTAAGCAGGAAGAGGAAAAGACAGCATGTGTCCCCTGTTGTGATATGCTGAGGATTCCTGCCTTGAGTGAGTACCTTGAATCTAATCACAAGGAAACATTAGCCCAACCCAAGATGATGGTATGCAAAGAGCTGAGCTGTCTTTTTCAAAACTGTCAACCTGAAAGCCCACCTAACTATAAGACCATCTCCAGGTCTCTGCTGAGACTCCTGCTGCTACTACTCTTCCTTTGTGTAAGGTTTCAGGGCTCACCATTCCTACCAAGGCCTTAGATGGTGAAGGCAAACAAGGACAAATTTGTTCATTGTACATCATCCACCACCAAGTACCAGGACTCTTTTCTCTGTTAAGGAGACTTGACTGGCTGACCAGCTCATGCATAGCACAATTTGTGAAAGTACTAATCAGAGAGAAAGTGTTGAAATTCCAAATACACAAAAAATTTTAAAAACATGTTGATAGAGATTGCCACCTCAGCACAGCTTGCTCGAGCATAGCCCTGTGGGAGCAGCCTTCTGGAGATGGAAAGAAGGGCAGGAAGCCATGCCACCCCCAAGCAAATGCCAGATTGGCCCCTCGGAAGGTTGGCCCAGTTTCCCGGTGACTTCAGACCTTTGACAGCCCTTCCCCGTGGCTGCACACAGTAGAGCACGTTCTCCTGGGACAGGATTTGCTCTGTGACCTGGAGCCTTAATTTACTCTTCTGCATAGTAAGGGGGAGGTTTTTGTGGTCTCTCATAATTCTAAGTTTGTGTGCCTATATTAATAATACATTATGGACTATAAACATACATGAGTGATGAATGACGCTATTGGTTTGTGATGCCTCCTGGGAGGTCTGTAAGGTAACATTGTTTGTAAAGTAATGGGGATGACTCTGGGTTAATTGCACCTTGAAATTAGGCCATGTTCAAGAGCTTTGCTTATAGGACTGGTTCTGGTCAAGTTATACATCCCAAGAGAAAATGCATATTGCATCTTTTTTACTTTACACAATAGGTTCTATAAAATGGGTGTTTATGTATCTAAGCACAAAATTCTAAAGTTATCCACTCCAATTCTTAAATTTCAGTTGTTCTTCACACATCTGAGAAACATAATCTTATATTCTGTTTAACTAAGACCATTGTTTCAGGTTGGTGATATAGCTCAGTGATGCAGGATCTGTGGGGCAGGCACAAGGTCCTGAGTTCAATTTCTGATATTCCTTCTGAAAACAAAACAAACAAACAAACACACAAACAAAAAAAATTGAAGACCATCATTTCTTGGCTATAGGAAGTAGATCAGTGATTTTAAACAAAATTTTAGGTCATAGATCTCTCTCAAAAAAGTAAATAACATCTGAAGGGTACAATAGATACTATGAAAGGGAAGAATCTGTTCAAAGAGAAGGAACAACTAGGACGAGAAAAAGGACAAAAGATAATTGTCCTTTTGGATTGTCCAATTGTCCAATTGTATAATTGTACTGCTGATTTTTGCTGCTTTTTTGAAAGGAGCAGTTAACGCTTAAATTTTTTTCTCTTCTTTTTAATTTCTTATAACTTTTTAAAACCAATTTTGCATGCTTTTATCTGGTAATCTAAATATGAATTTAAGGACATCATTATACAATATAACCATCATTGTTGAACTCCTATTGCTTAGTGGAATTCTATAGTTTCTAATGGTTTTTTTGTTATTGTTTTTACTATTTTTTTAATTCTTTTTAAAAAATACAAAACAGAAAACCCCAAAATAAATTCAATAAAATCAATAACTGTTGGGGAGTAAAATTCCCATACTTATAAGATACTTCGAACAACATCAGAAGCTTTTTGGATGATGCAGAAGTTCTCAACCATCAGGAGGAGAACCCCTGCTGTATCATTGCAAAGATGTTGAAGAGGGAATAGAATTAATCATTTGGTCAGAGGTAGTTTGATAAGGTACTAAAAATCAAGTAATAACAGTTTTTAAACCCTAAGAAATGAGATAGTAAGCTGTACTATACAATGAAAGGAGAGCCTCCTAAGTCACTAAGATCACAAAGGTACAGGCACCCCCTGCTGTGACTCTGCTTGGTTTCCTGGGGCATCCTGTCCTATTTAGGCTTCTCTTAATTTTAACACACTGGTCCCATTTCCCAGGGCTGTTTAGATCAGGGTGGTTCCATAAACCCGCTACCTAACCCATTGACTCTGTGGGAAAGACTGCTGCTTACATACTAATCACATAGCTGGTGGGGCAGAGTTGCGTGAGGAATGACTATACTGTGGGTGTGGTGGATTGACAATTGGAGAGAGAGAGAGAGAGAGAGAGAGAGAGAGAGAGAGAGAGAGAGAGAGAGAGAGAAACACATTGTCCTACAGCTTTGGAGCGGTCTCTGTTCTCTGATTCTGAATGTTTGCTTGTTGACCGTTGGCTAGGCCCATATGGCTCTCTGCTGTTTCCACTCATGCTGCCTCTCCAGCTCCCCACACAATGTGGAGACTGTTTGTAAGGCTCCTTTCCATCAATCTGCCCAGCAGCATATGACATCTTGGGGATTTGCATTTTTTAAGTTAATCATTAGCTTAATGTTTGGGGGACATTAGTCATAGGAAGTTAGTCTCATTGATCCAGATGCGTTTTTGAAAGTTTCAGCTCTTGTCTTTCTACCATAATGCTCCCCTTGTGTGTGCCTTCTTCCATTTCCTTTTAAAAACACTCTTTTCTTCTGGAACTCTGAAATGGAGACATCAAAGTTGCAAGAAATTATTAAATCCGAACCTACATTTGAAACATCCAGAAAAGTTGAACCTGGCTAGAGTGGTGGAAGAACTGTACTGGTTTAAGGTCAGGAAATGACTTAAACTTGATCCTCAAAGACTTGAAATTGCTCCCCCCAAAAAAATGGAAGGCTCTTCTCTTGCCTACAGCCCTCCAGAGAGACCCTAGCCCAGCGCTTGCTTCCCCCTCAATACAAATGAATGCATAGAGGCTGCTCCTAGGCTTCAGGCCAACTGAACTGGAACCACGGCTGGAAGTTGGGCTGCTTTTTTATATTCTTGGGCCTTGTAAATTGTTGAACAGATGGTTCTGGAGAGGAAGGTGGGGCTTGGCATGGACTCTGGAATTTGAGGAGATAGTAGGGAAGATTATTCCAAGTAAGCGAATGACATGAACAAAAATATGGAGGCAGGTAAAATAATGAAAACCCTGGTCCTCATGAGCACATCCACCTGAATGTAAGCAGGAAATCAAAGTTGATGAATTAGGGGAGAGCGGTCTGGGGCAAGGGAAAAGGGCTTTCTTATCATGCTCTTTAAAGCTTAGACCATTCTGTAGCAACCCAGAATCATGGAAAACACAAGAGTTTGGGAATCTTTGAGTTTCCGGATCATGTTAAAGTCATAGAAGTGTGTATTAGATGGTGGTTGTCTTGAAATTTGTCTCCTGGGATTCCCTTCTGGGGAGATTTCTTTCTCACAAACAAAAGTCAATGCTAATGCTCTTGGTGATTGTCAAACCCATAGAGTTACTATTGTGTGTGAGTCTAAGGACTCCCTTTCCACTCTGATATGGCTTAAGAAATCTTCCTATAACAATTGCCTGTCCAAACTGAGCCATTTGGATGTACTTTCCTAAACACAAAGGGGCCAGCACTGGTCCACAGAGCCTACACTTGGAAGACAGAGTCAGTCTGAAGAAGCAGTGCACTGGTGATCAGAGAATCTGTCCTGTAACTCTTTATGGCCATACTCTTCTGACAGGGGTGATTACATTTTCTTCCTTTCTTTCATTGCCTTGTTCTTAATGTAATCAATGGCCACTAACTACGTGGGCTGCAACACCATCATCATCATCATCATCATCATCATCATCATCATCATCATCATCATCATCATCATCGTCATCATCATCATCATCATCATAAACAACAACATTCTTTGCTCATTTAAGAAAATCAAAGCATAAACTTTATAGCTTACCTGCTCATGATTCTCAGCACAACTCTTCTGTACCTCATTATGACCTGAGTCCATCCAGCCCTCCACTTCGTATTACTCCTGTCCACATGTCACACATCTAGCTATTATGTTCATAGTTTGTAAATACACTAACACCCCTTCCTTCCTTCCTACTTTCCAGAAGATTCTACTGTAGTGAAGACTAACAAGTTACTGTTTGTATGTCTACAGTTACATAGACAAGCACTACTGGCAGAAGAAAAAATGCAAGAGAGGAAAAGGAGGAGGGGAATACACAAAGGAAGTAAGGAAGGAAGAGAAACAGTATCACCATGTGATCTAATGGTCTGTTTTTGTTATAAGTAGACCTTTACCACCAGCAATTAGGCTTTTAACATTGCTTAGTGATTCCCCACATAGAACGTCATATACACAACGGTAAGCACACTCTCCCACTCTCCACAAGGCTCAAGGCACCCTTTGTTTCATCATCCCTGTCTCCCACCTAAGGGAGCTACAAGAACTCCTAATACATAGACACATACTTTTGCCCTAAATTAAATGTAATTCTATTTGTCTTGCATTAATCTATATATGCAAGTTATTCAAAGTGCATAAAGATCTGAAAATGCACATTCTACTCGTGTTCTTCATACTTCTAATTATCCTTCCAATGAGCCTCTAGTGTCCTCAATGTGCATGTCTTGAGACAGCTCATGTGCATAAAAATAAATGTATGTGTAGATTCTTTCTCATTTTTCTCCTTCTATTACCATAGATTCTTTTACATCTATGGTAGCATTTTGTTTTTGGATACACACACACACACACACACACACACACACACACATATATATATATATATATATATATATATATATATATTCAATTTCAGTACATAGAGACCATCCCCCTTCTTTTAAATGGTACATGAATTTATTCAACCAGCTGTATTAATGATTATTTCCTCTGTAATTTTGCATATGTTGGTATATTTGTAAGATAATTTTCAAGAAATATTAGAGATAGGTCAAGTAATACATCTTATGCAACATAGCAGACGTTGCTGCACTCTTCTTCACGGAGCACTCCCTTCTCTACTCCCCCCAGGGGTGTGCAGGAATGTTCACATCGTCAGGACTGCTATCTCAGCCTGCTGCTGACCTGCTTCATCTCTGCATATCAGAGAGCTGGATTATGGCTTCTCAATGCAGCTGTAGTTTGCATTTCCAGACAAAGTCAAAAGCCACAGAAGAGGAATTCTCTTATTTTATAGCCATCATTCCCATTCTCATTCCTTCTGGTTCCCACCTGTAACTCCATCTTGGTGTCTGTCCTCTCTTTCCCTCGGCCAATGATTTTCGTTGGCCAATTCCTCTACACTGCTGCAGCATCAGTGTTTTTCCCTCTTCTAGATTCTTCTCATTGACTTGTGGGCAAGCACCAACAACTCTCATCTTAAAATAGTTATTTTCCCTTAACCCCACACCTTCCCTGTACTTCCTATCCTACTCTCCTTCACAGCTGAGCCAGACTGTAGGGTTATACAACTGTTTTCCTTCCACTTCCTCACCACACAGCCATCCCTCAACATACACTCTTGTGTCTTTTCCACCAATCCTGGCTGTTCTTGTAAAAGTCACCAGTGACCTGTGTGCTACTTCTTCTAATGTAGGCTATACAGCCCTCAGTTGATTTGATTTTCTCTTAGCAATATTTGTCAAAGCTGACTTCTACTGTGCTGTGTCTCTTGTACTCTGTTCATTCCCCTGGTCCCATTTGTCTGTGCCTCTTTCCCTATTTGGTCCTAGCTGTTATTTCCCCTAAGACCCACATACACATTTCTGTCTTATATTCTGTCCTAAAGATAATTTATTTTAGTTCCAGGGACTTAAACACCAATTGTAAGGAATAGTTCCCAAATATTTATCTGTAGTTTCCACTTCTCTTCTGAGTTCTAGGCCTGTATGTCCAACTGTCGACTGTCTGTATCTTCTGTTGGATCTCTCACTTGCATTTTAAATTTAAGATGTCTAGGACTAAAATCTCTCTTTCCTCCACACCCACGTCTTCCGTTTCTCTAGTATTTCCCCTTTCAGTAAGCGGCACCTCCTGCCATATGGATGTAACTTAGGCATTATCCTTGAAAGTTCTCACAGCTCCATTCCCACAGCAAATATATAAACATTTCCATTATTTCTATCTCAACACATATCTCACTTTCACCATGTTTTCTCATTTTTATTGGCCTTACTTCCATCAAACCCAAGGTATGTCCTCCCTGGACCAATGCAATAGTCTTGAACTTAGACCCTACTGCCACTCAGAACTGCTCTCTGCTCTATTCCCACAAAGTAGCCAAAGTTTCTCAGCGTACAAACTATTATTTCACTTCTTTAAACCTTTCATACTCTATCATTCTTACCATGAAATCTAAACTCCATCTCCACCTGGAAGCCTCCTTATGGCTCCTGGTACTCATTTTCCCTTCCTTCTAAGTAACATGATGTGCCTGGTTGTACGATTATGTTTTCCTGTCTCTTTTGTAAACAGATGTGGCTCTGTTACAGATCTGTTCAAATATTTGTAAGTGGGAATGTTCTCTAGTAGTTCTTTTAAGGATATTTTAAGAAAGCTGACTTAGAAAAACCCTTGATTGGATGAAATAAGAGAGCTGAACCTCTTCTGCTCTTCTTCCATTGTCATGGGAACTATCAGCATGCTGGTTGGCAGTGCAGACAGGTGGAAGAAATCTTAGTCCTGAAGAAATGATGCTGTAATTCTAGTCTGGAGATTCTTACCCCTGGATATATTTGTACTTGTGATATAGATATGCTTTTCTTATCTTCTTGCCACTGTTATTTTTACATTTCAGTTATATGTGGCTGAACGTAATGCTAAATGATACATAGGCCTGGGAGGCCTGCATGATGATCTGGCCCTTGTTCTTTTCTTTGACCTCAGCTCATGCAGCTGTCCCAGTGGGTCACCCTCCACTCACTGGGCTGGTCTTCTGTCAGTTCTGAGCACTCTTTGCCACCTCGAGACCTTCCTTCTCATGTTCCTCTGACTAAGATGCTTTGCTGCCCTGTCTTTGCCTGGCTAACTCCTGTCATCTCTCAGGTCTGAGTTTAAATGTCACTTACTTCAAGAGACCTTCTCTGATTCTCTAATCTGTGTTATGTTTCCTGTTTGTCACAAAAAATGATCTGCTTTTATCCTTCATAATGCTGGAAATGACATATTAATTGGTGAAATTTTTAATATTATGGCTATCACAGCAAAAATCATGTGTGTCTGCCTAGCGCCTCATTCTGCCAAACATGCACTTAAATAATCAGAGTAGGAGGTCATAGTGGATAGAAATAATACAGACCATGGCTCTTGGAGTCTAGATTTTTATCTCAAACCTTACCAACTATGTGATTCTGACTGAGTTACTCTCTTAGCCTCATTTTACTGATCTTTAAATGAGGTTAATAGTAGAAAATTCCTGCGGGGATTGTGGTGTAGATTAAATGGCTAAATAAAATGAAAGAATTCAACATAGTGACCTTCACAAAGGAAATGCTCTGTACACTTTAGCTATTATTAATGAGTAAATGAGGAAATCAATGTAAAAACCAAGGTCACTTTTGGCAGTCTGTTATCTGACCCAGGAAAGAGACCTACACTTCAATAGTGGCCTTCCTTTGCTGAGGTCACAGTGCCTTCAGCCAGAAGATCACAGGAGTAGCGTTCTTCACAGTCATTATTTATTTATTTATTTATTTACATTTTTGGTGGTGGTAGGGATAGAACCCAGAGCCTTCACATAGAGCTGTATCACCAGGCCTACTTTTTGTCTTTCTTTTGAGACAGAGTTCTGCTGAGTTTTCCAGGCTGGGCTTGAATTTGTGGCTCCCCTGCTCCAGCTCTGCATGGTGCTACAGTTGCAGGAGTGCACTGCAAGACCCACTGCATCTTGGGTATTTTTATTGTGAGTGTTCATGTTTTTGTAAGAGCATCCCCAACCCCGTACTTAGACAAGGCCTTCCCGTGACCTGGGGTTCTTACTTCTCTCATTTCAATGGCCCTTTGACTCTCTCTCATGAGTTTCCTGTGGGTGCCAGCGCTGCTGCTCTTGGAGTGCAGTTCCTCCTGTCCCTGCACTGGTAGCTGTTCTCTGCCGGGCTATGTTACCTTCCCTAACTAATGGTCAATGTTCTCCTCTTTGTGAGATTTTAGCTTCTTATCTACTAAGAGGAGACCTAGAATACTTTCAAGTGAAGAATGTAGAAAAGGAGGGGCTAGTAGGCCTCTGTCTACAAAATACTCCTTATCCCGTTACTTCAAACTTTTGCAAGATTTAGAGAAGCCACTTAGGAGATTGTTTTGGCTCTGTTAATGGAGGATCCAAAGCCACAGCTTTGGAAAGTCTTCAAAAATTTCCTAGATGAGCCTTCTTGCTATTTATAAGGCATTTCAGAGTCCTGTATTTAGTAAGAATGGAGCAGTACACACACACACACACACACACACACACACACACACACACAGAGGATTTGTTGTAATCCTGGCTTGAACATTCAAGTGAATACTTGAATAATACTTACCTACCTCACTGGGGTGTTGTTAACGATTAATTAGTTAATGTTTGTAAAGCACTTTGCAGATGTAAAGTGCTTGTTTTAGTGCTAAGTATTATTATTATTAAGCTGAAGTTCTACAGTCTGGCTGAAAATTATTTTTCTTTTGCAATCATACATTTAACTGTAAATAAATCAAGTTTATTTACAAGAGTATTTTCTTTTCAGGGTCACCTCCTGCTTATTATCACTTAGTTAATTTCTTTTATTCTCATTTGGGTTACAAACAGAGCTGCTTCTTCCTAAGAACTTTTATCTTTGAGATAATTTTGAGACTATTCTGGAAAAAAAATTTTCCACAGAGATTGCCTATTTGTTCAAGAGGAAGGCTAGATATGTCTTTCTACAGCAAGAGCTCCAGGCTTTACTCAGCAGCCTGAACTTCCTCTTAAGGAGCTCCCATTTAAATTGGGTCTGGAACAAATACCCAACACTCAAAATGAGGGAAGGAAAGGTTTACTTAGCTCAGTTACTAGAGGTTTCAAGACTC
The DNA here is from genome assembly GCF_000260255.1 of Octodon degus. NCBI lineage: Eukaryota > Metazoa > Chordata > Mammalia > Rodentia > Octodontidae > Octodon > Octodon degus. The sequence goes on from NW_004524654.1 coordinate 9,504,362, forward strand.
TGCCCCCAGTCTACTGGGTCTGGAGGAGAGGCTGGGTGCTGCCGTGTCCAGGATGACCCTCTCCACAATCTCTGAGAAAGTACAGGCTAGCCAGTTTAATGTTTCACACCTCTCTGGCCCCACCCCTCAAGCCCAGCCCTGGAAGTCTGGGTATGCCCTGTAAGCCATGTGCTGCCCCTCAAGAGGTGACTGGCACATGGTTTACATGAGGCTTTGGGGGGACAAGTAGATACAAACCATAACAGTGTCCAAATGGAAAAGAAAGAAAACAGAATACTGTCCTTCAAGTAGGTAGGTGGAATAGATGTGCTAGACTTAATGACAGTAGTAATAGTAACAATGGTAGGGATTGTAAGTATTTTGAATTTATTCCCTCCTCTGTGTTTACTTTGTCTTTGTTCCCCAAATAAGTGTGAGGGAATAGGAATAGGAGGCTGGAGAAGCCAGTTGTTTCATAATATGCATACTGACCAGTTGAAAAGCAGCCTTAATGAAATAGTAAACTGTTGAAGTCCATAGCAACCTGCAAGTGAAGTTCTTTTTTCTAGTGCCTTAGGCAATTCCATGGGAGTCATGCCGCATCTTTAATGAATTTAGCAAACTCTAAATCAACGAGGGATATGACACTGGGATAAAGGATGACAACAGAAGAATATCAGACAATAAGAACTGCTGCTGGTCCCTTACTAAAAAGGCACAATGAGTTTTTGATGAACTGTGTTCTTTGGCATATTTTTGTGTTTTTTTTTCTCAGGGATGACTGGGCAGTGGCTATTTTTAGCAGGGGCTTCAATTGTCCTGATACTGGATCAGGACCATGCAAGAGTTGAATCTTTAATGTGTGATTCCAGGTAGGTGGGAACAATCAAGCTGAATTAGTGACATTGTAAGGAAATGAAAAGTCAAATTGCTGACCATGTGTGTTTTATATTATTTAATTAAAAGTAGATAACAGTGCATGCATGAACCACAAATCAGATAAAAATGACATTTTTCATATTTAACACATATTTGACTTGTGGTTGTGTGACAATTTACCAGAATAGGACTATGATTTCTCCAAATAGAAAATCAAAAGTATAATTAAAAATTATGGAAGAAGAAATATTAATTCAACTCTGAGTGGGGCTAATCACAGTCCCCAACACTGTTATTTCTGTTTAACAAGAGTCTCTTTTATTTTATTCTTTACCTTTAAGTGGGGAAGTTTATCAGAATTTTGTTAACTTGAAATTTTTATTTTAAATACATGATGTACCTTTTATATAAATGAAAAGAGGGATGATTAACAATTCTAGGGGTCAAGATTCTCCGTTTATTTATTCATCTTAATGGAGTCTCATTAAACAACGAACAGTTATTCAAGGTGGTCCCTCAGTACAGAATGGAAAGTTCACTGGACTGTCTTTGGAACTTTCCATAGTTCTGGGGAGTTCTTATGGTTTGTCTCTAGGTGTCCCCTCAAGGCCTCATGCAGTCATTGGGAGGGGATTTCTAAAGTTTGAGATTAACTCATGATCAAGGCTGGGCTTATCAGTCTTAGTACTGCTGGAATTACAGGTGTGAGTGGCACACCTATCCTGGATGCAACTTAAGGGAGACAGACTTCCTCTCTGTTGTCATTGTTGATGCTACTCCTCCATTTTGCTCTTACTCTCTGCTGCTGCTGCTCTGAACTGCCACCCTCTGCCATGTGCCAGTCAGCCTTGGAGCCAGCTGAGTATGGACTGAAATCTCTAGTAACTGTGAGATAAGTAAATCTTCCTTCCTTCATTTTAAGTGTCGGGTATTTGTCCCAGCAATGACAGAAGCGAACTGAGACAGAATTTGGTACCAGAGAACTGGGGTCATTGCTGTGACTAAATCTCACCATGTAGATTACAAGCTTCTGGGAGTGGCTTATGGGAAGAGATAGGAAGGAGTCAGAGATGTTACCTACTTGCAAAGAGCTGGATCAGCTTCAGCTGTTCTTTTTGGGAGAATTCAGTCAGAGCTCAGAAGACCAGAAGGCTGATGAAAATCCTGCCTATAAAGACTAGACTGGGGAAGTTTCTGCTGGGAAGAAAGATTGCATTGGTTGTTAGACTCTGGATCATTTGTGTTATGGCTTGGCAGAAACTTTGTCTGCATTTGCTCCTGTCCAGAGACTGCCTGAGACTGAAATGAAGCATGGCAGACTGATTAATATTTCAAAAGATATTTCAAAGCAGTCAAATACTGGGACAGTGCCATGGTTGTTGTTGGCAGCTTTTAGCTAGATTTGTGTTGAGAATCAAGAGCAAAGAGCCCAGCAGGATGATTTAAAATGTGAGTTTGGCCAGTAAGGAAGCTCCAATAAAGCTGTGCAATTTAAAGATAGAGCTGAGAGGCTCTCCATTGCTAAGAAGGAACAAGAGAATGGACAGGATGGCATGAGGGCATCACAGGAAACAGCAGGTCTCCACCCTTTGCAGCCTCAGAATTGCAAGGGAGAGGAACTTTGCCTTGAGGGGAAAGTCACAGAGCTGCATGTTCCAGAATGGCTACAGCAGCCACACCATATTCCAGAATGGGCCTAGCAGAGAGAACTTGTTCTTTGGAATCAGGATCAGAGTGCTTAGCAATCCAGGCAATTGACCTCTACAGCTAAGTGAGAAGAAAGCCTGGCTACTGCTCTAGCTGGCAGCATACTTTGGCATTACCCATGTGTTGGCTTAGACACTTGCCGAATGCAGGAGTTCTAAGGTTAAAAAGGCTTCCATCTAGATTTCAGAAGGCCTGAGAGTCCAGGGAGTGTGCCCCTGGGAGGGCAATGTGCAAAACTGTGAGTGAGAAGCCTATTTTGTGGAAACCCCAGAAGTTTGGAAAAGCCAGCAGTGTGGATCATTTAAGGGAAACTGCAAGGAAGGAGCAAAGCTGGCCTAAGAGAAAAGCCATGGGAGCTACCACCAAGAGTGCCACAGGGGCGGAGCCACATGGAGCTCACAATTTGCCACAGATTGCTTCAGATATTCCACTTGGAACTACAAGATTTAATGCTTGCCCTGATGGATTTTGGACTTGTGTTGGTCCCATTGCTTTGCATTCCCCTGTTGTTTGCAACTTTTGCAATGGTAATGTTTATCTTGTGCCTTTGAATATTAAAAATGTTTAACTTTTGTACAGGGGCTCACAGCAAAAAATGTGCTTGGATTTTGGAGGAGAATTGGGACTTGAACTTTTCATCAATGCTGAAACTGTTGGGACTTTGGCAACTCTTAGAAATGACTAAAATGTCTTTTGCACAAAAGGATATACATGAGTCTTTGGGGGTTCCGGGGCTGATTGTTATGGTTTGTCTGTAGGTGTTCCCCAAAAGCCTCATGCAGTCATGGGGTGGGGACTAGAGTTTGAGATTAACTCATGAGCAAAGCTAGGATTATGGGTCTTAGTACTGCTGCGATTATGGGTGTGAGTGCTACACCTGCCCTGGGGAAGATAGCCTGGATGCAACTTAAGGGAGACAGACTTCCTCTCTGTTGCAATTGTTGCTCCTACTCCTCTATTTTGCTCTTGCTCTTTGTTGCCACCATGAGCTGCTGCCCATGTGCCAGTGTACCACGTGCCAGTCTGTCTTGGAGCCAGCTGAGCATGAACTGAAACCTCCAGTAACTGTGAACTAAGTAAACCTTTTCTTCCTTCATTTTGAGGGTTCGGTATTTGTCCCAGCAACGAGAGAAGAGTAAGGGAGACAGGAGTGTACCTCTCCTTAGTGTTACAGGAATGACTATGGCTAAATTATGGAGAAAACATGCTTAGTGAATCCAGTCTCTCCTGCACTCATTCACACACGCTTGGCATAAACACAGTAGAACGTCCTCAGAGCTGGCTGAGGAACACTGGCATAGACAAGGTGCCCAAGTTGGTGACTCTGGCTGCCAGGATATACCTGACTTTCAAGTTGAATGGGGAATATTTTGCTACATTTTTTGCTTTCTGATCTTCTGTTGTTTTTTGATTCCATCAACTCACCTACCTCTATTGAGAATTGTTCACAACAATTCCTCTATACCTTGACTGTTCTGCTAAAGAGTGAGGGCTGATTATTTAAATATATTCAATGAAAGGTGTGCATCTCGGGCCCTTTGTTCTGACACTGTCCCTGTCCCTCATTTTTATCTTTTTTTCTGTTTTGACTACATTACCTGCTTTTTAGGTACTAGTAGGGCTACAAGAGTTCACCTTAAACAGAAGCCACTGAGACAGACTTTCCTTGCCCACCTAACAAATAACCAGCTTTTGTTCACATTCTATTACATCATCCTATTTTGTTCTCACCACAGAGCCTCTACTGTTTTGTAGTATTGCTCTCTGACTGTCATTCATTGATTAACTTTGCTGTTCATTGTTAGGGTTAAAACTGAGCAAGCAGAGAGGGTTTGCCCACTCACAGGTTCTGAGAATGGTGCCTGGCACAGCTCTGAGTCCAATAAATGGGTGGAATGAGTGAGTGAATGTTCAGCGTTGGGAAGGGCTGTGCTCTTCCTGGAGAGCTGGAGCTCCCTAGAGGGAGTAACAAATGTTATATCCAGCTATTGTGTGCTAAGTTGTTTGGTGGCTTCCTCTACTGTTCTATATATCTTTTTAATGGAATCAAAAACTTTAACAACTAAATGATTCTTGAACTTTAAGACAACAATTGGTAGAATATAGATTCAGTTTTTCTAGAAACTTAAAGCCTTCCCATCCCCCTGCCTGGAATTATACATGATGATCCAGCTTTAAGTCAACTGGCAGCTATTATTTAACCTAAAATTAAAAAAAAACATGAATACAACCTCTCTTCTAGCAGAGACATTCATGAAAAGTTTTAGTTCTGTGATGTTGACTCTGTAACTCATATTTAGACGGCTATAAAATAATCTCTTACATGTTTAAAATACTTATCATTAATACTGTACCGGTAGCCTTAATTACCAAGGTTATCACTTCAACAGTTTTAAATGATCTTGAAATACTACCAAAAGAAATTAACCCACATATACAGAGAGCTCTCAAAGTAGATCATGTATTGCCTAGAAATGTACTTCAGACCAAGAGACATGAGTTATGAAACTAATATTTAGCTTAACCTACACTAATCTCTTGAATAAGTGTGATTCTCAGAGTAGAATTAAGTTTTTCAATTTTAGTATATTTAAGACCTACAATGATTGTGCCCTCATTTAAAGTTAAAAGCAAAGTAACAAAACACACTGATGTTCTGAGAGTGTGTGATGTAATGTTGTCCAGGAATCATTAAGGAATATCTCTTGATAAATTTCAAAACAATTGGAAAGGAAGGAATGTATGAGGAGACTAACCTTTACCTGGCCATCTCAGGATGACCTTGATGTTGGCAGGGATCTTTGTCATGCTGAGCAAGAATGTTGATAGATGTGTTCTATTTTTCTTCTCCTGAGCCATTCAACATGGATTACCTGGTATTTATTGAGCAGTGTCAGTATCACCCTTATCATGAATGTGACGACTTTGGATGAGATTTTCTACTCACATAAAGACAAATAGCAAGTGCTTGTCTTTCCTTCTTCCTGAGCCCTATGTCCTTTCTTCCACTTTTTTTTGGTGAGCTTATCTGCACTGAAATGATCCAAGAATTCACTGAGCATGTATTGTCTGGCAGGTGCTGGGCTAGGCTTTGGTAATTCCACTAGGGAGACCTTGATCTTTGCCTTCAAAAAGCTCAGGCCTATCTCTGGTTTTCCTAACATTATTAGGGCAGAGTGTGAATAGCAATGGGGTATCTGCATCATTGGAAGAAAAGCAGTCGTCAGACATCTGGAATGCTCTCCTGTTTTCAGACTACTTACTTGTGAGGCAAGGACTCAGCTACTGAGTGGTTGACAAAAAGTTCCCTTTTGATCTAAGTGTTTTCATCTTGAATAGACACGGTCATTGGTGTTGGCTTTTTCTGTGGGTAATTTTCCTACAAGATAGTGTCATTGTCTCCATTTTACATGTGAGGAAGCTGAGGTTCAGAGAAGTTGAGTTTGATTTCTGTATCTGCTGTGACAAATTATCACAAACTAGGTATCTTAAAGGAACTGAAAATACTCCCTCACACAGTTCTAGAGGCTACAAATCTAAAACCAACATATAGTTCTTGTGAGTGGCCTGAGTTGACCTGTGAAAATGGTTTGTTTGCTCCTCTCTTGACTCAGAAAACCCCACGAAATCATGCAAATCAAGAGGTTCAAATCATTGTGTTCATTTTAAGAACATATGTGAAACTTTCCAGGTCATCAAGAGTATGCTGAACCTAAGGGTTTAGATGTAGATTCTCTGGTTATTGAACATATCCAGGCGAACAATGCCCCCAAGACATGCCACCGTACTTATAGAGCTTATGGCCAGATTAACCCATACATTAGCTCCCCCTTGCCATATTGAGATGATCCTTACTTAAAAGGGTTTACTGAACAAATTGTTCCTAAAACAGAGGAGGAAGCTGCACAGAAGAAAAAGATATCGTGGAAGAACCTGAAGAAACAAAAATTTATGGCATGGGAATAAATTAAGCATAAAATAAGTGCAAATAAAAAGAAAATAAAACCAAGGTGTAGGCAGGGCCATGCTCCCTCTAAAAGCTCTGGGGCAAGAGTGTTAGTTGCCACTTTCAACTTCCAGTTTCTGCTGTGGCTCCTTGCCTTGTGGCTACTGCACTCCTGTCCATACCTCTTTTCCTTTTACCTTTGTGTTGTCTCCTTTAGGGTGTGCATCTCACCAAGTTACCGAGGATTGTGTTTAGAGTCCACAGGATAACCCAGTATGCTTTCCTCATGTCAAGTTGCTCATTGTCATCAGGTTTACAATGGCCCTCTTGTAAATAAGTGAACATAAGTTTCAGGGCACTTGACAAAGATATCCTTTGGTGGCCCAGTTTTGCATCCAACACAAAGGTAAGGAAGCTTTCTTGCTAGATTGTACAGTTGGAAAAGTATGGTCTAAGCATTGCCAGGTTCAACCTGAACATCTGTTCTTTAAAAAGAAGGCTGATGCTGGCATATGCAGTGGGATGAAATTTGCAATAAAATTATACAGGTAGTTTCAGCCTAGAAATGTGGTGTGAAGAACTAGAATATGGGTTGCATTGATAAAGCTATTCCAGTTTTCTTCTGATACATTTAACCTGGATCACCCTGTATTTACTGGGTGCTCAAGATTTCTAGGTCCTGGCATAGAGATTCTATATTGAGCAAAAACAGCTGCCATCTTTATCCTTCCAAGTTCATTGTCTAGAGGTGGTGGGTAAATAAGCACTAGACAACATATGAATGAATGTGCAATCCCAAATGGAGCATAGAGAAGACAATGAATAAAAAAAGCTCACACAGGGGGGAGGTGGAGAGGTCTCCTGGGAGAAGATATAGGAGATTAAGTATGAGAGCAGTATAGAGTTAACAAGGTAATAAAGGAAGAAGGTAAAAAGTAAGAACATTTCAGGAAGAGGGACTGGCATATGCAAAGGTTTTTTTTTTTTTTTTGCATTCTTTTTATTATTTTTTTTATTTTTTTTCTACAGTTTTATTGATAAACATATAGCAATGAGACAGTTTCAAATCAAATCGGAAGTACAGTTTCAACAAATAATACACTGCATATATTC
>NW_004524654.1:9519690-9542329 GCF_000260255.1 Octodon degus
CACACTCACCGGACCTCTATGCAAAGGTTTTGTGGCATAAGGGATCATCAGCCTTTTAGAAATTAAAGTAAGATGCACAATGAGGCAGGTTTGCCCATGTGAAAATTGCTCTTAGGTGTAATTTCTAGGCAATGAAGAAGACTCAGTGAATTCTTTCGGATGTTAAGCTCTTGGCAATGAGTAAGACGCAACGAATTCTCTCAGATGTTTAGCTTTTGGTAATGAATAAGACTCAGAGACTTCTCTAGGATGTTAAAATCTTGGGGAGTGAAGAATGCGGTGTCCATCTCTGGGTTCAGCATGTTTCTGGTTTGGAGGATGTACTTAGGTTTGACTTGTTGGTTGACATTTAATCAATTAAAAAAGTGAATGAATGAATTAACCTTGGCTTGACCTATCCATTGTTCTGCATGCTACTGGGTGTTCCTCTTCTGATCCAAGCAATATAGCTTGGCCATGCATATTTTGGACACTTGTTGGAGTTACATGGTGATCCCATATGGGTAGGGATGGGGGGGTCAACACTTTTTCACAAAGAGTTATGAGAAATCTGGAAGGCTGTTGGCCAAGGAGCAAAAGCACTGAATATAAAACCTAGAACTTTCTTACCCCTCTATACAGATTTGCTCCTGACACAAATGTTGCCAATTGTGTCTTGAAGCCAAAGCAGCAGTACTCTACTGATTCCTATACTTCCCTTAAGCAGGTGTTTCTAAAGGCAAGCATTTATCTGATGCTTCATTTCTAGGGCACAACATCATAAAAGAGCTAGCTTTGGGCCTAATGAAGAAGGAGCAGGCTATAAAGATTTTCTTCTACTCTGTGAGTTTAACCTCCCTTGTGGGTCAGGCTGTCTCCTGTTAAAAGGGAGGTCTGTGCGATATGCAATTTTTAAAAATACACATTCAAGTTCTTTTTCTGAGGGGCTGGAAAGGACACATTTTATTTCTATACAAACCAAGTTCAAAGGACAAATTTTCAGAATTCATGACTAAGAGCTCTCCCAGGATGGAGCTTGGTTGGTTGTCTTGGCTGTGCTAAGGAGGGCATGGATACATGGGTGCATGCCCGGCAGAGGATAGCTGTAACCCCTTCCTCGGAGGCCGAGGTCTGTGACAGCTCTGGCTCCAGCAGGAGCTCTCAGGCCTTTAAAAATGCACCCAGGCTTTGCCAAGTACTTGTTCTGTCAACCCAGATCTTGGCACAGTGTTCAGTTTGCCCCAACAGTAGAAATTCTAGATGGACCAAACAGACCTCTAAGACACCCTTCATTATTGTTTTTTACTCTTAAGGTGGTATCAGGTGCTTAAAATGGATGGTGGATGAGGACAACTGTAGATTAAGCACTGAAAGTGAGTGGCTGTGTGGCCTGGCCCACACCACAGAGTCTCTTTGAGACTCAGTTTTCTTACCTATAAAATGGGGCAATGGACTCCCCAAGCACCCTGGAAAGCTTCCACTGTGATGTTCAAATCTTTCTTGTCTCCCCTTCTCCGACATTCCATCTTTATCTCTTCTGCCCTACATACCTGCATCTACTCTACTTGTATTCTCCCTTCTTTTCTTGCTATTATTCTTGTGGAAGAAGTGAAGGGGCAGAAGTTGGATCTAATGTTTCTCTTCTTCAGAGAATAATTGAAAGAGTTCTGAAGCTTGGAGTGGTGAGATACTGGCCGTAGCTGCGTGAGCAGGGGCTTGTCCTGCATTCCTTAGGACATGTAGCACCAACATACTCCCGGTTGGAGAGAAGCCGTCATGGGACCACTCACGTTATGAGAAGAAGCTCGGCAGAAGGTAGATTGAATGGCTCCTTTTTCGCATTTCATATCTGTGGCTTGTTTACTTATCTTACACTGTATGTGTTGTCCCACGTCAAGGGCCTTGTCCCCACCACCGTTTCTGAGAAAGAGCCCAAGATGGTCCTATGCGTTCCTGTCCCACGGCCCCAGCTTCCTGCTCTGCATCCCAGTGAATGATGCCAGCTGAGCTCCCAGGCGGTGTTCTTGCTTCTTTCATCTGCTCTCACAGATTATACTTCCTTTCTATTTTGTTTTTCAAAGACAAGACCACCTTAGAATATGGCTTCTTCCAAAAGAGCTCTTGGCAGCTTTTTCCCAAGCCTGAGGGGAGGTTGCAAAGTGGTTTTTTCTTTTCCTAATACAGGTATTAGGCTGACTTAATATTCACTCACTCTGGAAAATCCCACTTCACAGAAACACTTTTTACCATGAGCCAAAGCATTTCTCCCTAATTCAGCACAATTGCGCCTGGTTTATATCCATTGATGTTAAATGATTTCCCGTTTAATATCAATTGGAAATGGCTGATTTCCTACCCCAAACAGTACTTAAGGTCAATTATGGCAGGCAGGGCAGAGCTGTTTTTCAATTAACTAGCACTCCATTTTGTCTGCTGGCGAGTGGTGCAAGACACAAGCACATACATTTGCCTCAGAAAATGGTGACAGAGGGGCTTGGTGTTGAATCACCATCTGATTAAGAAGTGGGAATAGGGAGGAGGATGATTGCCTTTTCCCATTTACCCAAGAACTGATCACGTTTTAAAGAGATTTTACTCTTGTGTCAGAAATGTTTGGTAGATGATGACCAGAACTTGCTGGGGGATGTGTGACCTATCAGCCAACAGCAGCCTGGCCAAATCAGAGCTTGCAGGGATGAACTCTGGGGGGAGGAGGGTGCACAGAGGATACCGTGTCTGCACTGTGGCTTCTCTGGTTAGCCCAGAGAGCATAGGTGTGAGTGCAGGTGAGAGGCTGCGATGGGCAGGTAGCATCTACTGAACATCTTCTGGAGGTCAGCAACTTCATATTATTTTGAATCCCCTTAATAACCTTGCAGGGAGTCTCTATGCCTAGCTCCATACCTGAGTGTGATGATTGATTGATTCATTGATTGTGTCAGTGTGAGTAAGAGAAACTTAAATCAGCTCAGCTATCCGCACCCTTGGGAGTGCAAGGCGCACACTAGGTAGACAGTATAAAGGGGAAATGAAGAAGGACACATCTGCTTCTGTTTCCTCAGAGGAGCTCCAGACTTCAGCCTCACCTTGTATGTCTTCACTTGGCTCCAGCAGACTCTTCAGCTTCTGGTGCAGATCTACCAGCCAGATGTGAACTCATGCAGGACCTGGCAGTGAGTTCTAGCCCTCTAACGGGATCCTTGGGACTCCAGCTTGCAGAAGCCCTCTGTATACTTCCTCATCTGACTCTGTGGGTAGCCATCACAAGCCAATCTCATAAATTCTTACATATTTGTGTCTTGTGTTATATATATGTTGCTCTAGTAAACATTGATTGGTACACTGAGCCCGGTAGAATGCTGTGATGTCAAAGAGTGATTTGAAGGTAGACTTTAAATCTGGGATGGTTTTATTCCATCCCATGGGTTAGGCTTTTTGTCTAATGAAGCTGATATTTGACAAGAACACCAGTGGCTCACATGACACTTAGGCTGCTGCTTTTTCAGATGAAGGAAGATGGTGGTGAAGGGAGTAGTCCCCCAGATGTTCTCTAATCCTCAGTCTAGGATCCAGTCCTCCTGTGGTCCACTACAACCCCTTTGTGATGCCTTGTGTTGTCTCCCTCTCTCTGTGTGGATTTTGATGCCTGTTAGTGCTTCCCACATTTCAGGGTCTCGTTGTAGTTATCTGGAAGTTTCCTTGATTGTATGGCCTACCTTGGCTACTCTGCTCTGAATGATTTTAGCCTTCTACTCTATGGCCCTAAACTACCACTTTTCACCTATGACTGGGTAAAGTTTTCTAGAGATCATAAATGATGCAGAGGAAAGGACTTTGGTGAACTCTAATAGGCCTCATAGCCTAGGTTATTTTTTAATGTATTTTTTATGTATGTACAGGGGCTACAGGGTCTTACTCTGTAGATCATACTCATAGTGATTCTCCTGCTTTCAGCCTCCCAAACAGTGGGATTACAGATGTGTGCTACCATGCCCAGTCTCAATCTCTGTCTCAGTGCACACCAGGAGCAGGGCTAGAATGGCACACCCTTTAGTCTGCTGAGCTATCTGGCCGGCCCCTCATTGACTAGTTTTGTGATTCCTTCTTACTTCCTTCCTTATTATTCAACAAAGATTTATTAAATGCCTACTATGTACCAAACACTGTGCTGGGAGCTATTGATTCCAAGGAGCTTGTAGAGCAATACAGGGAACAGACACTGAAGGGACGGTTTCCGTGGAGTGCTAGAGAATCGATGCCATTATACAAGATAGGTGGATTGAACTGAATGGGGGTTAGGTAGAGGCATCAGAGAAGTTTCTTTAGAATGGATATCTATTGAGTTTTAAGGAGATGGTTAACTGTAGGTAGGAGCCAGAGAGGGATAGGAACCTTCCTCTAACCCTTTCATTGTAGGAGAGATGTAAAATAGATAATAGCTTATATTTTCTAAGTGATCACTCTTATTCCTAGACATACAGTGTTATAAGCTCCTTACTGGTATTAACTTGCTGAAATCTCTCTTGAGCAGACATTCTTATTCTGCTCATCATATTGATGAGGAAACTGAGTCACAAAGAGTTCAACTCACTCTGGATAACCAAGCTGGCAAGCTGTGAAGCTGGAATTCGTACCTGCTCATCCAGCTGCTCAGGATCACCTCTTAGCAGATACCTTACGTGGTTCTTGAGTGAGTGGATGTGCACAAATCACGTAGTGCTGGGCCTGTGTGAAAGAACCATGCCGCTAACAGTTCTTGCCTTGGTTTTTTTTTATGTGAGTGTGTATTTGAAAAACCTTCTTTCTAGGAAGATACATCTCCCTCTTCAGCAATTACACACTTTAGTAAAGGACTGTGCTTGCAGTCCCTGTTCCCCTCAGCAGTACACATTTTGGGACCAATGTCAGTGCTTTGCCAATAGAGATTACATGAAATAAAACAAAATCAAAGAAAGAGAGAACAAAACAAACACTGATTTGAATGCTTATTGAGAGGAAAGCTGCTAGTGGATTAGGAAAATAGTGAAGCTCCAAATAACTAAGAGTTATCAGACATCAGAATGCCTAGAAAGGTGGAGACTTTTCTTAGCTACTCCTTCTAAGACAGCTTGGGAACGAGACATTCAGAAGGTTCTCTTGAGCTTGCAGATTCCAAGGTAAAAAAGGACATCAAAGGTGGTTTTAGTGTCATGCTTGTTAATATAAGTGAAGCTTTCCTTCTTGACCAATTTATTTGGAGAAAATATTAGACATCAGTGTGTGAGATAAATTGACTGGAAAAACATGGTAGATTATCTAAGGGTTTCACTGACCAGCACTTGAAGCTATACATTTTTACTTTTACTCTTCCCACATCTTTTATTGACCTATATGGGGCAACTTGCATGCTGCATATTGTCTGAGAGGTTTAGGTATGTGTATGTCTCTACTTAGTAGAACCATTGATGGAAATTTAAATTTTCCTAGAAATTCTTGTAATAATAAGTACTTATTCTCTAAGACAACTAATGTCATTCATAAAGAAAGTCGTTTTTACATCGCTATATGGTTTTGGGTTCAAAATCAAGTTTAAGCACTAAAGAGGAGAAGGAAAAGGGAGATACCCATCGGGAGCAATGGCTCAAGGGGTCCATTATGTTTTTCTTTTCTTTTCTTTACTTTTCTCTTTTTTTTTTTTTTGTATTTTAGGGAAGGGTCTACAGGGTGTTCAGGGTCTCACTACCAGATCAGTCTCCTAGTGATCTGCCTGTTTACAGCCTCCCAAGAGCTGGGATTACAGGCGTACTCCACCATGCCCAGTCTCAATTGCCATTTCTGCATGGCCTGGGGGTGGGGCCAGCACAGCAGGGCCGGGAATTGAACCCTTGGCCTGTGTGTCTTCTTGTAGGTGCTTTAATCTGCTGAGCTGTTTGGCAGACCCTTGGTTTCTCCTCCTCCTCTTCTTCCTCCTCTTCTTCTTCCTCCTCCTCCTCCTCCTCCTCCTCCTGCTTCTTCTTCTTCTTCTTCTTCTTCTTCTTCTTCTTCTTCTTCTTCTTCTTCTTCTTCTTCTTCATGTATCTAGTACAGGGTCTCACTATGTAGCTCAGACTCATAGTGATCCTCCTGTTTTCAATCTCCCCAGTGCTGGGATTACAGGTGTACGCCACCATGCCCAGCCTCAGTTGCTGGCTCAGTGTGCCCCAGGGGCGAGGCCACATGGTGTGGGAGACCAGGGATAGAACTCTGGTCCCTGTGCTTGCCAAAGCAAGTGCTTAGTCTGCTAAGTTTCACCGGTCCTGGTCCATTATGTTTTATTGAGGCTGAACACTGTTGTTTACAAAAATGGTACCAATGATAAACTTATGCAGTAATTCATGCCCTAGACAAAGAGGGGTTTGCAATTTGGTTTTACACAGCATTTGTGGACATGATTCCATTCATTTTTGTGGTACCAGAGCATGCCTTGAAGATAACTGTTCTCTTCAGTGCAGACTTGCTCAGAGTCAAGGCATGGAAGCCAGAACTTTGTTTCCCTTTGTCACTCTGAGAACTCTCTTGTGCCTCGATTGCAAGCATTCTCCTCTAAGGTGGAGCCTTTAGAATTGCGAAGACTGGGTACCGAGGTTTATGAAGAAATGAGAAAATTGTAAAGAATGGCTACTATGTGCCTGGCTACTAGGCAGGTTTTACACACATTCTTAGCTCCTCGCAGGAGAGCTAGTTTTCTCTACCTGAGTTGTGTGCCCTTTTGACACAGTCTTTACAATAATAAGTGGTAATACGGTTATTATACCAGTAAACCCCAGGCTTTGCCAAATAAAAACAGGCATCTGGCATGCATTGGAGTCCACATTACTGTATCTGTCTCACAGATACAGTGGAAAGATGGTTTCTAGGTCCCTGTGCAGAAATTCTCAACATTTGGCTCAGATCTCTCCTTGGTACCTTTAATCCCTCACTTCCAAGGGTACCCCATCCAGCTGCTAATTAAGGGAAAAATAGGGGCAGTGGATGAGAAGTGTGACTTTTTTCTTCCTTTCGAAGCGATTTAAACCTTTGGAAGGTACACAAATGTAGTCCTATTATTCAAGTTAATTTACAGTCCCTCCCCCGTGTACCACAGGAATTTATGAACCTGGAGGAGCTGGAAGTCCCTTAGCAAAGTAAACAAACTGTAACTCAGGGCTGCATACTTCCAAGGAACCTCTATCAGCAGGTTTTATTTTCACACCAGAGGTGAAAAGATAATTTGGTGAGCAGCACTTCGTCTCGTTGAAAGCAGCCAGGGTTCGTCTCATTGAGAGCAGCCAGGAAGCTGCATGCATGATGCAGCTAGAGAGGGCTGACGAGGTGGCCATCTGCAGGTTAGCACACAGCAGCTGTCCTTGTCCTGGTGACAATGATGATGATAATAAGAGCTGGCATTTGCTGAACCGATGCCACGTGTCAGGTCCTACCTTTTGTATTTCAGCCTCACCACAAGCCTTTGAAACAGAAATGAGCATCATCCCCATTTTACAGGTAAAGAAACTGAGGCTCTAGAGGTTTAGGTATTTTCCTTCTAGAAAGGAAGTGAGAAAGTAAAGTTGAACAGTACATGGGCAGAGGACCTCTCCCAAGTATGGAGAATGCAGTCTTAGGGGCGTGGAGGGATGACTTGTGTTTTCTTTTTAGAAAAGAGGGCATTTCCCATCCTGCTGTTCTCCCTGCATTTTCCTGGGCCCCTTTCAAATCACACAAGGAGCACTGGAGTGGGAGCCAGGAGCCCCGTGCTTCTGTTCTAGCTCTAGGAAGTACTAGCCACAGAATTTTGTAAAATATTTATCCCTTTTCCTTTTTTGTAAAATGAGAAGGTGCAAAACAGAGCTGATGTCTAGACTGTTAGCTTTCTGTTTAGTGGCTACCTGATTCTTCCAAGCAGGGAGGTCAGTCTTCCCTCCTCAGGCCTTCTTCCTCCCTTGTGTGGGGGACAATGACGCTTCTCCTTAGGACGTGCTAGAACAGAAAAGAAATAGGTTTTTTTTCCTCTTTTTTATGTGCGGTACACCAGACGACCTTGATGTGATAGACTACAGGATCTGGTGACACTGCACACTCAGTACTATTCAACACTTCGCCTGAAAGGGAAAAAGGAATGGATTTATTGACTTGTGACTTTGACTCGGGCCTGTGTATCAGGGTTGTTATTATGTGGAATGATTAGGCTGCAGTGGCAGGGACAAGTTAAACTAGAACAACAAAAGGCCTCCTTAACCTTTACCTGGACACAAGGCCATTCATAATGACTTGCATGGTTTGGAAAACTCAGTCTTTCCTGCAGCACTCAATACTTTTGCAGCTCCAGCAAATGAGCAAGGAAGGAGAAGACAGATGGGTGAAGGAGATGAAATGTAATCCAATTCTGCATAGTCCTGTTTAGAATTCTGAGTTCAGGTCTGTGTCAAAAAGCAGCAATGGCTGAGAGATCATCATTATTTTCTTTGGCTTGAAAAAGGAATTTGAAACCAGATATAATAGTTGCTCTCTGAGAAAACTTTCAACTATTTGTTATCCACTAGAGCAAATTATGCTGTTTCTGAAAGAGATTTTCCCTCTTGAAGGGACTGTGTGCCTTCTATTGATGTGAAGGGAACTGGATACACGGAGCTTTCAGACCCACACGTGTGCACGCGCGTGTATGCATACACACACACACACACACACACACGTGCGCGTGCGCACACACACACACAAAGTATCAAACGCAAGGCTTTTTTGAAAACCTAAAATAACTGCCACAATCTCACACTTCTCTCACTCTGAGAGATACTTGTCCCTATCACCCCACTCTCTGGCTCAGCCTGACACGTCACACCTTTGGCGAGATTGTTACGTCGACCATTTCAAAATACAGGGCAGGATGAGATTTTTCAGTCATTTTTCCTTAAATAGGTTGTTTGAATGGAACTAGGTGTGACAAAAGAATACTCACTGAGAATTAGAGTTCGAGGAGTCCGTATTCATCACCTCTCCCAGGGTTGGGCACACCTGTTCTGTACAGGGCCAGGACGTAAGTACCTTAGGCTCAGCAGGCTGGCCTGTCTCTGGAGCAGCAGTGTATTGCTCTGCACCTGTACAAATGAAGGTGGCCGTGCTCCAATAAAACTTTACTTATAAAAACAAGTGGCAGGCCAGATTTGGCCCAGGGCTCCAGTTTGCTGACTGCTGATCTAACTTATTGATCGAGTGATTGAAATGGAAGTGCAGAGAGTATACGAAGTTCATCTTGAGGCAACCCTGTCAGCTATCAGGGAAACAGGACTGAAGCTACTGGAAGGTGATATCAGACACTCAACTTTGGGAGTCTCATCTGCAGACTTTAGTTTATTTGAATGCCTTTATCTTTAAAGCAATTTATTTGGAAAATTAAAATATAAGTTAAATGTAGAAATTGCATTTGGTAAGTGGAGGCCGTGGCTCGGATAGAGCTGGGCTGGAGGTCGGTGACACTAAGTGCTCTCCTCACACATATCACCCAGGCAAGCTTTGATCACACTTGCTGATGTACATGAGTCCTGGAGCCTCGTGGGAGGAGCTAAATCCTCCCCACCACCGGGGCTCAGGTGTAGGCAGACATGCCTGGGAGACTTGGTGAAGTTTGTTCCGACAGATGCCAGATTGCAGAGGACAGCAAGGCTTGATGAGACGCACACACTCACACAGCCAGCCGTGCTCACCCACGTGTGCTCGCCCATGCACATACATGCTCAGACACAGCCAGGGAAGAAGTCCGCTAGAAGTGGCCCAACTTAGCCCCATGGAAATTATGTGGTGAAAAGCAGTAGTTCAGAGACCATTAAAAGTCTTTTCTAGCACTCAATTGCCCATGTGAGCTGGAGACACCCATGAACTCTGGTCATTATAAAGCTAGAAGGATGAAATTCCAAGAAACTCAGCATTTCTGCAGGAAGGTGCTATGGCCGGGCAGCACAGGAGAAATAGTAGGCATTCCCTCTGCTGGGCATTCAGAAGACCTGGATAGCAGCATCATAGCACCAGGTGAGGTCCGTAGAAGAAGTGGGAGCTCAGAGATGACAGTAGCCATGAATTGTCTGGAAGTGCCCCCAAACTGTGTGGTAGTGGTCACCTGGCCTCAACATGGTCAAATGTAGAAGCATTAGTCACAGAAAACCCAGAGGCAGATTATTATAGCACAGAACAAGGGAACATAGGTAGAGAAAGAGATGGCATTAAGTTCTGGGGAGGGTCTGTGGGCGGTTGGCATTGTTTAGTTAGTGGTTCACACTGGGCATCACAGCATGGTGTGTCAGTGTGCTGGGCACCAGCGTGGGTGACCTAGAAAGCAGAGCTCTGCTGGGAGGGCTGCTGAGGCCAATACCCGGCTTACAGCAGCAGTGATGCCCAGTTTCTACACATCCATTGTGTGTCAGATGCTTTGCGACCTGCCACTGAGCATCTCAGTTAATCTGCACAACAACGCTGTA
This sequence comes from Octodon degus, assembly GCF_000260255.1. Taxonomy (NCBI): domain Eukaryota; kingdom Metazoa; phylum Chordata; class Mammalia; order Rodentia; family Octodontidae; genus Octodon; species Octodon degus. Next base: position 9,530,133 of record NW_004524654.1, read on the forward strand.
AGGCAGGCACTGTTGGGATTTTCGGTGCTGGCAGCCATCACTTGCAAAATTAACCCTTACCTCACCCTCGAGATATCAGTGGCCTGCAGTGCAAAGTGCTTTCCTCATTCATATTGTCTGCGGGAGGAAGATTGGCTCAAGATCAAGTCCAGACTGCAGGTCAGCTGTGGATGCATTTGTGTGTTTTCTCATTCCAGGACTCTACCTAAAAGAGCTTCCCTTATCTTGTATTTGTTGTATTTATGGTTGAACAACGTAAGAAAAATTCATAGATTGACTAACCTTTGTAATTACTGTACTTTTAAAGCTTCTACTTGAATATTATGTGCAATGTATCCACACAGATGCCCCTGGCCAGACGAAAGCATATCCAAACTTGGCAACAGAGGGGTGGAGAGGCATCCCCTGCCTTGTGGAAAGCCCAGCAAAAGTCACAAGACAAGGAGAGGACTAATGTCATATCGTTTTATAAACTGGGGGCATCCTTATATCATATAGTCATCCTTCTCACCATGCTTTTGGATCTAGAAGACACACAGATGACTTAATTGTACTAGAGTTCTCTTGTCTGCTCTTGTCCCCAGTTTGCACCTAAACTTTGAGAGCTACAGGTGAGGGCCGAAGACAGATGGAATGTTTTGTACCAGTAGAATGAGGACAAACCGAGGGTATCCTTTCACCTGGATTTCAGGCACTATTCAGATCACAATTTTAAAACTCAGAGTACAAATTATTACTTGTAATTATGTACAAAAGCTTGCCTTTAACTATGTCCAATCCTCTATGGTACCGTAATATATGATGCCATACTCTCTCAAATCTTACACAGTCAGTAGTGTTATTTTAGAGGTAAGACTATACTTCAAAGCAGGCAGAGTTGTTCAATTGCTTTGGGGTGAAACTCAAGAAAGAGAGCTCCCCCATCTTTTTATTATAAATAATTTTAAATATTTGGGAAAAATCAGTAGAATCTTATAGTGGCCACAAAGCTTCAACAATTGCTACACTTTCTACCCATCAACATCTCTCCCAAACACACATGCACACACACACACACACACACACACACACACACACTTACTGAATCATTTGAAAGTGAGTTGTAGGCATCATGATACTTCACTGTAGATATTTCTACACATACTTCCTATAATAAGGACATTCTTATAAACAATCAGTTACCATTACCATACTTAAGAATATTTTCTTAAATTTTCAACATGTCATGTAGTGTTAGTTAGATTTTGGTACTAAGAGTCAACAAAAATTTATTCGTTGCACTTAGGTATAACATTTCTTTAGATTCATTTGAAAAAAGTCTAATAGTATGCATTTTTCTTAATGGGAATGGTTTTAAAAGAGAGAGAATAAGGTAGCTGTCTTATAGAATATTCCCTGACCTGGATTTGCTTGCTTGTTTTCTCTTGGGGCCATTTGATTTTTACTTCTATGCTCTGTATTTACTATAACAGGAAGTTAGCTCTAAGGATCTGGGAAGAGTCCCTCTAGGCCTCTTTGGTAACTATCTTCTACAGGGGAGTTGTGTGCTTGAGATTGCTTCTCACAGGGAAGCACAGGAGTCAACCTGTCCACTTGGGGGCGAGTACAAGAACTCTCCATGGTAGGCTTGTGTTTAACCCTCTGTAATTTTGAATGATAGTGTAAGATCTTGTGAAGAGTGTTGTCCTCCTAAAGCTCTTACTAAGATTTCAGCATCCTTTGGTGATCCTAGCCTGAATGAATGACTTCACCAAGCATGTGCAATTTCCCTTACTAATGAGGATAAATTAAAATTCTCTTAAATAAGCTAGATAAATGCTTCATTTTTTTCTCTTTACTAATCACTTTTGAGAATTTGTCATGTTACTTCCAGAATTGGCAAGTACAATTTACTTCTTGTTTGCTTTATCTTGTTTTTATTTGTCTATAGTATTATGGATTCTTGTACTTTGATTCAGCTCAGAATTTTACAGTATATTTCATCTTCTTATTTTCTGAAGCACACACAGCCTCAAATTTGGCCAGTGGAAAACTCTTTGAGTAGTTTTATGCATTCTTTTCACTCATCTCCACTAGTCTTTCTAGAACAATAAGATATGTTAACCTCACCTTGCATTATCCCTACTCTTCACCTGGAAACTGTCCTGTCTGTGAGGAACTCTGATTCTGTCTATAAGGAGTAAGATTTAGAAGTGGATTAAGACACAGCGCTTTCAAGGTATCATTGCTTTTAAACTGTCTCTGTGGACATATCCTTCTGTCAATCAGTTGAGCAATCAATTATCTAACCATCACGTCATTCAAGTATAACCTTACATGCTTTTTACTAACTTATTTGTTTTTATATTCTTGTAACAAAAACATTGATTTCTAAAAATTATAATATACTCATGTACTTGCATTATCCTATCATCTATCTAAAATAGATCTGCAGATTAATTCTATTATAATTTGATGGACACATAGGCATTTCCATTACTTCATAAAGGTCCTCTAAGTTGGAAGTAATCTTTTCTAATACAAAGTCCCTTCATTCTGCCACCCTCATCCTTAAGTGAAACAGCCTTTCCATTTGGTTGGGTCATTGGCCTTTAATGGCAATTCCCATTTAGGGCAGCTCTTCTTATCCTTGGTCTTATATTAGAATCTTTTAAGAAGTTTTAAAATAAGACCCCTTACCTGATCCCTTTCCCTAGAAATTCAGATTGAATTGGTTTGATATGTAACTTTAGCATTGAGTATTTTTAAAAGCTCCTTGGGTTAAGAACCTCTGTCTTTAAATTTGAAATTTATTTGGAGCAGAATTTGAAATTTATTTGGAGCAGTCACCATATGTATTTGTCGTCACTTCTTGTCAAATTTTTTGTCCTGATAGACGGGGGCTTTTAAAATGAGGTTTCTGGTAATGTTGCCAAATTTAACCAGTAAACATACAGGATGCTTATTTATTTATTTATTTATTTGTTCATTTATTTTGGAGGAACCAGGGATTGAACTCAGGCCCTTGCACTTGCCAGGGAAGTGCTTATTCCACTGAGTCATCTCCCCAGCCCTAGGATATTTATTTAAATTTAAATTTTAAATAAACCATGAATAATTTCTTATATATGTCCCAAATATTACACTGGGCATATGCATGCTAATTTTTTTTGTTGTTTGTCTGAAATTCAAATAGAACTGGGCATCTTGGATCTTATCATTTTATCTGGCAAGCATAGTCTCTGAGAGCTCAAGCTGGGGTGTAATGGGGGTGGAGTGTTGTGGGAAGGGAGGGGAGGGAGAAAGGTACCAAATGCTAAAGAAAAACTGCATAGATTTGGTGAGGCCATCCGAGGATAAACTTGTACCTAGCAGTTTGGGGCTGGAGGAGATGCTTATTTTACAGCTGTAACTGCATGGTCGTAGGGATGGCTGAGGCTGGTCTGAGCGGATGCTCATTTCACACTGTATAGCTCTTCCTGAGAAGGTACCATGGATAAGAGTATTATGGCTATAGTGTGTTCTCGAAAGAGATAGTCCTCTGAAATGTTCAGTCTGGGAAATGGCATGCATCCGTGTTTCTCTAAGTTCATTATTCATATCATTCACTTGAGAAAGTGAAAGTGCAGTGTGCCTGGTGTTTCTATTAATATTAGCAGTAGTCAAAGATGCAAGTGGCTAGATGTCTTCAAGCTCCTGGATTTTGTTCTACTGGAGTGGAGCAGAGCCATCTCCAATTCAGCGTGATTTATCACATGATGAGGGCACTTATCCTCTTATTCAGAGCAGTATATTTTTCCTAAAATAATTACATGCTTTTCAACAGGAGAAAACATATTAATATCAGTGAATTTCATGATGAAGAGAAAGTTGTAAGAAACAGATCTAGTAGCCAGGGAGATGGTCAGTAGGATAAGCATTTCCCTGGCAAGCGCAAGGGGCTGAGTTCAGTCCGGGTTCCACCAAAAAAAAAAGAAACAGATCTAGTAACAGCCTAGAGAAACAAAAAGTAACAGGTGAGAGCAGGGAAGAGTAGATGCATAAATAAACAAGCCAACTGAAAATGTGCAGCAGGCATTCGGCATGAGGGACACATGGATTTGCATGACTTAACAGCCACTACTGGAATCTAGTTTACCAAAGATAGAGACAGAAAAAAAATCATGTAGGCTAATACATGAGGACAATAGAAATTTACTAGATACAAATACCCTTGACTTCAGATTCTGAAGAGTGAAGGCTTTATTTCTTGGCATTATTGGATGACTTCTATCATGTAATAATGCTATATAGTTTGTATAGTTTGGCAAAGAGGAGCTTAAGACCTGTAACCAGTCTTGGCAATTTGAGATAATCTGATCATAGTATGAGATTTCGAAGGCTGCAGAGGGTAACGACTCAGACCACAAACCCTAGGATCAGGCTCTTCTGTCTGAATGTCAGTTTTGCCACCATCAGCTGTGTTACCATATGCTAACTATTTACTTTCCCTGTGCTTCTGTTTCTTCTGTTTCTGGTTCCAGGGGAGGTGGGATGTGTTCATGATCCACCTCCCCAGGTGAAGATTCTGAATACTGGATATCCTGAATATTTTGATGCTTCAGGTCACTTATAATAAGAGGTTCAGCCTCTCTGTTGTGCCCCTGCTATTATGTGAAATAACAAATCCTCGGTCTCTTCTCCCCAGGTGAATTTGTACCAGGATTTTGTCGTTCTCTTAGGACACTAGGCTGGAATGAAAGTTTACCTCCTCTCCAAGGCCTTAAAGTACTTGTATCTTTGGTGGGTCTGAAGTATCTTTTCCAGAAAGAAAATACTTAGGCCCTAATGTCTTGGCAGCTAGAACTGAAAGAAGAGTACAAGTGGAACCTTATATTTTCTCCCTGCAATTTACAATTGATAATATCTTCATCATGGCATTGATAATATCTTCATCATGGCATTATGGTGAAGTTAAAATGATTTAAATTATGTATAGTATATAATTTTGTGTACAGTAAGCACTGGTCCAATGACTAGAATCATTAGTGATTCCTCTGTTACTGTAGAACTGTGACGTAGCTCTATGTTCATGCCCAATCTGAAAGCATGATGTTACCTATCAAGTAGAAGGCTCTGCAAGTATCCAGGAGGGCACGTCTTGCTTTCTGCTATACCTAGGGAGGCCAGATGTATGGCGATTTAAACTGGAAGCACTGTCCTGTTGGTTGAATTTGAGGTAAGAGCTGAGAGGTGTGGATGAGGGGAGCTTGTAGGACCTGAGCAAGAGGGGTTCAGCCAACGTGGTTTTAGAAGCCAGTTAAATCTGAGGGGCACCACCAAGACACTTGTCCCCATGGGTCATGGTGATAACTGCCCAGTTCATTGTTGAGGTTGGTGGTGACTGACTGAGTACAGATAGGTTGGGAAAGTGTCAGACAAATGAAGATGTGATGGGGGACACAGATGAAGACCACAAGACAGGCTGTGGCCTGGTCAACTGGCCCTTTTGTCTCCATATATCCAATTGAAATCTTTTTGCTTTTAGTTCTTATTGTCTTCACAATACCTCATTTCTGCCTCCAGCCTTACCTGCCACTAAAATAAATTATATTTTGTCAGGATTTTCAAAGCCCTCTAATTGATCTCTGTGCTTTCTTGCTGCTTGCTTCCTTTTAATTTTTTTAATCTATCCTCTAGCCAGATGGAGTTAATAAAACAATATGATCATGTGTCATCCTCCAAACTCATTACATGTGTCTTGGAATTACTTAAGGTGCTTAGTCAAACCCCTGTGCACTCTTCTCTGGCCTTGCACTCTGGGGGCTCCCTGGCATCTTTGGCCTTCCCTCAGTTGCTGCACCCAGCCTTCGCGACTGCGCTTGCCTCTGCCTGCATCACCCTCCTCTTTTGCTTCCATCCACCTAGCATCTTCTTACTCTCTCAACCAGAGGTCACTCTAGTGAGTGGATAAATCACTGAATCATCTCCTAGTGGCTAATAATCTCCCATATTCTCATCTTTGCTTCCATTTTACAACTGGACACTTTGTCTGGGGTTTCTGGTTCCAGGGGAGGTGGGATGTGTTCATGATCCACCTCCCCAGGTGAAGATTCTGAATACTGGATATCCTGAATATTTTGATGCTTCAGGTCACTTATAATAAGAGGTTCAGCCTCTCTGTTGTGCCCCTGCTATTATGTGAAATAACAAATCCTCGGTCTCTTCTCCCCAGGTGAATTTGTACCAGGATTTTGTCATTCTCTTAGGACACTAGGCTGGAATGAAAGTTCACCTCCTCTCCAAGGCCTTAAAGTACTTGTATTTTTAGTGGGTCTGAAGTATCTTTTCCAGAAAGAAAATACTTAGGCCCTAATGTCTTGGCAGCTAGAACTGAAAGAAGAGTACAAGTGGAACCTTATATTTTCTCCCTGCAATTTACAAACATCTCTTTCTTTATATCTCTCCAACAAGATGTGATGACCCTTTGGCAAGTTCTTAGTGCTAAATTTCCTTTTTATGGCAGCCGCAGTAAAAACTTGAAGACCTTTGATAGGCAGTGCTGGGATGAAGCATGGATGTAAATCAAGTGCACACTGGCTGGATTCACTTGACAGATTTCTAGGTTCAATGAAGCTTTCCTCTTCCAAATAAATCAAATTCTGACCCACGAAAGTCTAAGTTAGGGAACACGTCTGAGGTTTCTGAATTTGGACTGAGGGTAGAGGTTGTTTTGTTTGGGCAATGGGCACAGATTTTCAGTGAGTAAGAAGAAGAAAAAAAGTAGACTTTTCACACCTAACTTTTGCTTGAAGATTCTGGACTTTTTTGTTCTTGAAGCTAAGAGCAAATCCAATTATAAGGAAAACATACATAAAAGACACAGAGGAGGTCTTGGCTAAGCATGGATAATTTAACCCAAGATCTAGTGCAGAAATTTCTGTTTGAAAAAAGCATGTGTGTGTGTATCTGTTGTATGCTTGTGTGTGTTGTGTGTGTGTGTGTGTGTGAGAGAGAGACGGAGAAATTTTAGTCAATGACATATTATTAATGTTTGTCTATAGCCACAAAAGCTAGCAACAGCTGGAACCTTTTCAGAGATTAGTATATAGAGTAGCATTAAAAGGATCTACTTTTAGAAGGGCTCTTGGAATCTTAGCGTGGTTCCCAAAGGATCCAGTGTCTTTCTGTGACTCAAGGTATGTTGAGAGTCACAGGGACCTAGATGTTTGCCTTTATTCTCAGGGTATTCTTTCATATGGCATAGCATTTTCACTTATAGCCTGCATTTCCATAAGAAATCCTAAACTGAAAATGTAAATGTACACACTGGGAATGAGTAATTTTGGAAGGCATTTTACCTCTACGCCAGGGGACCCACCAGAAAAGGAAACTTGCAGCTCCTTGAGTCAGGCATCAGCCAGAGGGAGGGCTGCCTGACAGAGGCAGCTGTGACTCTCACCCAGGGCCCATTATCTCGGAGGAGCATGTTTCCCTTAACAACTGATCATACACATTATTGCATGACTTGCAGCTAATGGGAACTGTCACAAGATCTCCAAAGATGGGGCTTATGATCTGTTGATAAATAGGTATGTGCTACGGATGGGTCAGTCATTTACTTGTTAAGAAACGAGGAAAAGAAGTGACAGCCTTAAGGGACCCACCTAGACTGTGGCTACCTGCCTGGCTGGGAATTGGCATCAGGATGTAGGGTGGGGGTGGAGGTAGGCTGAGATGCATAAAGACAGGGCTGTATTCTGTCCTACAACAAGTGATGCACGTGATTGAGGCCCTGACTTGGGAGTTTAAAAAGTGTGTTGGAGCTGGCTATGGAAGTACAAGCTTGCAATCCCAGCGTTCTAAAAGCCTGAGGCAGGAGGATCATAAGTTCAAGCCCAAACCTGTGTAACTTAGTAACAGGGAGAACTTTGTATAAAAATATTTTTAAAAAGACTAAAGACATAGCTCAATGTGAAGGTCCTGGACATTGAGGGTGTTAACGAACAGAATCTTGAAACTGGTAACTCAGCAAACCTTCTTGCTTTCTGACCAGAAGGGTCCCCTCTTTTGTCAGACAGATACAACCTTTGATAGATGATGGGATCATCCAGAGATCAAAAAGAGTTGACTTCAATATTATTTTTGTCCTCTGTGTTAATCTCTGTAAATTTCTGCTGTTCTTTCTCTTATGCCACGACGAGCTGTTTACTTAATTATTCTGCCAGCAAAAGTGGTTAAGGGTTGGACAGAGGAGGCAGGAACAAAATTGCCCTAGAACAAAGAGAAATGTTCTATCTTTTCCAGGAGACACAGATTTATTTCAGTTTTAGTAGCTTTTATTCAAATTCATCAAAGTAATTAATGAAGGCTAGAAGAAGTTCCATACCCACGTGCGCACACGAGTGTGTGTGTGTGTGTGTGTGTGTATGCGTGTGTACGTGTGCGCACACACCTCCTTTCCTAGGAATTTTTTTTCCTTTCTCAGTTGAATTATGTTGAGCTGTTTGGTCTATTGGTTCAGTACCCCAAGCCTAGTGCAGTATTGTCATCCCTTACTTTACAACACAGTCATTATATCCCTAAACCACATTGTGATACACAGTGCCTTCTGTTTACGACTCCCGAAACTCCCACTCCATATATCACCTGCCATAAAACCCATCAAACTGCTGCTACTAAAATGGTGCACAGTGGTCTAAGCAGGAGCCAGGCAAATTGTGTGATACCCTACTGTGGTTAATGAGAGTGAAAATGTGGTTAGGATTTTATTCAGGCGATGTTCATTTGCAGGGCCATTGTAGTGAGATGGCAAAGAAAGATTCTTTTGTTAACTTGAATGACAATATATTTTCTATTGTATGGAGTGGCTCAGGGCAGAGTTTGCCAAGTTATTTGTCAATTGCAAATAAGTCAAATTGTGACCTTGAATGGCTAGATTCTGATTGCTCGAGGTCTTGAAAACTTGTTAGATCCAGTATCAGAAACCTGTTGCCAAATTTAAGTATAGTAGTGATTCCACTCTAATGAAGATGAAAAAAAAATCAAATAGAATATCCCATTTCTGTAGGGTAGATGCAATTACTGTCTTCAGTCTCTGAGATTAAAGAAAGTGGATGAAGGATATGAGAAATAGTATTATGTCTTGTGAATTTTTTTATCTTCCTGAAATCTGCACATGTACAGAAACTTCCAGCACCTGTCACTCAGTCCCTGAAAACTGTGGATCTCTATTTGGAAGTAATAATCATTCAAAAATAATATTAAAATATTATTATTCAAAATGAATAAGAAAAGCTAGACATGGTGTCACATGCCAGTAATCCCAGCAGTTGGAAGGCTGAGTCAGGAGGACTGTTATGAGTTTGAGGCCAGCTACGGTAAGTTAACAGTAAATATAATTTCAGCCTGAACTATATAGTGAGACCCAATCTTAACAAAACATTCTCTTCCAAACAAGCAAACAACAAAAAGCATGAGTACTAGACATGGTTTTACTTCTTAAATAAGCTTTATTCAAACAGATTCCCATCTTATACCCTTCCTAAATTGTAACTAAAGATATGAAGCCTTTTTATCCCAGAGAAATGATTTCTTCAAATGGTTCGATAAATGCTATCATTTTACTCAAGAAAAAACAATGCAAACCTCTCTTGTGTTTTCATGACTCACCTTATTCTCTCCCATGTCTTTCTTTCTCCTCAAAAAAGAATGCTATGTAGCTTGGAAGATAGGTTCTGTTAATAATATTAGCAAACTTTTTCCACTAGCTTCGGTCCACTTATGAAAATTTTATTTTTTAAATTTTTTTTATGAGCAGAATATATTGATTGAGAGAAAGAAAGCTCCTGTCCGAGAGAGGGACAGGAGGGGTGCCCAAGCAGGTAGTTTTCCCCTGAAAACTTTAAAGAAAAATGAACACAGTGTATGCGCTGTGTATGTATGTCTGATCTCGTTAACTCAGTCACTCATCACTGGGCTGGGAGCATCCCCAGAGCTCACCTTGAGCAGTGTCATGGAAGCAGAATCTGTCCCCCCATGCTCCTGGCTCTGTGTTCTGATCTTCTCCACAGCTCACCCCAAGATAATTGGGATGCTGCTGCAGCCAAGAAAAAGCATTTGTATGGGCGCCCCATCATGGGCACTTGACATGGGCACCGCTAGATGCTCCTTATGTTATTCATTTAACATAGACAAAATGCTATGAGGAGGATCCTACTGTATTTACTATTGTAGAAACTTGAAAACAGTGAGACCCAGAGACAGTAATTTTCCCAAGGTCGATTAGGTAGGAAGAGGCGGGACTTATTGTGGCTCTCTTGCTCTAGATCTTTTTTCTCTCTTCTGAGCAGCTTTTCCTAGATTCTCATTAGCTCATTTCTCTTCCTTAAAACAATGCTGTTCTGGGGAGTTTCACATGTGTGGTCACCTTGGAGAACTCACTGGAAGGAAGCACTGACGCTGCTTCACGTGCTGCTCCCTGCGTACAGCGAGCACGCGTCCTCGGGGACGCCTATCCCCAGGTTCACGTCTCGGCGGCTCTAATCATGAAAGGGAGAAGCACAATATCATCAAGAAGGACTAAATGGGAGCAGGAGGAGCGTCCTACCCACAAAGCATTTGTGAATTAAACTAACAAATCCTATGTACTTTCAGGAGGCTCTGCTCACCAGCCCCGTAAGAACCCTGTTGTGAGGAAGAGGCAAACAAATCATTGAGATAGACAGAAAAAGATACCGTGTATGACTACGACTCCCCACGGCATGAGCTGCTTCTCAGACTGAGCCCCTCTGTGATCTGTTAGCTTTCTTCAAGGGAAAGCTGATTGCAATTGAGTCATATTGCTTTAAATAAAATTCCAACTCCAAACAGTGCCACGAAAAGGAAATTAAACTATAAAAAGTGCATTAAGGTAAGGGTAGGGATCTGAGTTACTGGCCCAGAAATGAGTTAAAATCAAAGTTAGGAACAGAACCCCTAAGTTGTTCTCGTTAGACATTACAGATGCCACCACTATTTACAATGGCGTGATAGAAAACAGTCTACTGCGCAGTGGACGCTGACTTCACCGGCCCAGCACTCAGGACCGGCGATCGCCAAGTACTTTTTAAGCATTCCCTTACCTTTTCAGTCTTCATGGAAAATCAAATAAATATAAAGTCCTGTTATTTAAGCCAAAGGAACAGGCACATTCCAGTTGGCAATGCAATATTAAACGGAGGCTTTGTGGTGGTCTGGGGCTCATGAGGGATCTTGGTGGCCCTCAGTAGGTTTGGTATATTTTCTCCTTGAATTAGTTCCTCCGTAATTTGTAATTCATATTTCTGATTTTAGAGATCTTCATTAAGATGGGTGTTTGAGTAAAGAAGGCTATTTATATTCTAGCCTTGGTAGTGCCACTAATGAGTTACGTGACCTTGGACAAGCCTCTGACAGTGTTCCACGCCTGCTGTCCAAGGATATTTTGAAGATCAAGCCAAAAACCAAAGTGGACAAACTCAGGCAAGTACAGAGCACAAAACAATTGTATTATCACTATATACATGAGAAATGAAAAAAATAACATGAACAAATTGGATGCAAAATTAAGGCTGAGAATAGGCCACAGTATTTTGCAGGCTTGTGGATGTAGTGGCAGAGTTGATGCAGGTATGGCTGTGCCCTTCCTAATTATTCCTTACACCTGGATATGACCCTTGGGAAAATTCAGAGGGCACACATTTAGGGGCTTGTATATTTTCAGGTTTCCTTATTAAGTAGAAGCCAGAGCCTTTTTATGTCTCCATGGGGACTCCTCCAGAGCTTGCATCAGCAAAAAGGAAACTCTAACCTGAAATGTTGGGGTAAGGACAGGAAGCCAGGAGGGGCTTAGCCCTGAAGAATGGGGACTATGGGCTCAAGCCAGCCCGGTGTGACATTGTGCTTTTCTTTGGACATGGGATTGTCACTATGTGTAAAAGGAGCTTTGTTTTTCAGAAAGGAAATGAGTTTGGAGGGGTGTGTGTGTGTGTGTGTGTGTGTGTGTGTGTATGTGTACATGCGCACATGTGGATGCAAGCCATGTATATATTTAGTACAGGGTCTACAGGGTGTATAGGTTCTACAGGGTCTCACTACATAGAGAGGACTCGCAGTGATTCTCCTGGTTCAGCCTCTTAACGCTGAGATTAGAGGCATGTGTCACCATGCCCAGTCTCAATCGCTGGCTCAGTGTGTCGCAGGGTGGGGTGGGGTGGGGT
>NW_004524654.1:9542479-9547217 GCF_000260255.1 Octodon degus
TCTGTTCATTTGTGAGGGTTGATAAAAAAGGATACGATATCTTTTCTGGCTGAAACAAAAGTTAGCCAACTGATATTAATTGGATACCTGGAGACATAGTCTTGTGCAGTATGCTCTCTGATCTTTTTAAAAAGAGGGTGAACATGGCTGTAATTTTTATTATCCACTGCTAATTGTTTTCAGACTCACTGGATCATTCTTTACGATGGCACATCCAATTTTTGACCCAGTTTTGAGGCAGATTCTCTGAGGTTTAGGAAATACTCGAGTAACGGTTAGTGACCTGGAGAAACTTGTGGACTGGTCAAAGAGAAGATATTGATAAAAAGAGAAAAGTAGGAAGATTTGCCATGAAATGCTGTCAAGTGGCAAAAGTAACCTATGATTTGGGGACTCAGGAGGAATTTCTGTTCCAGAGAAATAAGTGGTTGGAATTGGGGGCGGGGCGTTTGGGGGCCGGAAGTACCAGAGAAGAGGGGAGAGCCTAAGCTCCATAAACACCTTGACTCTGCAAGCCCTAGACCAGCAGGGGGAGCACAAGGTAATAAACAGCTTTGGCTTCAGAATTTGGAGCGATCCTTGGAGCTCAGGAAAAACAACGCAATGAACGAGCGAGCAAGAGAATGGCTGCCATTCTAGCGCTTCTTGTTTGACTTCACACCTCTCACCAGTCTATCACATCTTTCTCCCCGTCTCACTTAAAAAATTTGTTCTCTGGTAAATGCAGAAACTCAAATCAAAGAGCCCACAGATGAATAAACAAAAACTAGGTGAGGAAAAAGAAAAAAGAAAAAAAAAAAAAAAAAAGGACATTCAGTCCTCAATCGTCCTTTCAAACAACTTGGCTCCTTAGGCCTCCTAGCTCTTTGAGTGACCAGGTACCATCAGAGGCTTACAGAATATTGCAGCTCAGGGAACTGTCACTCATATTTCCCCAATCTTGGGATAAACGCTATTTAACAGAATTCAACAAATCAGTGACTTTTGAAAAGAAGACTTGAAGGGAGCTAATGTAATCTGTGTAAGGTTTTAACAATGACATATGCTTTTGAAAAGACTGCAGCCTTGGGTTTGTCCTCAACAGAACTGTAAGTTTCTAGAGACTTAGTCAAATGTGGCCACTGTTCAAGTGAGTCTCCTGTTTCACTGAGTGTGTTCTACTTGGCTTTCTATGACCCACCCTGTGGGGCTTGCATTCATTCTTAAGGGAACAGCATCAGCCCATCCATCTCAGGGCCTTTGCCCGTGCTGTCTGGGTTGTAGCCTCCCTCTCCATCTCCTCCCCACACTTTCCTTTGGCTAGTGAATTCCATTTCAGCCATTTGGCACTTAGACCCACACTTTGCTTTCTCTTTAGGAAAATATCTATAACTCATAAATAAGTCTGCCTACTATACAGGCTTGAGGCGCTGTGCACTTTTAATTCACAGCACTTGACAAAGTTTGCAAATACATTTCTGTTGTTTCAACTACTCTACTCATCATCTGCATTCTGCTGGACTGAAGGCTCAGAGGAAAGACCACTGTTCGTCATCCGCACTGTTGTTTCCTCAGTGTGAAGTATTGTGCCTGGCCCCGAGGTTGGCTCGATAACTGCTAACGTTTGGCAGGACAAATGCTAACCCAATGAAGGTGTGTGAATTGGTAGTGACAGGTGGTAGTGTTAACTGAGGCACATGGGGGGCAAGAAAGGTGAGGCTGAGGAGCAGACAAGACCAGGAGAGCCTGGACAAGAGGTAGGTTCTGAAGGATCCAAGCAGGATGGGGAGGAGATGGGGAAAGGGCCAGGGAGGGGGAGGCTCGGGTGTGGAGCCTGCCTGGCTATGGCTGAGGGCTGCACGGAAGCAATGGGGTCATGTGGGGAGCTCTGTGTGCTGCCTTGGGTCAGTGGGGCAAGGGCCATGCTTCTCTGAGAAGGTGTCCAGAGGGTGTTAATGATGATGCCACTTGTTCTTTACCTGCTTCTCACCCCAAAACCCACTGTACACCTTCAATGCATACTCGGTCCCAGGGGACTGGCCCTGGCTCCCCCTGGGCCCCACTGCTCTCTGTGGGAGCATTCACTCAACTCTTCCAGCTCTCTTTCCATGTCTTGCTGGCACCAGGCTTCCTTTACCTTCTTCCTCGAAGGTCTGGCAGGTATTCCCACGTGACCTTTGGCACAGTGCTAGGCACTAGGTCTGCCTGCCAACAGGGAGCAAGATTCAAGGTGACAATTTGTCTAGAAATGTCCCCTTTATTTCTGGTCAGAGCTTTGGTTGTGTGGCTCTTCACTCTTCCAGCAGGAGGAGAGGCCTCTCTTTTTCATCCTCCACTATGCATGCAGCCCTGAATCAAAAATAAAACCTCTGATTCAAGAATTCTGATTTAGCCCCAAACTGACAGGGGCAGAAGATGGGATGTTAACAGGTAAGAGCGCTTATTAGACTCAAGCTGCAAAATTCAGGTCACTGAAATTTTTTGAACTAGATTATTGCACTAGATTTTTGGTTTCCTAATTTATTTTGCTGGTGCAGAGCCTGGGTCTGTACCCTTCTCTACTCCACCTGCACCCCCAAAAGGCTAGCAAAATCAAACAGGAGGATTCTGGGTGCAGGAGATTCTGTCCTAGCTCCATTCCTATTTTAATGTTGCTGGCTAGTTAGCTTTTTCTCTCTAGGGAAATGCTGAGCACATACCCCTAGATCTATAAAATGTCCAATTATGTGCATGTTCATGAGCCAACCCACTTACCCTGATACATAACAAAAAGACTTATCACAGAGAAAATAATAATTTAAATATGTTTTTAAATCCATGACCTGATATTTCCCCAGACATTTTCCTCCTCCAACCCCTGCCAGGTATCCAGAGTAGGAAAATTGTGAGGATGAGTTCTCTAAATTAGAAATTGACAGTGACCCATTTATATAAAAAGCGAAACAAAATGCTGTAATCCCAGCTCTTGGGAGGCTGTAAACAGGCAGATCACTGCAAGTCCGATCTAGTAGTAAGACCCTGAACACCCTGTAGACCCTTCCCTAAAATACAAAAATAAATAAATAAATAAATAAATAAATAAGTAAATAATTAAATGTAGTCTTTCTTACATTTTGCAAGTACTTGAAGCAAATATGCAGAGGAGCCCTGGCTTAGAACCTACCACAAAAAGCCAATATTTGGTCTGCAGGTTCTTGGTTGCTAAGGAGACCATTCCTTGTAAGGTAGATCGGTGGAGAAGGCTCAGGGCCTTGCATCTGGTGGTCTGGGTGCTTCTCACCCATCTCTCAGGGTTGAGGGAAGGGAAGTATGTTGGGGATTTAAGGTGGAATGGGAACCTGACTGCACTCCTAA
The DNA here is from genome assembly GCF_000260255.1 of Octodon degus. Taxonomy (NCBI): domain Eukaryota; kingdom Metazoa; phylum Chordata; class Mammalia; order Rodentia; family Octodontidae; genus Octodon; species Octodon degus. The sequence goes on from NW_004524654.1 coordinate 9,545,813, forward strand.
TTTTAGCTTCCCTCAGATCATTTTAAGGAATGATCTTGTAAATCACAGCCGGTGCATTTCTGGGAATAGACTCCTTCTGTTTGCTTGGAGGCCCCTCTCTGGCTTCTTTGTGTTCCTAAGGAGAAAATCCTCTTCCAAGGTCATTGCCTGTGATTCTCAGGCTTCCGGGGACAGCTGATGCGGTGACTCACTGTGCTTGGGGTGTGCTCTCTTCCCTCTGCCGACTACAGTGGGGATGAGCCATGACAAATGTGGAAACATCTGGGTTGAATCGAACTTCTGGACATTTTCCTTAGCTCATTTCTCCACCCTTTTTTCCCAGGAGGTGTTTGGCAAATCAGGTTTTCAGCTAATGGTCTTGGACTATTTATAGGGCTGATTTAAAAACACATTAACTGCAGTACATAATAGAAATTCACTTAAGTAATAATTTTAAACCTTGGTGAACTGGTGCAACAGGGTGGCTGGACACACTTCCAGGAAAGTCAAAGTATGTTCAAAATAAAATTTTTAAAATTGAATTTTATCTTAACCATGCAAGTCAACCAGATGCAGCTCTATTTCTGCCCTGAGCTTATTGTGCAACAGAGAAAGTTCCCTGAACTTTTCTGAGCTTCTTTATCCTCAGCAGCAAGTGAGAAGTTTGGACTGAGTGCCTTTGTGCTTTTGCCAACTGTTTTCTACACAGTGCTTCAATGAGGCTCTGTCATGTGTCTGAGAGTAGAAGGTATTAAGAAGGCAAAGGGCACAGAACAAGCTCTTGGGGAGGGGCAGCTCTTTAGGGGTGAAACCACTAAATTTAGGTGTAATAGATTTGTACCACAGGTGTGTTAAGGATCTGCCAAGTGCCAGAAATTGTGTTGAGTTAATGCATATATTCTTTTCTAAATTCAGCCCAGACATGACTCTGTTCATAGAGAACTGATCTCTCCTCCACAGACTCATAGAAGATGGACACAATGAACAAATTGGAACTTCTGGTAAAGCAGTATAATGTACGTCTGAGCCTGAGCTGTGGCAGGATTCAGCTGTAAGGACTTTTAGACTGCTTGATGTTTTGTCTCAGTCTTAGTTTCTCTGTTGACAAGTATCTGAGATGTCAATGCATTTTAACTTATATTTTTAGAGTAGGGGCACATTGTGAGGAACTCATGATAGACGGTGTAATGTGTGGTGTCAGGGAGCAGGCAAATCACACACATATGTGTTGTAATATTGCAAGAAAGAAAGGAGAAAGAGAGTCAGAGAGGGAGAGGAATAAGGAGAGGGAGAGGGAGAGGGAGAAGGAGAAGGAGAAGAAGGAGAAGAAGGAGAAGGAGAAGGAGAGGGAGAGGGAGAGGGAAAAGGAGAAGGAGAAGAAGGAGGAGAGGGAGAGGGAGAGGGAGAGGGAGAGGGAGAAGGAGAA
>NW_004524654.1:9547516-9572095 GCF_000260255.1 Octodon degus
GGAGAGGGAGAAAGAGAAGGATAAGGATAAGGAGAAGGAGGAGAGGGAGAGGGAGAGGAAAAGGGAGAGGGAAAGAAAATGCTACATAGCTGGCTTCAAGAATCCAAAGATATTTTTGCAAGAGGTGTCATTGCAGTGACCCGCACTGCTCTTCTAGGCTAGGTCAGGCAGGTCCTGCTCTCCCTGTGTCATGAAACTCCTGTCTTTTGCCTCGATGGCACGTCTCTCTCTCTCATTTAATGCCTGTGTGTGCCTAGATTACAAGCCCTTTCGGGCAGAGACCATGTCCTGTCTGCCTATCCTGGCATTCCAGTCTTGAGTGTGGCAGATGGGTTTGGAAGGCAGTCAAAGTTATTTACTAAGTGAATCAATAGATGAGAAATGAAGAATAGGGAGAATTAGGGCGCAAAGGGTCTTCTGGGAGGAGGAGCAGCTCGAGTAGTTGCCATGCGGGCATGGCTCTGTGTTAATCCTTCGACCACGCATACATGTTATCAATGTCCAGTGACAAACGGCTGCCCCCTTCTTACTGAGGAACCAGAGGGCTCACAGCGAACTTGGGGCAGCTGCACCAATTGTCTCTTGCTTCTTTTTAATAACTCAAGAAGGATTCACCACCCATGACTTGAGCTACACTCTTCTTGTATCTAGTAGGTGCTCATTAAATATTTGAGAGCCAAACAAGGGGGCATGGATGGCTATATGGATGCTTTGTGTCTTATAACCTTTTGGAATAACAAGCTATCGTAGCTTACCACCTACCCCCTCCTGTTTCTCGCTTAAGCCATGTCTTTATGCTGTGAGAAAAATGGTGCAATATGAGGAAAAAAAGCAGGGCATCTGGTTCACCAGATATGCATATGGCCACAACATATGGCAAACCCAGGGCATTTGACCATCGTGCTCATTAGGACGTGCCGGCAAGCCGGATGCCACGCGCTCGCTGTGTCTGTGTCGTTTTTCTCTCAGCATGTGGACCTGGTGTGAATCATCAGGGCACACTTGGCTTTCTGAGCTAATCAGTTCCTCCACTCTTTTCACCTTTCAATTTTTTTCCCAGAAATTCTCTCCTCTTTTGTGTTTACTTTCAGTTGGTTCGCTTCCTCAGAACTCCCAGGGTGATCCCACTTTGTGGGTTCCACTGGAAACATCCCACAAACCACACTAATCTCAAAAATAGATGGCAGGAGCTCAAGACTTTCTCAGGTGAGTGGGAAGAAAATGCAAGACTTATTTTTCTTAAGGTACCAAATACATTCTATTTCTCCAAGAGGCTATCATAATCAACTTTGCAGAGAAGACCAAACCAAACAAACAGCCAAGTAAGCAAACAGAAAACCCAACTCACCCTAGATCCTATTTTCAGGGAATTGGGGACTGCCTAACTTTAGGAAGAGGGGGACCAGACTTTAGGAAGAAGGGGACCAGAGGAAGGGTAGCCCCGCTCTAACCTGGGGAAAATGGGATAATCATCAATTCACACTGGAGGGAATCAACCTTTGAAGTCAGGGAAGTGTGTTCTTCTCCTGTCTTTAATAGTTTCTCTCCTGCAATGCTCTGGCTCCAGTCCTTCTAAGCCCATTTCACATTTATGTGTAGTCCCCTCTCTCTTTAGTTTTTTCTTCTCCCTTTTGTAAGAAAAGTGCATTTTTTCAATCCTCATTTGCAATTGCAACACTATCACTTAGTACGTTTGCATGCTCAGTTTTTATCCAGGTTGCTCTTGTCCTGTTGCATTTCCAAAACTAAGAGAGGAAATCAAAACTCACATTAACCCCAAAGTCATCCCCTTTGGTTCTTATTTATTGCTACCCTTTGTTTATCATCTTTCAGCAAATGCTCAGCCTGGAGGACAGTGTGCTCATACAAATCAGTCAGGATCAGTTTTACAAAGCAGACTCACCCGTGCTCTCTGATTCTCTTCCTCATCTCCAGCTGTATGAGTTCATGCACAGACGTTCCCTGATTGCTAGGTGCACGTTGTTCCTTTCATCTGCTAGTAACTATCAGAAAACAGTAACAAATTTGTCTGGAAGGATTTATTCTCCACATAGTTCCCTTCTTCTCTTTCTCTTTATTGCTGATGATTTGATTGAACTCAAAATAGTTACAGATTTTTCTCATTTAATACACACTCCATTATTTCAAGGTAGGAAAGATGCAGGGTTTTTTTTTTTTTTTTCTTTTAAATAGTTTTATAGACAAAGTGAAAGATTTTTCATTCTTGCTTCAAATTCATTGTGAAAACAGAAGGCAGTTTTCCCAGATGGAAATCTGTCATATCATTATGGAAATGTCAGATTTCCACCCGGGGCATATTGACAAAAAGCCATGGTTTTTGCCCAGGGGGTGGAATTTCACAAATTTTCCCAAGAAGAGCTGCGTTCCCTAGTAGAGAACAGAGACAATTTCTCTCCCTATTTCGGATTTGCGAGTCTGAATGCTAAGAATCTGGTTTCAGGCAAATACCCAAAGAAGAGAAAAGAAGACGCTGTACAGATCCACTACCAGATCCAAGGGCCTGGCTCTCAGAGATCGGTCCAGCCCGGTTACAGTTATCCTGAGCTGCAGCTCTGCTGGAGACATTACGTAGAACCAGCGTGCCACCCTGCCAAGCGGAGAAGAGATTTTATTCTGGAGCCCACCTGATTCGGCCGTATAAATATCACTCCTTTAGTCAATAGACATGCTCTAGAGCATGTCTCTTAATTTTGGTAATTGTATTCTTTCCCCTGGGAAAAGGGTATTTTAAACCTCCGTTAGTGGAGTATTCATGCGTGCATTAAAAATGTTAGCAAATCGTGTCCATGCTAATGAATGATAGCACATTTAGAGGAAAATAAAACAATCTCCAAACATCTTAATACATTCATAGTCATCAGGATTGCATACTTTTAATAGATGAAAGAGATTTGTGAGTGTCGCAAGCCATGGTAGAAATAGCCTTGGGACGCGAGTTACTCTATTAAGCTAAAGTCTTGCTGCCTTTTATAACAAGCCACAGATTAACAAGTACAATGCAAAAGGATCTAAATATTTTTCTTAAATAAAGATTTGATGTTCTCAACTAAAAATGTCCTCCAACGATTATGTTAGTACAGGCACTTTGCTCCATTAATATAAGTGTATATTTTTCCTAACAGAAATACCTGCATTTAAAAAAAATACAGCAATAACTTCAAACTTCAAAGGTCTCAACTTCAAAAGCTTTCTTGCATTCTGCTTGATGGGACAGCATCTTATGCACACATGCTTTTTTTCCCTGCTAAATGCCTTAATAATGAGCTTGGGTTCAGATTTTGTGAATCGGAGCCAAGTAACTCTATTTTATTATATTTGCTGGGAAATGAACTAGCTCAGGGTAATTAGGAAAGCAATTTTATTAGCTTCTATTTCATAAAGATTGTTTTTTAATCAGAGTCAGAACTTACTAGAAATGATTCTGAGCTCGTTGCTTGGGTCGCAGGAAATGAAGTGGGCACGGGCCGCCCTAACCCTGGTAAAGCCAATGTGGTGAACACAGAAGCTTTCCTCTTAATCGGTAACAATGCTGTAAAAATAAGCCCAATTGGATGGCATTGTAAATAAAAGGGTCACCTCTAAGGAGTACCTGTGTCTAGCTTATTGTGCCAGCTGACAACTGAAAACACTAAAGCATCCTTTTCATTGACGAAGTGGTCTCATGTTCAAGTTGTGAACAGTTATGATTTGGAGACCAAGGTGGGCAGCAAGCAAAGGAAACCACTGTGTTAGATGGCTAAGTCTTTAGGAAAGAAATGGGAGAAGGAATTGGGACTGCTGGTGTGTTCAGGTAATACAGAGCTGTGAGTGCAACAGATGTTCCACCGAGGCAGGCACACATATGGGGGGTGGTGGCCTCAGGAGGGACACGGAGATCCGACTGTCTGCCTCCCCAGCCACTTCTGGAGCTCCACACACTGTTTGGGGCATCTCATTATAAAGGGACCATTGATAGTGTAAATGAGAGAGAATTCAGAGAAGGGTGACAAAGAAGAGAAAGGATTAGAGAAGCTGACCTATAAAGACAGGTTAAAGGAATATAAAATTTAAAGTTTGCAGGGGAAAGAGACAGGGAGATGGAAGGCTGTGCTAACTGCCTACAAATACTTGAGCAATAATAATTATAAGGAAGGGAGAGAATTGCTTGCTGTGGTTGAAAAGGACCGAATAAGAAGCAAGCGCATAAAACTAAGAAAAGGAAAAAAATGTCTGTTTGCCAATGTGAGGACAAATCTCTTCCCAGGAAGGGCAATTAAGTAGTGAAGGGAACCACCTGGGAAGGTGGCCAAGGCCAGAGCTATCAGCAGTGTGGCAAGTATTTAAGGGGAGGTAGAACACTCAGGAACCTGCTGAGAAAGGAAAGCGAGCCCACCCCTTCTGAAGCTATCCACCTACCCCAGAAGAGACCTGGAAATCCAGGAGCAGTTTCCCTACTGCCCCCAGCTGCAATTTAATCTTCTAAAATGAGCATGTGGTGGGTGGGAGTGGAGGTGGGCATGTTGTCCAAGAAAAAGCCCACCGTATATGGGTAGGAAACATCCATCCATAAAGCTGTTCTTTCCTACTGCTGGTCATTAGTGTTGGTGTTCCTTATCTACCTTTACAGTCATCAAGACATTTACATAAATCATCACATAACGCCACCAGAAGTCAGAGCTAGCGTGCAGAGGGAAGGATGCCTCTGACAAGGAGGCCCGCCTAAAAATGAATGGTGCCAGGGTGTGCGCAGCAGTTTCTGTTGTGCACGCAAAGGGAAATAGAGGAAATTGCCGTGTTTTATCATGTTGGATGAGCCGGAGTAGGTGACACCGAGATCAGATGTGCATAATCACTCCCCCAAATAATCGCCATGTGGAATAATTTCCCCCCAAATCTTGCAGCTTCAACTTATTCTCTGCAAGTGACTCATAAATCTTGGCCTTGAATGTGAATCAAGATTCCAAGCTGCAGACTCAGGGGTTTGTTGGATTTATTCAACTTTAGTCTTTATTTATAGATGTAAAAGTGTATTATTGGTTGTAACATGCAAACAAAAGAAAACAGATTGCAAGCCACCGTTAATGTTTTCCCAAAAGGGAGATCACACGTTTTCCTCTGGTCTTTCATTCTCTCCCTTGTAATATTAAGATGATGTCATAAAGTCATAATTACTTTGTGATGTTCTCATGCACTTTCTATCTCTTGGTTCAGACATGCAAATTCCCTCTCTGTTGAGAATGCACCGAAAAATATGAGCAGGTGGAAGACAGGTCTTTGGTGGCTTGCGATTTAGAAACCTGTGATGTTTTGAATTCATACTGCTTAAATTCTCTTTTCTGAGAGAGGAGAGATGTACTTTAAATATCTTGGGTCTTGTGCTATGTACATTAGAGGAGGTGTTGATTTTCAGCAGCAATCACTCACTCTTGGAAAAGAAAACCATCAACTAACAAATGAATACAGAGGCAATATGAAAAATATTGTATTTGTCAGCTCGATGTGCTTTCATTCACTAATCATATCCAGGGAGGCAAAGACACTCTAAAAGAAAGACATATTGGTACCATATCATTAGGTGTTTGGCTTTCAAGTAACTGAGGCACTAGGATAAGCAAAAACATGCAACACAGAGCTGTGAGAGAGGAGTGGACCACAAACTGAGGACTCTCTGTTCTCTTGGCTAAATCTTTGTCTTTATTCTCTCAGCTCATCTCTTCAATTCTGTAAGAAAAAGGCCATAACACATCCACTTCCAAGGCCTCTTTAAGTCTCATTCAGATTTCTCATTGCTCATTGCTAAGCATTTTAATGTCTGACCTCTTCTGCTCCACTAGTTACAGACCCATGCACTGACCCTCTAGGATTTCCAACTCAGTGATTTATGTTCTTGCCATATTCATGTGAAGCACTAGTATCAATGCAAGGAGGAGGGAGGAAGGGGTGAGAGAGAGAGGGAGGGAGGGAGAGAGAGAGAGAGAGAGAGAGAGAGAGAGAGAGGAGGGAGGGAGGGAGGGAGGGAGGTTTTCTCATCATTTTCATGCTTGGTGGTAGAAGGATTTTTCTGTACATTTTTGTCTTATTAAGAGAATTAATAATATAACTCCTGATGCTGGTAACTTTTGAACATTCCAAGCAATGTTCCCATCCTCAAAACAAAACAAAACAAAAAAGTAAGCTGAAAAGCAAAGCACTCCCATTTTGAGGTTTACTTATTTCAGCTGCCATAGAGTGGAAATGATTTTTGAGTGGTGTAGTTTGAGGTCAGATGAGAAGAGGAGCAAAGATCCTGCAGCCCTCCTCTGGCCAATACAGCTGTTGATCTATATAAAAGTCGCAGCCCTCCTCTGGCCAATACAGCTGTTGATCTGTGTAAAAGTCATTAAGGACCGGGCTGAGGGAGCCGGCTTCTGTTCTGGCCTCAGGGTCTTCATTTTCCAACAGAGAAATGGAGACATTATTGTTATTGTTATTATTATTATTATTATTATTATTGAGCTATGAAAGAAGTATGAAAGGGTATGGAATCTGAAAGAGGAGCCAAGTCACTCTGATCCTGTATTGTGTGCTCCGGACTTGTAAGGCAACGAGTAGACCAATAATCTTGAGCGCCGCTTTCTATTCTCAGCTGTCCTTCGCACTCAAGGTTTCATGGGAGGGAGTCTGGCTCTACATCTTTGTCTCACGAGCGTCTCACCTGGTCCCTTCTGTATCTTTCTCTCATTCTTGCATCTCTCTTCCAATCTTTCCCCCCACTAGGTGCATTTTTTCCAATGCCAGGCCTCCAACTAAGGTGCCCCTCTGCTGGGAGCTCTGCGCCTAGATCACCTTTTCTTCTGAGCCAGGCGTGTGAAGTGTAGTAACACTGCTCAAAACCAGACCAAAATTAGGACTAAGGAGCCTCTTGCAGGGTCTGGCTGTGTCCCATGCATCATCTGTCCTGTTAGCTATTAGAATCTGAAAACTTAATCATACATTCTAAGAAGAGCCTTTGATAAAGAATTTTACTCCTGCATGTTCATTTAAGATTTAAACTTGACGTATTAACGCCAAATTTAAAATTGTGTCCTCCTCATTACAGTCCTCTGTAGTTACAAGGTTCTAATAAATATTATGTCCTCCCATCATGCAATTAAAATTTTCCACCTCATTTCACAATGCAAAACATTCACATGTTGTCAATCATTTTGAAACATGATTTTTTGACATCATATAATTTCACTTCATTTTTGCAGACAGACATCTCACCAGGAAATTATTTAAGAAAGAATCCTATTATATCTTTATTTTTCCACCAGATTTCACCTTCAGAGGCAGTCATTTGTGTATGTCTCAGTAATTGCAACAATAAACTTGCAAGGAGAGAGACTGGCAACTCCTCGAGCGGAGACCCGCAGGCCGGCTCTGCCGCACGCTCGAGGCTGTGGCTCAGTTACAGGCGCCCAGCTAGAAAACACGGTCTTAGCCATGGGAAGTTTACAAGTCTCGCTTCGTAAAGTGAAAAGGTGGCTGCTTGAGACAGCTACCACCTGGGAAGCTGGGAGAGAAACATGCGTGCGCTTTTGAACTTTCCTCTGTTTAATAACTAGCAGACACTAATGATTTGCCAAACATCCTGGTTTAAAACGGAGGGAGTGAAAAGCAAGACTGCCCGCTGGCTGCGAGGGCGCCCACCTGTTCTCCGGACCAGAGTTCCCCTGACCTGTGCCCGGCGCAAAGCTGTTAGCCTTTAAACCACACACTGTTGTGTGTGCGTGTGTGTGAGTGTGTACGTGAGCGTGTGTGTGTGTGTGTGCGCGCGCGCGTGTGTGTCTTGGTGGCCTCTCTCGCTCACATTCCGCTCTGCTGCTGAAGGGAAGCTTCTCCCTGGCAACTCCACGTTGCCTTTTTAACGAAGGCAGCTCCTTGGGGAAGCATCTCACACGCGGGCGGCCTTCGGGGAGGCTGCCCTGGGAGCCGGGGTGGCGCGCAAGGCGCGAGGCCTGCTTTCATCTGAGAAGCGAGGCAGAGCTTCTGAGAAAATGTTGACAAAGGTGCTTCTGTGTCAGGAAAGGGTGAAGATCTCTTCCCAGTTGTTTAAAATAGTAGGGTGGATCTTTCAAGAGGATTAGCCGTTTTATTCATGTCTTGCACAGTGTTTGGGAGAGAAAAATTAGAAGTCAGTTGGTAAGTGTGGGAAAGGGGTGAAACAGGAGAACAGTGTGGAAATGGCTTCTGTGGTCTCTAGTAGGGTGGGAGAGGACGGTTTTTCATTGCAACATATGTCCCAAGGAAACAAGACAATCTAGTTTGGTGTGACATAAAGTGGAAGGAAAATTAAAGATCTTTTAAAGTGCCAGTTTGTTATCATTTATTGTTATGAGAAAGTTAATTTGATTAGTAATCTGGTACTCCAAATGGTACAGACTTTACAGTGGGCAGATTACTGTTTCCAGCTAAACAGATAATGATGAGATGATGGGAAGCTGGGGCCACCTGTGGGGCGGAGCCTTACCTCTCCTTCTACCTCTTGCTTGCGGTATTTCAGGCTTTTGTAGGTGCTCTGATGTCACCCATAAACATATCAAAGCCAAACACTTGACAGTGCAAAAGGATCTTTTAGGAAGGTTCCGAATATTGTACTGAAGCAATTACACTGAGGACTTTTTAGTGGTTGACCTGTAAAAGTACACAACATACAAGGTTTCATGACACAGTCTTAGATATCTACTCGATACTATGTTTTATGAAATCACATCATTTAAATAATGCAGCAACTCCACAAAGTTGGCATTGCTGTTTCTAGTTCACCATTGTGAAATCTAAATCATATGACTAAAAAGTAGTGCATCTCAGAATCAAATCTCCTAGAAATGCTTGCTCATTTAATACTGACAATTACATTCATATTGTATTCATTTATGGATATACATACACGATTATCCATTAATTATGCCCACCTGTGCCAGAATCTGTGTGTATTTTTTTGATGGAGTCACTTTCGGATAGGCAAGAGCATGCCCCATCTTTCTTTTCCTTAAAGGCCGTTGTAATGCTCTTTAAACTGCAGTCCAGAGGGCGTCTCCAGGGAATAGGGGCTGCTTAACTTTGTTCTCTAAAGCCAATTGTGCCACAAATGAAGACAGCAATTATCATTCATCATCCTTGGTGATTTTTATCTCCCTCCCTGGGCCTGTGTAGTGCTTCTCACTGTGCTGTCCAAGTGCACTGATGCACTGCGAGCTTTGTGGGAGCTGATACTGGACGGAGACTAACTCCTCGCACCAGGATGGTGAAGGCCAGGCTCACGGATCACTGTGGAGCTTCTTCGCTGTTGTGAGCCTATCACCTTTTGAACTCTTCTGCTGCCTACACCTGTCCAACAACAATGCGATGAACTTCTCCTAGCCAGCAGGCGTTTGGCCCACGACACGATATACTAAAGACTCTGGGCTATCACGTGTGTCTGTGTTGCTCCCCCACTTGTTTTAGGAACAGAAACAAGACTATTAAGAAAATAACCTACTTAAATAAGACTTTTTAAATGTAGGAGTTATCAAAAGGCTTTATAAACATCTCATGAAACCTATATGTATCACTGAGTTTTGACTCACGGTAATGGGAAAGTGGGTAACTGCTAATTTTTGTCTCCTGTCTTGTCGTATATGTATTTCTGCTTCCTCCATGTTTTATTCGCCTCAGCTCTTCTCTCTTCTCCCCTCCCTTCCCCTTCCTTTCCTTCCCTCCCTCTCTCCTCCCCTCTTCTCCTCCCCTCTCCTCTCTTGCCACCTCCTCTCATGCCCTCTCCTCCTCCCCTTCTTTCTCTTTTCCTCTCTTACTCCATCTCTTTTACCTCTGTCCATCCTAGGAAGCACTGAAGGACTGCCTCTGTCTACTAAATCCCTGTGATTTTCCTAATTAGGTACAGCCAACACTGAGTATTGTGGGCTTTTTACTGAGAACTCCAAAAATCTTGAACACCCCTAAAAAATCCATCTGTTTATTAAATTTCAAAATTTAATTAAATCTATTAAAATTATCTATTATAATATTTCTATGAAGTTTTTTGTAGATTATAATCAGACTTCCTATTTTTCCAGGGTAGATTTCTATGATTTGTGGAGAAAAAGTTAAATTAGAATTAATTCTTGGGGAAAGTTCTACTGAAGGGTGGCTTCTCTCCATGCCAGGAACTCCCTCGTTCTGTGCTGGCCATGGGGTTTGGTCATATAGAACCACTTCACTCAGTGAACTGCTGTCTCGCCAGACTGCAGTTGTGCCTAAGCAGCTAATTCACTCTCACGAGATGGGAGTGTCTGAACTAAGCAACCTGAGGTTTCAGGTTTCTTTCATTTTTATGGTTCCAAGCGGCATTATTATGCCCATCATCGGATGACCACTATGGCCTATTAGAAACGAATTATGATCCAATTTCTAATAGCTCCTTTCCATATTTTTGCATAGGTTACTGTCCCTAAGCAAAATCGTATGGCTCAGGGGCTATTTCTCCTCAAAAGTGCTCCACCTTCTAGCTGCAGACAGGCTTGCCAGGAGGACCTTGAAGGCTGTGTGTGTTAGAGTCCTGCTGAAAGAAACTCATGGGTGCAAAGTGCCCTTACATTTCCTGTGTTCTAAAAACTAAACAGAAGCATTTTTCTATGACTCTACAGCTTTAGTCCTTAGTTTCTCTAAAGGACGTAGTCTTTGGTGATAGATTTTCATGTACACTACCAAGTGCTCTGTGGGTAAAACATAAACATATGATAAAGCCAAGCACAATGTTAATTATACGGCAGCAGAAAGAGACACTAGCTTTTGTGTTCTTGTTCTTTGAAGTCTGTAGTTGTTGATCTATTGTGTCAATCTGAGAAGTTAAAAGCTTAACTAAGTTGGCTCCACAATTTCACTATCTAGGGCATGGAGGCACTACCTTAGAGTGTGGAGGCCCTACCCTTGAGTGTGGAGGTCCTACCCTAGAGTGTGGAGGCCCTACCCTAGAGTTTGGAGGGCCCCCTAGAGTGTGGTGGCCCCCCTAGAGTGTGGAGGCCCTCCTAGAGTGTGGAGGCCCTACCTTAGAGTGTGGAGGCCCTACCCTAGAGTGTGGAGGCCCTCCTAAAATGTGGAGGCTCTACTGTAGAGTGTGGAGGCCCCCCTAGAGTGTGGAGGCCCTACCCTAGAATGTGGAGGCCCCCCTAAAGTGTGGAGGCACCCCCTAGAGTGGCTTATCACTTAAGGAATATACAAGAGAATTGGGGAAGGGTGGAGCGTTCCATTTCCTGAGAGGAGCTCCTTCTTCACAATCAGTGTGCACATCTCCTGGCTTTTAGTGCCAACTCTTCAGCCTCTGCCTTGGATCTTGCAGCCTCCTGGTTCAGCCCTCCATTGTAGACCCATTGACCTCTTGATAAGATTTACATGGAACCCTGCAGAGAGCTCCAGACCTTGGACTGAATCATTCAGTGTGCAGACACCCTCTGCACGCTTCCTCATCCGACTCTGCAGCTGACTGTCATAAGCCAATCTTGTAATTTCTTATACATTTATGTATCTTGTGTTATATCTGTTCTTCTAGTAAAATCCTGACTGATACAGAGGCTTATTTTATGTGAGACCAAGTGAACAATACCTAAAATAATAATATTTTAAAGTAAGCATTTATTAGACTGTTCTAAGTGCTTCTCCCGGACATCTCATTTAACTCTAAACCCCTCTTCTTGACAAAGTCATCTTATCGTCACAATTCAAGTGAAGAAAGTGAGGTTCAGAGAGGTCAAGTAACTTGCCTAGAGTCACAGAATGTGAAAGAAGTGGGTTAGGATTAGCACCCGTGGGAGGCCTACTTTTGTGTTTGTAACCAGTGTATTACATTCTCTTCTGAATATAAATCCAGCATCCATTGGAACCTGAGTGTATAAGGGCTACTGAAACATCCTCCCTATGATCATCTAGTAAGCATTTGTAACTATGTCACATGGTGACATATCTAAAATTCATTTGCCAGAATGGGGTTTTAAATGCAAGGAGCAAAAGAAGAAAAAAAATTCATGGAAGAGAAGGGAAACCTAAGAAGGAATATAGGATTGTAGAGGAGCTACTGAGAAGCTTGCTTAGGATTCCTCAAAGAGAAAGAACAGAAGAGGGTGTTGCACACTGTTTTCCTCTGTCCAAAAGCCCACCTATGTTGTGGTCTACAAGGAGGAATCAAGAATCAAATGACTCTGAGTGCAGTTTTGGCAGGGGAGAAGTTGGGGTAGGACCATCATGGTAGGACTTCTGATAGGAGTATTTGAGTAGAACAGATAACCAGGCAGGGTAGGTATAGTGACACAGCTTAAGCCCTGTCCACCACTGGCTGTTCCTGGTTTCTGAAGGTGGCAAGTGACAGCTGGCTAAGAAGCCAGGGCTGCATCACACCTGCCTAGGCTTTGTTATCAGTGAGAGAGGGGATTGTATTGTCTTGGTTCTTCCTCTGTGGACTACTAGCTCCAGAAGGATAGGGATTTTTGTTTCAAAGAAGATTTGCAGGATCTTCTAGGTGCTTAATTAATAGTGTTAAATGAATAAGTGTGTTGACATCCAGCAAGACTGCACTGTGTTCTCTGGCTCACTCTGTTCACCCGGTCGCTGTTCACCCTCACTCATCACTGCCTCCTATCTCTCCACCTCTTTATGGTCAGATGCTCTTCTGTCTGTTTGTCTCTTTTACTCTCTCTCTTTTTCCTCTTTTTCTTTTTCTCTCTCTCCCTCTTTTCCTCCCTCTCTAATCTGTCCTCCATACTAAATTCTACCCAGTATTTCTCAGTGTCACTCAGAGAAAGAATCTCTATTTTTTCTTTTGTCTCATTTTCCCCAAAAGTCCTTGTTAAGCTATGAGGTGGTATGAGGAAGATGAGTGTGACAATCTAGGGGAGACAAGATGACTAGAAATATATTCCCAGGAGACAGATAGTTGGAGAACATCCTGGTTTCAGGGAAGCAAACCCAGGAGGGTGAAACTTGTGCTTTCAATCCCTAGCACTAAGTTTCTCAAGACAGAGAACCAAATGTCATCCATATCCACACCAGGCTGTGGGTGAATCATTTCCCAGAGTAAAACCATCCAAATGAAATACTTGCTTTTATTAGATGACTTCAAAATCTCCCTTAATCACCTTCCTTATATCAGTACTATGTGTGTATATACGTGTGTAGTTATTTATTTATTTATTAATTCCACAAACACCTCTGTAGTGATTAGTATGTGCCAGGTGATATTCTAAATAGCTCAAAAATAAACATTAACTCATCCAACAGTGTGTGTTATTGGTAAGCCACCCACCCCTTACTAACTAGCTCGAGACTAGCGGTAACCCTGTTAGAATTGGAGTTTGTCCCTGGGTTCCCCAATCCGGCTCCAGAACCTGCACTTTTATCCATCAGCCAGGCTAATTCTTCAGAATTTATTGCACTTTTTCAATATTGGTTGTGGTTTCCTTAAATGTTTTCTTTAGCAATTTCCTAAGTTCATACAAAGACGATTAAAAAACCCTAAGATAGAAGGTAGGCAGCTATTCTAACTTCAAAGAAAAGAAATTTTCTAATTTGTGCTTTTTCAATATGCTGATTATTTCATAGGTGTATGTTTATGTATTATAAACACATAAACATACCTATATCACAATATATGCATGTATGTGCATATGTATTCAAATGCTGCCTGAATATATTTTGCCTAATCCATACAGAGCTTCATCAATATTTCTTCTTTATTCTTCTATACAGCAGCAGGCATTTCCATTTTCCACATTTTTCAGAGTGATTGGATTAGGTTGCATACACTTCTCCTGAAATATTAAGTGCATACAGTCTGCATCCACATGCAGTGGGCATATAGTTATGATCTATCATTTCAAAAATCTACACATTATAAGGGAACAGAGTAGGACTGGAGTTGTATGAAGTATTAGGTCAGAAGAACCCAAAGCCATTCATCTTCTCCCTAATGCAGGCACTAACAAGACCCCAGAGTTTTTGTCTCATTGGTATGTCTTTTGTCCTAAAAACACTGAAACTACACACACACACACACACACATACACACACACACACACAGTCACACACACAGAGTCACACAGTTATACACACACATACACACACAGAGTCGCACAGTCTCTCTCTCTCACACACACACAATCACACAGTCATGTCCACACTGGCCAATTCACATCCATTTTACACATCTTTCATAGTGTATTGCTGCATGGACAACTGGGGGAAGGAGACCTAGCTAGAGTGTCATTCCTGACATTTTCAGAAGAGATACATTAGCACAAGTCTTGATCCACATTGTTCAGCTTTGTCCTCAGGGTGATTTTTTTTTGTGGGTGGGGGAAAACCCTTAAATACACAACAGCTGGGCAAGACATAATTTTAAGTTTTTAGCGGAGCTTCCCAATGTAGGCATTCTCTCTAGCCTGCCTCTCTCTTACAATCTTACTCATTCATGCTTCCACTATCTAAAGCTCTACTGTTAGATTTTTCCCTTTCTTTCCCTAAATATAATAGGGCAAGTTTTCTTGTGTGGCTTATTAAAGTTGGTTGTACTGCTTTAGAGTTGAGCCATGCTTGTTACAGGATAATTTCCTGGCTGATGAAGCTCACTGTGCTAAATTTCTGGATACGTCCTGCATTAATTTCCACACTTTTTCTTTCTCTTTTATCACAGTAGATTGCTACTTACTGCACACTTGCCCCTGTGAGAACATATCTGCCTTACTTCTGTCTTCTGCCGAAGGCCTCTACTCAGGACTGCTGAGTCCCTGTCCTCTGCTCTGTAAGAGCTCATGACAGGCCTAAGGTTGAATCCATAAGCAGAACAAAATTACCAACATGGTCAGTACTTCATAGTTTCAGGAAAAAAAATAACTTGATTGAATTAACTTATTAAAAATAGAAAAAAATATTGAGTGTTTTATAGATAAGACATTATTCACTGACAATTTCAATCCCAAATTATTTATTCATAGGTAATATACAAACCTCAAACATCCAGATTTGGTCAGTCATCTTCATCTATATAATTCACTGAATATGGAAATTCTTACATATGCAAGACTCCTAATGGTTAACATCATGGACCAAACATCCTGATTATTTTGTGAATTTTTCACATTTCAGCTCGATGTTTTGGCTCTGTGTAGACAGATTACAGCAGGCTCCCCAGTATGTATTCTTTTGAATCTGCTTTATTGATGTAGAACAAAGTTTCATTTGCTCACAGATTTTAATTTACAAAAGAAAAGCTAATGAATGTTGGATCGTGTTCTTCAGTGAAGGTAAAAGCCTCATATGTTATATGAAAAGCTACCGCCCTCTGATTGTCAAAGTTTACTTCTTTCTTTTCAGATTCTTCTTTGTATTGTTTTACAATCTAGGTATATCTGTTTAACATGAAATGCAGAAAATGACAGGGCTCAGACAGCTACTGCATCCAGTGACAAAGATTACTGTCATCCTGGCTCATCAGTTAATTCATCATTGGCAATGGTCCATTCCATTTCCTGGTAGCCTAGCAACAGCCAATGATGGGGAGGGCTGTTTGCCATGTGACAATGGTATGTGGTACTTTCCAGAATGCTTTTACATAAAAATAGGATGATAATTTATAAATTTACATTTTTATTTTAATAAATGGGAATATTTAGTTTTAGGGGTTGACATTCAAAAGGGAGACAATTTTATTTTGCAGACCATGACTTTAAAGTGCTGGCCTGGTGACTTGATAACAGAAATGGAGCTATCAATTTCACATATAAACAGGGTTTAAAGTTGAGACTGTGAATGCCTTACTTTACATTGGTTCACGTGATTTTCGCCACAGATTAGCTACACAAAAATAATAATATTAAATTAGAACTATTCTTACATCAGTGCATGCCTGTGTCTGAGCACACACACACAGACACACACACACACACACACACACACACACACACACCTCAGAATGTGAGTCTGAACTTTGCCTCCAAATTCTTTTTACCACTGACTAGAAAAAAAAGAAATTTTTGTTTTTAGTAACAACAATAGTCTTTAATAGTGAAAGAAAAATTCATAGTTTCTCACAGTTCTGCTACCCCTACTCCTCTATTGATGATTCATGGTTCAGCAACTCATTGAAAAATCTGCTCATTTGTTTTCACTGATTGAATTCCCTGATTGTTAGTGTGTACAAATGCATTAGCTGCTATTGAAGCTATCTGCTGTTAAAAAGTGAGGAAAAATCCTATTTAAGTGTCATAATGCTCTTCCTCTTGTTATGACAGTATCATTGAGTAAATAGTTTTATTTTAATGCTATAGTTAAGAAAATCTATAATCACCTCTGCATAAATTTTTTTGAAAAAATCTATATTTAGCCCCATCTGCAGAGACAGGAGTGGAAAATAAGCGACTACCTAAGACATGAATTCCGTTAAATATTAAAGAGATCTCATCAATGATTTTATTAGTCTCTAAGCTCAGAAAAGGCCTCACTGACATCTAGAGCTTAATGATTTTTTTAAATATATTTAAAGCCTTGCACTGCACCTTTAAATATTGAACAATATTGAAAAATATTGAAGTCCTTTTTTGTATATTAGCTTTAGGGAGAACTGTTGTATGATTTCCACTCCTTTCATGACATTGTAATGATGTTACCACATACAACTTTATCTTGCATGAAAAGGTGAAGTCATGAGTGATTTCTCCAATTTAAAAGCACTCAACCCTCACAGTGCTAGAAATGAATATTTTGCATATATTCATGCAACAATGATTCAATTTAAGATTTCTATTTTCAAACATTGCTTGAAACCCTCACTATGTTAGTAGCGAAATTGCCAAAATGTGTAATAAGATTTATTATAGATGAGTAGCATTTTATTTAGTATTACATGTTAACATGCGTTTAGGGTTACCTGTTTTAGCAAGAGAATTCATCTTTCTTTTCTAATCAGAGATAACATTTTACTGTATTTTAAAAAATACTCTTTCCATACAACATACCAGCACACACACACACACACACACACACACACACACACTCCGTGGTAGTGTGGCATGGACTGAATTTTATCTTGCTGGCAATACAAACACAAACATTGTTCATGTCAGTGTTCAGTGTACCCTTACACAAAGTCTCTCTGATTAAAAAGAAAAAAAAATGATTTCTATTTCTCCTCTTTAATCTCTGGCTTTCTCTCCAGAATAGCTGTAAAACTCTTGGTATGCATCCTTAAAATGGGCTCAGAATCTTTCCATGAATTTCCTCCCTTAAAGGGGTCTTGTTATATCCTTGTTTATAAAGTATAGATGATTGATGGTATAACAGCATGAAAATGAACGTAAGTTTCCTAGAAGCCACATCAAGGCATATGTCACAGTTACAAAAAATATATATAGGTTGGCAAAAGCTCTTAAGTGTGGAACTGTGTTTCTGAAAGAAGAGCCCCCAGATGGACTAAGAGGGACATTTGAGCATGATTACCTGTGGGCTTGGAGATGAGAGAGGAGAGAGGAGTATAACCATTTCAGGACTTGACCTGTGATTGTTACAATAGAGGCGTGAAAAACTATAAACTCTTTCTGCTTCTGTGTTCATTATACATCTCTAGGATTTTATGTCTTCTTTCCATTCCAGCATTTCAGCAATGAAAGAGAGGGTCTTCCACAGAGTGATTTGGCTGGCATTAAAGCAGCGGCCTTTCTCCCCAACTACGGGGTGCTGGTTCATGCACACATATGCAATCATGGCAGTGTACACTTGCACACGGAGAAAGGTTTGCGTAGGTGAGAGATTCTCGCCCATTGCCAGAGCAGAAAGGAACTACTGGCCTGATTTCCATTTCGAGAATGCCTAGAGTTGCTAGCAGCTAGCCCCATGTGTCTGTGCAAAGCCACTCATAGATGAGAGTCATACGAGTGCAATTTCACTTTAGTTACTTTTAATTTTATAATATAAAAAAGTTATTGGAAACCTGAGAGGCAACATGCCAGTGAGTGACTTGCTCTGCATTTTCAGGAGGGAAGAAGAGTAGTGATCTTATTAGGCACCTGGGTGGGCCAAATTTTCCTAATTACATGGAAATCAGAGGCAGCCCCTAGACTGCGGTATCTTACCTGCATGGAGTAAACACTCCCCTGCTGTCACTAATGTCCTATAAATCATGTTAAAGAGAAGCATAATTAACATTTTTGATCAAATCAAGCTTCAAAGCCATGAGGTGCTTGAATGAGTAAAGCTATATTCATCAGTGAACAACTTCTTCCGGGAAGGAGAATGCTTCGATGGCGTTGCGCGTATGCCTTGCACCCATTCCTACTCTTCAGACACCTGCAGAAGGTAAAGGAGAATTTGGATGAGAAAATCTCTGGCAAAGTACTGTGCTTAGTTTCAGGAAGGGTAGCTCATGAGGAGGCAGAGGGTGTGGGTTAGCACTTGGAGAGGGAGAAGCCACCCTGGAGATGAGAAGAAATTTTTTTTTTCCATTTTCAGCTTGATAAAAGCATGTCCTTTCTGTGAAGTTCTACTTACCTTTCAATCCATTTAAAGAAGATACTGTTCTTGGTTAAAAGAAAGGTGGCTTAGCACAACTCATTTCTGTTTTTATTTTTTAAATGTATTTTGAGAAAATATTCATGCAATTGCCGAAAGTTAATTAGAACTCAAACTTACCTGGCGGCAGATACACAGTGGAAGTGTTGAAAAATTTAGAAGAATCTAGCTCCTAGAACATCATCTGAAGAGAATCCTGGGACTTGTGCTTAAGAGACCAGGCTTTTCTTACTTTCAATGTCAGGGAGACTTCAGTTGCAGGCTTCCTAAGAAGTTACCTGGTTTACTACGTTCATACCAAGTTATAAGAACTTAATGCCAAGTCTTGATAAATAAAGGTGGAGAGAAAGACAGAAACTTGGATGCCCAAGCAAGTCAATGAAAGGCAGGGGATGCTGAATAGGGATGCTAGGTATGACATGTAATCTTTCTAAAATCACAATTTTTATCTGGGTTTGATCTGATTTGAGAAAGCAACATCAATTGGAAATGCAAAAATAACAATGGATATTCCTCAAGCCCTCACCACCCACCACACATAGTGAAGCTGGGGAAAGGCATTTGCTTTTAGTTCATCCTTTGAGCTGGATACTCAAGGAAGAACCCTGCCTGCTGTATGGGATGCTGGGGTCTAGGTTAGGGTCTGATTCTCCACCACGTTCCTCTGGCTTCTCCTTGAAGCCCACTGTGTGTATTTCTTCTTCCCAACTTCCCATTAGTCAGGGCTACTTTATCACTCTTGCACTGGGCTGACACAGAGCCTGTGAGAGGAAGTGATCCCAGCCACTTCCTCTTTTGTCAGTTGGATGCTCAGCTGAGCTGTAGGGGATGGAGGCTGTGCCTGATGGATCATATATACATTAATTGCACACACATACATAGGCAATACTGAGGTCCAGGAACTGTGATTATACTGGGAAAGAAGTACATTTTCTACTAGAATAATGTAAATTACGTTGGTTTTTATCAATGAATCCTGTGTATATTAACACATATAGTAAAGGGAACATAGATTTTGGGATTTTCTGAGTCTTCTAATTTTAAAATTTCAAATATTGAATTTACTGATATAGCTGTACATGTGTTTGTGTATGTGTTGGTAAGGCTATATTTTTAGATACACAATGATATCTTTTTCAAGAAATGAATGCTTAAAAATAAAAGCTGAGAGTAGTTTACATTTTATGATTTTGAAAAGCTTTTTGTATAAGTTTACAAATCAGAAAAATAATTTTTTATTAGTCTATGAGCTCTAAATTATGACTCAGCAAATACGATCGCAATCGATACGCCCTTTGCCTTTATTCCTTAGGTCTCAGCATTTAGGAAACAAATGGCTTTCGAAGACCTCTCACCCAATTAGATATTTGTTTATTTGCAAAGACCAGACTCCTCTCCTCTCTCTCGCATTCCCCAGACACAGAGAGAGCTGACCTTGGGGCTACCTTTCCCTTTTTATTTCGCTTCATTTTGTTTTACTTTGCTGAACTCAGACAAACTGATTTAGGATTAAAGGAAAGGGAGAGTAATAGCCTAAATTATTTTGAGAAAGTGTTTTCTTCTTTGCAAAGATGTATATCAACTCAACCATGTATTATTCCAGAGGAGTTCTACTCCATGCAAATCCTTCCTGGAGTCCTTGAGTGATGTACCAAGGTTATACTCTCAAAAGCTTTCTAGATCAGTTTGATCTTCTCTATACAAAAAAATGGGAAAGAAAATCTCATTCAAATAGCTGACTAAAATTCAAACTAAATGGACTTGTGGTCTTTACTCAAGTTTTACCCTTTTGATCATAGGGTTTAAAGTTGTCTACCAGCCTCTCCTCCAGGGTATGTTTCTGGCTTCTTTTCTGTGCCTTCACCTCATAGTATGCAGCACCACGGGGTCTGTCACATAGTCCCAGTCTTTATTTCCTTTCCCACCCCTACTTATTCCTCTTACCTGCATGCATGCTCTATGAGTGCAAAGACTTTTGTTCACTAAACCCCCAAGGTGTAGAATAGCACTTGACATATAGGTGACGAGCAAGAATTCTTTATTGAATAAATGGAAAAAATAGATTGCATTTATCAGGTTGGTTGGTTATTTTAAATAACAAATTTGATTATTAGGTAAGTTTTTTAAAAAAACTTTTATTTTTTAAATGTATTTGGTTATTATAGGATCTCACTATGCAGCTCAGACTTATAGTGATCCTCTTGTTTTCAGCTCCCCAGCCATGGTGCTACAGACTTATGACACTACTTACTACATTCTGTTTGGATTCTGTGGCCAGCTAAGCCCACCCTGGGGGCGGGGCCGGTGGGGTATGTGGTGCTGGGGATCAAACCACGGGCCCTACGCTCACATAAGCTTGCCTAAGCAGGCTCTTTAGTCCACTGAGCTATCTTGCTGGCCTCCTTATTAGCTAACTTCAATTTTTATTTTTGCTGTCTTTCTTATCTTTTCCATTTGGGTCATTTACTTTTTTTGTGGTTTTTTTTTTTCTTTGAGAATTTATGTGACACTAAAATGTGGAGAAAGAAACAAAAATTCATCATGCAAGTTATTCTACCTCAAGTAAAGCAAGAAAACTGGCTGTGTCAGCAGAAGTTTCACCTCCCAACTGGTTGTTGTGACACATTAAGGACATTGCCTCTGCTGTATGCACTGTCATTTAGCCTTCATGGTTTCTACTGTGGAATTCTGATCATAGGACACTTGACATATTCCTCAAAGTAAAGGAACTTGGGTGGGTAGCTTGAGGCTGCCATGCCGAATGTTGAAGTCTGAAGTCTGAAAGCGCTGGATTCTGCAAAGCTGCTGTCTGTTGACTCAGTGGTACCAATATAATGTGCATTGTGTGTCACTATTTGCCATCAGTGGGCATGAAAAACACAGTCACCCTGCATTTCTTCTTTCCTTTATTTCTGAGGTAACATATACATAAAAAGTTTCCTAAATTATCTACCCATACATCTGTCTGTTGAGAATAATGGAAGCACAGAATGAATAAAGAAATGATATTTTGAAAATACTTGAATCAATGTAAACAAGCATAATTCTGCTTTCGGCTCCAGGCTTCTTTCCCCTGGCATGAACAACTGATATGTCTTTGCTTTCTTCCTGTCCTTAGCTTTCCTTTGGTTGAGGAAACATACCTTACACCTGCTACCGCATTTTTACGAGATGTTTGGGATTTTCTGGGGGCTTCCCCAGAGGTGACTGCATTTCAGTGGTGAGTGAGTAATGCAAAATAGTCTACAGGCTGTGTGTACTGACTAATCATAGGGAATTCTTCAAAATAATCTCAGGTTGGTAAAATTTTCCACCCCAAATAATAATAACAGTAACAATAGCAGCAACAGCAACAATAAACAAAATATGCCCTGCATGCTTCCACCCAATTATTAGCTAATAATGCATAATTATGATTAATTCCACTCTTTAAATGCGGATTCTAAAGAGCAATAACCATTTATTTTATGTTTTCACGTTATTTTCCTGCATGTCCTTTATGTCAATTATGTGTTGTCGGGCACATCTGATTGTGCTCCGCTGTGGTTTCCTTGGTTTGGTAATTGTATATTAAAAAAAAATAACAACACATGTTTAGTATAAAAATTAATTATGTTAAGCATTCCTACTAATTTTGCCAGGCAAAAGAAATGGCATCCCACAAATTTTCAGCATAAAGCGGGTGGCCAGCCTACTTAGGAGCTTTATGGGCTGTGGCGGGGTTTGTGAGGGAGCTCAGGCCAGGCAGTTTGCTCTGAGTGGAAACAGAATGCAGTGGACGGCAAGCTGCCCCTGCTCTGTTCCCTGTGTTCCCTTAAAATTTGTCTCTAGCCTCCACCTAATCAACCACTTCCCAATTACAATTATAATAACAGTGCTAAAAATATCATTTTGAAATGTCGCTGCAATCCAAATTGACAGGGTTTCTGCCAGAGAGATGGACGGTCAAGAATGTTGTTCTTTTACTTTTTGCTATCTATAAGGGGTTGATCCCGAGTAATAATGAAAAAAAAAACAGCAGCTCTGCTGTAGAAATCTACCCAGAAAATCCACAGGAAGAGCAGAGGGAGGTAGTGTGTGTGTGTGTGTGTGGTGGTGGTGGGGGGAACGGGAAGGCAAAACCAGAAGGAACTGGATGAAGAAAAGTCTGCTCAATATTGCAATCTTTTGGGAATATTTTACTGTGATGCATTAAAAATATCTGATTCTTAAAACAATTTTCTGCTCCTGTAACTCAAAATAGCATTCAGGAAGGGGGAGGGGAGCCATAGCAATTAGTTGGCTTTATTTCTGAGGTTTTATTACTTTGATTCTCTGATTTAATCAGCCACGAACACAGCTACCAGCAGACGGTGACTTTTCCCTGAAATGTGCTTCCTGCCCAGAACATGCCTTGTGATGGTAGGTTAATGCTAATGAAACATGAAAAGGCAGATCTTTTTAAGAAAATTTGTTATTAACAAATAAAGGCTTGATAACATTTAGAATCACACCAGGAATCACACTATTGGAAATATGGCTGGAGCAGATTCTGGAGCCAGCCTGCCATGCTTGAGTGATAAATTTGTTTACATCCTTTAAAAGTTCTAACTCGGTACAGACGAGGTGACGTCCTACTTTTCACATTCATGTTCAATTCACAAACATAAAGAGACTCTGAGCCATTAGGGAAGCTTTCATTTTGGCTGGGGAAGGATGAAATGATAGTGATAGTGGCTTTCATAGCAGAAAATAATTGTATACTTTTCTTATTATTATTTTTGGCACGGCATACACATTTCGGCTTTCCGGTGTATTACATCATTACATTGTATAATGCATCATAATGATAGAGTGAATGGAGATGAAGAAATGCCTGCGTCTGCTCCAAGTTTAAAGAGAAAGAGACATTGCATGCGTTTTCAGCCGGGGAAGCTGCTGCTCCACGAAGTATTCTCTGAGATGAAACAAAGCTGCCTCTGCACTTGGCATTCACATTAATTGTGGACTTGCCAACAGGCTAGTTTCACTAGTGCACAAATTAATGGAGGAATAATTCCACTTGTTTCAAAACCCAGAATATCTGAGGAATGCTTCCTGAGATGTGGACTTACTTGTCTTTCTATGGTTTACACCCACTCCCAGGAAACCAGCACAGAATCTTCTAAACACAAAATCCCAGGTTTCTACCCCAGCAAACATGTTGGAGAGGTAACGTCTATCATTAGTACAAATAGAAGCTTTACTAATTTTAGCAGCATGTTTTACAGATATGTTAAAAACCATTCTTTCAAATCCTCATTGCTATAAGACAAAAGTTCATTAAAGCCATCAGAGAGGAAATTTAAGTATACTGATGATTATTAGTAATAATACCAAGAAATGCGCTTTGGGAGTCAATGATGGTTTAGGAGCTCTTATTCAGGATGCATGAAAAGGGTGCTGAGATAATAAGCTACCAAGGAAATGGAAATTTATATTTATTTTTTCATTATATTTATTTGTAATTATGTTGTGAAATACATGATTCTCAGTAACTAAAATTTTTTTAAAGAATCCAGATTTAGCCAAGTCTATCTGATACTGCTTCTTAAAGTGTTTGCATTTTTAGTTCTATAGCAGATAATTTTAGTGACTGCATATTTATGGTGCAGGATTTTCAATGTCTTTTCAATGTTCAACTTTCTCCAATTACAATTGCAATTAGCTGAATGTTAAACATTCATTCTTACATTTCACAGTTGTGAGCTTTTTGTATTACATTAAATCAGGAATCTAAAGGTGGACAGACATGACTTGGACCCTCTATCCTCACAGCTTGTGAGCTAGAGGGACTGACTTTATCGTGTCAACACAATCCAACAACTTTGGCTTTACCGAAGTCTTTATACTTGTATCAAATATACTCTTTATTTTTTTTAGTTAGAAACATCAGCCTTGAATTTATTTTTTTTTTCTTATTTTTATTTATTTGAGAGAGAGAGAGAGAGAGAGAGAGAGAGAGAGAGAGAGTGGTGTGTGTGTGTGTGTGTGGCCAGCTCAGCCCACCAG
>NW_004524654.1:9572195-9596411 GCF_000260255.1 Octodon degus
GTGGTGCTGGGGGATTGAACCGCGGTCCCTGATGCCTTGCCAAGCTTGTTCCAAGTAGGTGCTTTAGACCACTGAGCCATCTCTCCAGCCCCCCTTGAATTTATTTATTTATTTATTTATTTATTTATTTATTTATTTATATGTATTTGGTTGTTGCAGGGTCTCACTACGCACCCTTCTTAGAGCTGGGATTGCAAGCATGCACTATCACATCTGACTCTGTGGCTGGCTCAGCCCACCCTGGGGGAGGGCCTGGTGCTATATGTGTTGCAAGGAATTGAACAGCTGTCTCTGTGTTTGCCTAAATTTGCCTAAGCAGGAGCTTTAGTCCCTGAACTATCTCCCTGGCCTGAGCCTTGAATTTATTGAGAAAGGCTACTTTAGTCTTAATATTATCCTGCAACTATAAACTTTAGCAGAAAAGAAAAAAAAAATTTGGTTGTGAAGATGGAATGCATAAATGTTCACAGTGTCACTTGTTGACTTGGCGTGGGAGGGGGCACTAATCAACGGTAGAGCATTGCTCAGTACCCACAAGGTCTCTGGTTCTAGCCCTGGTGGTGCAAAACAAGACAACTACAGATTTTCTGTTTTGCAGTTATTTCTTTACTTTGAGCTTTCTCCATTCATACAATGTAAGGTTATATAATCAAATAAAATGGAAATGTGTTTAGTTATTTAGAAAGTTGGGGTTCTTTAGCTAGCTAGCCAGCAAGTCATTGTTATTTGACATTTTTTGATGTTTGACTCTGCTTGGCATTACAGTATTAAGTACTTTATAAATTAGAAAAAGATTTTGAATACAGTACCTTATTTGCTTAGTGCTTAAACTCATGGACTTTGGAGTCATATAGATGAATAGCTCTGAATTCAAATAATGGTCCCGCCATATATTCATGAAGTGATCTTACACTCTTAAGTCTCAGCGCTGTCTTGGTAAAATAAGAATAATAACCATTGCTCAAGTTTGGCATGAAAGTAGATGAGATAATCCATTAAGATAGCTTGGAAAACACTCCATAAATAGTAGCTATTATTTTTAAAAAATAATTTCTACATTAATGTAGAAATAATAATTGCACCTTTATGAAGTAACCTACTAATGATCCTGTTAAACCCTCTTATTTGTTTTTATCTGTACATTGAGACAAAGAGACACTATCTGGAATTCCTACATCTCCTTTCTTCACTACCTACTTTTTTCTTAGAGCTCGGCTGAGGATCTCTTTCCTGATTTCATCACTTTAGTTTGTTTAGCCTCATGATATATAAGTCATTGTGTTATGTGCTAGAAATAAAGGAATGAAAATGGGCAAGACAATAGGCCCTCCCACATGCAGCATACTTTCTGAGTCAATTGACAATTTATAACTACTACAAAGTATTTATTTCAGGTGGATTAAGTCCTTAGAAGGTGAAATTGAGGGTGTTAAGAAAGCCATGCTGAAGATTGGCATTGCCTAGGTTGAAAAGATTTCCTTGAGAAGATCGTTGTAGATTGAGATCAAAAGACAGTGGGGTTTAATCCAAAGAAAGCAAGCTGTATAAGACAGGGAGGAAATGTCCTGTGCTCCCCACCTGTGTAAGCTCTGAGGAGCATGAGACTTGCTTCCTAGGAGCTTGGATTTAGCGGACACCTTTCCTAGTTTCCTGGTGAACAAAGCATTGTCTCTTGGCAGCTCCAGATGTGCTTACTGTTGAAACTATTTATTTGATTTCTTTCCAAATGTGCCTTGTTTATCCATCCACTCAGTTATACTGTAAATATTTGTAGGACATCTTGAGTGATCCCAAGTAAAGGAAAATTCTGTATTATGGATGCCATTTGTATAATCTAGTATCACTAAGGCATATTTTTATGACTCTAGATCTGGCTTTATTTATTATACGCTAGGGTTTAAGTGTGTCCCCCAAGTTCATATGCTGGAAAACTAATCTCCAATGCAGCAAAGTTGAAAGGAAGGAACTTTAAGCAGTTGTTAGGTAATGAAAAATCTTCACTATGACTGGACTAATGTCATTGTCATGGGCGTGAGTTAGTTATCACCGGAGTGGGGTGGTGATTGAAAAATGAGTTTGTTTACCCTTCCTTCTCTTGTTATCTTGCACATGATATCTTTCCACAGGATACATTCCATCCTGTTATAACACAGGGAAAAGGCTGTCATCAGTGGTGGCCCATCAGTCTTGGACATCCTAGTCTCCATAAACTTGAACTGAATTAATTTCTGTTATTTATAAATAACTCAGTCTTTGGTTTTCTATTACAGTAGCACAAAATAGTCTAAGACACTACAACACAACCTGTACAATGAGAGACATGCCTTTTGTCACTTGATGTACCATTAATTGCCAGAGTTGGCACTTAATAGAAGATGAAGACTCTCAGTGACCTCTGTGTTGATCTCTCACTTGGCCGTACTTCTTTGCCACCCTTTCTAAATCTCTGGCAGCATCCTGTAATGTTGAATGTTTCTAGCCTAACAAACAACATAATTAGGAAGGTAAATCTGCTGAAGCTGAAACAAATCATTTAATTCATTCCACAAGCCAAATGGAAAATGATTTTGAGATTATCCACTGTATTGGGTTATCTGCTCTACTGCTCCATACCATTAGCTCAGGCAGTTGGGAATTGCTTGTAATTCACAAAGAGGCAGATTGTGTTTGGTTAGCGTTGGCTGTGTCCCCTCCTCTGAAGTGGCTGCTAGTCCTCTCCGGTTTGGTGAAGGCAGCCAGTCAGAGTGGCCAATAACCAAGGCCACTTCTCTGTGGGTGCTGTGGTGGGCTGCTGCAAAGCACCTGCCTGCTTCCTTCCATCCAGCACCCTGAAGCTCAGCTCAGCTCCTGGGAGTTATTTATCCATCTGGTTTTTGGAGTAACATGAAGTATCCTGATAAGTTCTCAGCTCTGTTGGAGCACAAAAGTAACCCGTTGCTGCCCAATCCAGAGTCCTTTTCTTTTCACAAGAGGTAACTAATGACTGTGTTTCTAGGTTTAAGAGTGGCATCTCAGGTACACTAGAGAAAAATGGAGCTTCTGGGCATCTGAGCAGTTGAATTCTCAGCTGCTTAATGTACTGCACACTGTTCAGGTGTCCTGAAATTTCCTATGCATAAGAAAACTTAGAGACTGGGCGTGATGATACACACCTGTAATACTAGCACTTAGGATGCTGAAAACAGGAGAATCACTATGAGTCCAATATATGTAGTGAGACCCTGTAGACTCTGTACACCTTGTCTTAAATATAGAAAAAAAGAAAGCTTATAAAAGCCACATGAAAGGTGTAGCTAGAAGGTAACTAAGGCCCACTGATGCAGTTTTAAAGAGGATTGGAATGTCTATTTTCAAACCCCAGGCGTGAGCACCTCAGTCATTGGTAAGTAACAAGGAGACAGAGAACATTTTGATTGATGGTAGGTAGATAGATGATCATCAGATACACAAAAGCTGGTTTTCCTTTGTGAACTTGCTCCCAACAAGGCTAGAGAGTCAACAATGCAGTGTCAAAGGAGTCTTGTCATCACCAATCCTCAATCAATTTAGGGTCCCTTTCTGTCTTTCAGACAGGGTGGTTTGCAGGCCTGGGACAGTTGCAGGGCCATTTCTGGCAAGTTTTGGCTTATTGGTGTAGACTGGTGATCCAGGCATTGTGAGGCATCATCACTTCCTTGGAAGGCTGCTTTTGAGTTTTTTCTATATGTTCTCAGAATGGAAGTAGGCTGAATTCTTGGGGAGAGATCAGTTAATAAAAGTAAAACACCTGACTCAAAGCAGATTACTTACATTGGGTGGTTAGGTAATGTCATAGTACAGATCATGCTTTTGTATACTAACCCAGATGGATGCACAATTGAGTACATTTTATAAAAAGCACTGTAACTTTTATATCAAAAATATTGCTACAGTCCAAATGCAAGATGCTGCCACCTACATTAGCCTGCTTTTGCGAAGGCAAGCTCCAGGCCCTGAACCTATATGTATGTCCAGCATGATGGATGACATCTCACGATGGAAAGAGTTGCACAGATTTTTGTTCAGGGAAATCTTTCAGCTATTCAAAATAAGATAAAGCCTTCAGAATAGTAAAGAAGAGTACTAGCTATGTGAAGGGTGGTAGGAATTCACTCCGGATCTCTCCCACATTGTGTATTTGCTCATTCCCTACACTTCAACCTGAATGTTCATGAGAAACATAAGGCATAGTTCTCATGGTGACAGCTGGTAAGAAACCAGGACTCCTTGCCACACTACCTCAAGCACCTATGTTCTGCTGAGCACCAAGTGAGCTGAGGAGAGGCACTGGGTTCAAGGAAGGAACCTGGTGACAGGATTCCTGAGCCTGAGTATAGATCCCAACCTACATCAAATATGGGATAATTTATGTGTCATATTTTAAGTTACTACATTTGTAATAATTCCTTACACAACAACAGAAAAATAGCCTAATTATTCTACTTTAAAAATATCCCATAAAGTCTGTAGCTAGCCAAGTCACTTGACCTACTGCAGGCTTCAATGTGCAAAGTTGTGTTTTATACACTATTTCTGGCTTCAAGACATGAAATACAAAGAAGGCACTTACGTCCTGTTGGCTTTCAGTCATCTCCAGATCCCCCAAACTGGAAGAGCTGCACATTACCTGTGGGGCGTTGGGTTGCCCAGGCTCTTACTATAGTTCCAGTGTCCTTTGATGTTGCAGTAAAAACACATTTGATCCAAGGAAGGATCATTACTTGTGAGGGATCTGAAGGAGGTGTTGGTTGTGACAATTCTTCCTTTACTAGCAGCTCCGACGGCCCCTGAATTTCAACAAAAGCTGTACACTGAGACATTGAGAATTTACAGGGTTACCCAGGCAGCCTTTCATGGCCGTCCTTTTCTGTTTTACCCCGGGGAGAATCTGACCAACTATACATTCATGGCTGTTTTCCCCATTATTTATTACCTGGATAGAATAGCATGATTAATTATTGATCATAGAGCAGTAACTGATTAAAGTGCGGTTCTGATCAGCAGTCAAAAGCCATTTGTTTCCAGGCATTTGTAGTTCTCACATAGAGTGTCAGAACAATACTCTCTTTCCAGTACATAAAATATAACACCTGTGGACAGGCTGTAGCTATAGGCTGGCAACAGAGCCCTTCTGCTATTCTTGTCCTAATAAATGTAAAATAATGATTTGCCAAAAGAGAGAAACTGTTTGGAAGATTTACATGTGGAAAGTACGACATGAAATATAATGGGAGGATTCTAATTAGAATTGTTTCTCGTGGACTAAATGCTTTGCTAAAGAGAAACTCTCTAGGAATAGCTCTTTACCATCTGGGAAACATACCAAATTTTGTCTCATTCTTGCTTCATTTCTGGGTTTATTCTTTTTCTCTCCCCCTACCTTTTTCTCAGTCTTTCCTCCTTCCCCCTTCTTTTCCCCTTTAGTATGTTTATTTTTATTGACATACATTTGTAATTAAAATGATCGCATTCACTGTGGTGAGTTGCTTGCTCTTTTCCCTCCCGTGTCCTGTCTTTTGCAGATTTTTCACTGGATAGTTCATGCCAGGAGCTGGCAAGGGTAGGGCCTGAAGGTCAAATCTGGTCTACCACCTGTTTTTGTAAATAATGCCTTGGAACACAACCAGGCTCATTCATTTCCACATTGAGTATCGGTGCTTCTCAACTAAAATGGAACCTGATTACTTATAACGGAGACCATGTAATCCACAATGATGTACTCCACATTTACAGTCTAGCCATTTGCAGAAGATAGTCTGCTTATATCCATGCTGTCTAGCAGCTACTAGGGACAGAATCTGTAAGACATAGTCCCTGCGCTTATGGCTGCAGAGTCAGATGTGTATCTAAGACTGCTGTGCTCTGGAGGTGGAATGATGGGAAGATGGACACAGTAATGAGATTTTGGAGGAACCAGTGAGAAGCATTATGTACTTAGATGAGGTTGGAATACAGTGTCTTAATGGAAGGATGGTCTGAATTGAGAAATTCTTGAAAGATTGGATGTGGAGAAAAAGAATCCCAACTTGAGTTTTATAATGCAAATACCTTATTTTAGTCCTTATAAAATATCCAATTGAAGTTACAACTCTTTCTTTGGATTTTTTTTTTTTCCTCTTTTCTGGGCAGTGACAAAGCTACTACTAAGTCCTCTGTTTAGAAACATCTCCAGACCTGAGTGGCTTTATGGAGTCTCATTTTTATCTTGGGTTTAGTGAAAGAGGGTGCTTCTGATGGAGGGGAGCACAGGGGAATCTTGACTGACCAAACTCTTTCAGACCTCTAAAGATGCTTGCAGGAGCTACTGCTTCTGTCTTAAGAAATGAACAGCACTTGCTTCCCTTGCCCTGATAATTGCAAATAGGAATCAGTGGGCCCTGGAGGAGGAGGTGGCTTCTCTGTGCCCACAGGCAGACATAACCTCCAGATGCTAAGCACTGTTTGCTTCCAGAGAGAGGTGTCCTTGGAGTGCTCATGGTGTCCCTTTTCCCGTCCCCTCTGAACTTGGCTGTAAGCTCAGTTCATTCCAGAAGCTGGTAAACATTATGTTGTTTTCTTCTATCTTCTGAAAAAAGGTTCAAGCTCCAAGTGGGCAGTTCATTTCAAGGACCTAGTTTCAGTCCACTTAAAATGCTTTCCAGGCTGTGCACAAACAAAACCTCAATTATGAAAATCAAGTAAAGATCAGAAGCCAATTGTGTCAGATTTGTGAACTCTTCAAAGTGGAAAGCAACACTGGTTCCAGTTTTTCTAGATACAAAAAGGAATAGTAGAAGCAAGATGCAAATCTTTTCAAAATAAGTTTTTAAAAAATTTGAGCAACAAACCTTTGCCAAAAGAGATTGAAGTTTATGAGAGTAGGCAAAGCCTTCAGACTGTATTGGCCAGTCATCAAGATGTGAATTTCTACATGAAAGGATTTTAATCTCAACCTTCTAAGGTGAAAAGAAGTTCCTTTTATTTTATTTATTTATTTATTTATTTATTTATTTATTTATTTATTTGGCAGAACCGGGGATTGAACTTAGGCCATTGTGCTTGCCAGCCAAGTGCTTATTCTACTGAGCCATCTCCCTGGCCCAAGTTCCTTTTATTGAATGGAGAGTGAATAGCAGTTAGGTGACTGGTTCGTTTTGCTTGGACTTTTAGATGTATATGATGAGCTCCAGACTCTTCCTGGAGTTATTAGGCTCCCTAACCCAGACGCAATGCATCATGAGGGGCCATGCAGAAAAGGCAATGGCATCAGGTGACAAATCCAGAATTTGAGGCAACCAAGCTTGTATTTGACTCCTCTGTTCTTCATTCCTGTAACCTTGAGCCTGTCACCGACCTTTCTCACCCCTTATTGGTTCATCTGCAAAATGAGTATGAACGAATTTGAGAGCCTCATGTAGCGGTGTGAGCCGATAAGAATCATTCCCAAGGCATAGCCAGTAATTAACTAATTTTGGCTGTTTTTATTTTTAGGTTAATATCATAGTAATTTGATTTCCTGTGAGATTTAGGGTTGTTATAGAGAATGACTTGGACTTAAGACTCATACCTTTCCCCGTACATATTTAGGATGTACTCACTGAGTCAAGTGAAGTCAAATGGTATTTATGAAACAGTACATGAATGAAAATTTCTATAAGTCTGGACAACAGAGTAGGATAATGGAGTCTTTAGGAGACCAATTTATTCAACATCTATTGAATAAACTCTGTGTTAGACTTGGACAAGGACTCAGGAGACAGAGAGAAATAAAGTATTGTTTCTGGCTCAAGATTTTATAGTCTCATTGCTCGATGGATATTTTACAGAAGATTATAATTCTGTGTGGAAAGTGTCAGAGTAGAGGCTGTAGGGTTCAGAGGGCAGCAAGGGGACAAGGAAAACCTCATGAAAGAAAATGTGTGTGAGCTGAAGTTCAAAGAAGGAGCAGGTGTTTCCCAGGCTGACAGGTGGAAGCACACGCCAGCTAGGAGGAACCGTGAGGAAAGGTGCAGGGGCGTGAAAAGCCCTAGAAATTCTGCCCTGCTGGAGCATAAAGCGCATGGTGGAGGCAGTGAAAGGGATGCAGCTGGACAGGTTGGTGGCACCCTACATCCGTGAAAGACATTTGGTTTGGCTCCTATAGGTGAGAGGAAGCCACAGAGAAGTTTCAAGCAGATGAGTTGCCTACTTCTACATGTTTGTTAGATAATCTGGTGGGGATCACACAGGACTAACTGGAGGAAGGGAGCTAAATAACTGTGAGTCTGGGGCAAGTAGTCAGGGAAGAGGTGATGAGATTCTGACCCAGGCCTGTAGCTGTGAAGAGGAAAAGAAAGAAAAGCAAAAAAGTGATGCTAAAATGGCAGAGACTAATAGAAATAGAAAAGGTTGATTATTTTTAAGAGCAATGGAGGGGCCAGCCAAATAGTTCAGTGGATTAAAGCACCTGCAAGCAGGCTCAGAGGCAGGGTATTCGATCCTTGGGCCTGCTGTGCTGGTCCTACCTCCGAGATACACTGAGATAGTGATTGAGACTGGGTGTGATGGCGTGTGCCTGTAATCCCAGCTCTTGGGAGGCTGTAAACAGGAGAATCACTATGAGTCTGATCTAGTAGTAAGACCCTGAACACCCTGTAGACCTTCCTTAAAATACAGAAAAAAATAAAAAAGAGTAATGGAGTTTTAAGTATGCAGGTCACTCACATGGGTGACAAACACGTGATGCATGTTTCTGAGATCATCTGTGACCCAGAGTAGGTTAGAGACTATAGCACAGGCTCTTGCTGCTTTTGTTTAGGAGAGGAGTATTGAACCCCTCATATGAGCTCCTTGAAACTCTAAATGGACTAGAGATAGGGTCCTCCAAGCTCAATCTCTGCTTAATGACAGTGGATTGTATTATAGTGGTTCAGCAAAAGTCAACATTAAGAAATGTCCACAGGGCCAGCCAGATAGCTCAGTAGATTAAAGCACCTGCCTAGGCAAAGGCAGGGACCTGGGTTCCATCCCCAGTATGCCCTGCCAGCCCTGCCCCCGGGGTGCACTGGGACAGAGATTGAGACTGGGCATGCTGGCACATGCCTGTAATCCCAGTGCTTGGGAGGTTGAAAATAGGAGGATCACTATTAGTCCAATCTTGTAGATCCTGTAGCAAATACATAAAAAAAGAAATGTCTACAATCTGTGCTCTTTAGTTCCTTATACAAAGGAAATAGTCTGGTTGACTAAAAAAAAAATTATACTTTTCCTACACATTTTTTCTTGGAAAATCTACTTGTGAGTGGAAACCTCTCAGACATACTATTTAAATGTAATAATACTCCTAACTATTTGCCCATTCCTATCCACCCATATGTCTATCCATCCATTGTCACTTATTTTTGTCTAGCCACAAAAACGACTAGGGAGTTTTAATAGACCCAAATCATTCATTTACCACTACCATCGTGAATGAGCTGGAAAAATTCAAGATGGAGAATTTGAAAACCTTTGTCTAATTGAGAATCTGTAAAGTCTGCTTGTTTGTTTGCTCTCATAATGCAAATTTTATGTTTGTTAATATCCATTATGCAATTTTGTAAAATTAATATAAATATTTTGCACATATGAAATTTTTGTGTGTATAGAATGCTTCTTTTTTAAAAGGGCAATTCCTAATCAAGTAATTACTATGGACATTATTTTGGGCATAAGTGTGTGTCAATATGTATATGTTTATCCCTATATACATCTGCATATTCAATCTGATTCTTAACATATGCTAATATCCATAGCATATGTAATATTAAAAAGAAAATTTGGTAATACTTAAATGCCTTATCACTGTGAATTCATTTTCTCTTCATCCTAATAGCATTGATCAAAATGAATTCATTTGGTATTCATGTAGATGTCACAGGCACTTCCATAGGTGTTTCATTGTAAATTAGCATTTCTCAGAGGACACTTAAAATAAGTGTTACTGAAAGTCCTCATTACCCATATTGCCGAGATTAGTACATTAAGGATCATGTACTTACATAGTACTAATGCATTCTGCCACTTAAAATACTGCATTACCCGTTTCTGATATCTAGCAAATATCTAAGCAATTTTGAGAATTACTGACATCCTCAAGGCAGTAGTACTTTTATGATTAAGCAGGTTGCTTCTATTTTGCTCTGATTTTTTTAAACTAAAGATCTGTTAGATACAAAAAAGGGAGATTAAAAGTGAATTTATATGATTACAATAATGATATTTAAGTGACTTTATATAGTCAAGCACTCAAGAAAAATACCTTATTTTTTTTTGTTTTTGATAAATCACCTTGCTAAAAAAATATAGCATTGATAGATCACAAATTTGGCTAGAAGATATGGGATGCCTAGAAGTACCACTTTTTTTGTTAGTGTCTCAGAACCAATCAACAAAGAGCACACTAATAATTAGGGTATCATCCATCCTGGCTGTGCCCCTCTCCTTGTAGTTTTTCAGGTATTATTTAGGGTAGAATTTTTGGTAAGGTCACCTGGATGTTGGTAGGGATGGTGACAGCTCACTTGAGGGGCACGTGGCTGCAGGAGAATTCACAGTTAGCAGAATGCTGGTAGTTCTTAACTGCCTGAGGATGCTAACCGAGAAGTCTGATGAGGTAGGCAGAGGTGGCCCCAGGCTTGCAGGTCAAATGGGCAAAGCCCCAGAGATAGTCTGGGGGCTGGTTGGAGAGACTTAGAATCACATGGCAGAGTGTATATAAATTTCAGATTTTTTTGTACCAGGAAGTGAATCTGGCTTTCTGAGCCGCATGCTCCAGCTTTTTCTTTCTCTCTCTCTCTCTTTCTTTTTTAGCTGAGAGAGAGAGAGTCTCATTAAATTGCCCAGGTGGGACTTGAGCTTATAATCCTCCTGCCTCAGCCTACCAGATTGCAATGATTTGCTTTGAAGAATAGAGTTTAGCAGAACATTCCTGGTGATGATGCAAAATGATGCTGCCACCATGGAAATATCATGGCAGCTCCTCAAAACATTATAGTTAGAAAAAAAATTACAGTTAGGCCTACAACAGTATATTGTTAAGCAAGAAATACCCATTGCTGCGTACTTATCCAGAGCAGTGCAATCAGAATCCTCGAGGGTTGTTAGTATTCTTGTGTGGATTGCAGCACCGTGATCTACTCCCAATAACCAAGGTGTAAGAGCTGCCTAAGCTTTCATGGACAGATGAGTGGATAAAAAATATTGTACATACAGAATGAAATACTATGCAGTCTTTATTTTTCTTTCCCTTTGTATTAGGGAAGCGTCTACAGAGTGTTCAGGGTCTCACTACTAGATCAGACTCACAGTGATCCCTGTGTTTACAGACTCCCAAGAGCTAGGATTACAGGCCCAGTCTCAGCTGCCGTCTCTGCATGCCCTGGGGGCGGGGCCAGGGCCAGCACAGCAGGCCCAGGGATCAAACTCCCAGCCTCTGTGCCTGCTTGCAGGTGCTTTAATCTACTGAGCTAATTGGCCGGCCCTCTAGGCAGCCTTTAAAAGAACATCCAGTGTTATGCAATGATCTTGATGAGCCTTGAGCACAGTAAGAGTCTGGTTTACTGAATAATTCCACTTCTGTGAAGAATTTAAAATTGTCAAACTCTTAGACTTCAACAGTGGAATTGTGGTTGCCCACATTTAAGGGGGAAGATAAAATGGCAAGACACTAGTCCACAAAGTGTCAGTTCAATGACTGAACAAGGCCTCGAGGCCTGCTCTGTGTTGCACCCATAGTTAACAACACAGTGTTTCACACTCAGCAGCTGGTTAAAAAGGCAGATCTCATATTAATACTTCTTACTACAATAAAATAACAGAATAGTTTCCCAGTGAAAAGCTATGCACTGGGGGGCCCGCCCATTAGCTCAGTTGTTTAAGTGCCTGCTTAAAGGAGGCAGTCAGTTTCTTTGAGCGGTGGTTCCATTCCCACATACTCAAGGCAACCCAGACCAGCACTGGTGCAGGTCAATGGGGAGCTACAAAAAAAAAAAAAAAAAAAGAAAGAAAAAGAAAGAAAAGAAAAGCTATGCACGAAAGGATTTGGGTTCACACGTGGGAAACCCCTTCATGTTTCTAGGACATGGGAGTCATCAGTGTAAATCCTGGTTCTTCCACTCGTTGGGGTCATCTGTTTGGCTTTTCTCTTCACACGTGTTGTCTGCTTGCTGTCTCCACTTGTTGCTGCGCTGGAGGGCTATCCCTGAGGTGGACTTTGTCCAGCCACCTTGTCAGGAGGCCTCACCTTATTTGGTGCTGACTCAGTGGGAGCCAGATTTGCAGCAGGCTACCCACTCACACCTGCAGGATTTGCAGGCACATCCGTTTTGCAAACACACAAAATGGGTAATTGGGCACACAAATGCCTATTTGCATTGCAATTTGGCATTTGTATACACAGTGATGGATTTTTTCATGTGCAAATGAGAGGGACACAAGTGTAAAATGGATGTCCTCAAGTAAGAAGGGTGCTTTAGAAAACATCTATCTTTTAAGAACCAGTTAGAAATTGCAGGAGTGCCAGGAAAATAGGCAGGTACGGGGATATATTTCTCCCTGCTCCACAACCTTCTCAGGTAGTCTCTCTAGAGCACAGCTCATTTGTGACTATGGAAAAGCTACTTCTCCCCAAATAGGAAGAGCAGCACCAAGAGTTTTCATTAGAACAAAGGACTTGCCTAAATATCACAAAATTAGCAGTGAACAATAATGAATGTAGGAAGTTTTTACATTTTCAGTGTTTTGAATTTTATCCTGAGTCCTGTAC
The DNA here is from genome assembly GCF_000260255.1 of Octodon degus. Lineage (NCBI taxonomy): Eukaryota > Metazoa > Chordata > Mammalia > Rodentia > Octodontidae > Octodon > Octodon degus. The sequence goes on from NW_004524654.1 coordinate 9,584,977, forward strand.
ACTGATTTGAGATACTTTATTCCATTTTGTATTAAACTTGTACACTCATTTGGAATCATAGGTTTCTGTAGTTAATTGGAAAGAGTCAGAATAATATTACTGGCTCTCAAACAGGGAACAGAAGCTGAGGTTTGAGGCACTCCCCATGTTCTAGATCATTCTCCAGGTGTTAAAACTCTTCTGTATGACCTGGGGTTTTAAAGTTATGGCTCCACAGGGCCAGCCTGTTAGCTCAGGGGACTCAAGTACTTGCTTAGGCAGAGTGCCATGGCCAGGGTTTGATCCCCAGAATGCTGGGCTGGCCCTGCCCTGGGGGAGTGCTGAGCCAGTGATGGAGACTTGGGGTGGTGGTGTGTGCCTATTAACCCAGCACTTGGGAGGCTGAAAACAGGAGAATCACTAAGAGTCCAATCTATGTAGTGAGATCCGGTAGGCCCTGTCCTAAATACAGAAAAAAAAAAATAAAGTTATGGCTTCAGATTCAAACTTCATCATGCATGGGGGGGGGGAGCAGAAAAAGAAGCCAGGAACAGTGAGGTGGCCTAGGCTGTGCCCAGGGCTGTGTCCCTTTGCCTGCAGTTCCCTAGCATCTGCTTGTGAATCCCAGCTCCCTCCTTCTGTACATGAGAGTTCATGTCCTCTGGTCCTTTCTGCCTCTGGATACTTGCAGGAACTCTTCTTGGGTTTTTCAGATATAGCTTTAAAATTCTGTTGTGGCTCCCCATGTTTTCTTTGTTCTAGAAATGCCTATGACCCTTAGAAGAAACTCTAGGGGGACCTGAACTATAGCTGAGAGGGTTCACTATGGCATTGTCAGGGCTTTGTCTCCGGCTCTCTACTCTTTCCTGTGAAGGTTCTTGCATTACTAAACTGAGGTAAACTCTGATTTGTCTTACCAGCCCGTTTCCCCAGGTGCTGTGTGCTCTTGCTAGGTCATCTCCGAACTCATATGCCTCCAGCCAGTTCTGGCTTTCAGTTTTTATTTTCTTCTCCCTATACTTCGATTGCTGCTCTGCTCTTAAACCTTTTCATCTGTGCTGCTGCCTTTTCTTCTTCTGCCTCTTCATCCCAAGCATTAATAAGTCTTTTTTGTAAACCATCCCAGGTATTAAGCTTTGTTCTTGGCTACAGCCACACTACCCGGTTCTCTTAGGCAGAGGCCCCCAACCTTTTGGCACAAGAGAACAGTTTTGTGGAAGACAATTTTTCCAAAGATGGGGGACACAGTTTCTTTTTATTAGTATATATTTTCAATACACAAGAATCATGTTGTCTACTGCTAGCATCCCTGCCTCAGCTACACCTCAGACCAGCAGGCATTAGATTCTCATAAGGCACGTGCAGCTGAGCTTCTTTGCATGCACTGTTCATAGTAGGGTTCTCGCTCTTGTGAGAAGCTAATATGACTACTGACCTGGAAGGAGGCGGTGCGTATGTAGCAATGCCAGTGATGAGGAGCAGCCGTTATTATGGATGACTTTCTTTGCTTGCCTGCTGATCACCTCCTGATATGCTATTCAGGTCCTTGAAGGCCACCGATGGGCTCTCGCTCATAACCCACAGGCTGAGGCCCTTGTTCTTAGGCCCCAAGAACAAGGGGTACTTACTACCTGAGGTGTCTCTGTGTACTTGGTTCTTTTTTTTTTTTTTTCTTTTTTTTTGTGGTACTGGGGATTGAACTCAGGACCCTGTGCTTGCCAGGCAGGCACTTATTCTACTGAGCTATCTCCCCAGCCCTTGGTTCTTATTTCTTACATGGCACTTGTCTTATTATAACCTAAAAGGAGTCCGTATCATCAGCTCCAGCTCCAGCTCCAGCTCCAGCTGGCCATCTTGGCCTTCATGCACATATTCAACATGATTTTGCACAGTGATGAAAGAAGCATCTTTGACAAATTTTTCATTCCAGACAGATTTTTCCCTTCATTTGCACACGTGTGCCTTTCCCCTATATGTTGTGCACTTTTCTCCCACGCAGACCCACCCACCTGAAATGTTTTCTCTTCATATTCAGCTTTCAATATTCTCACCAACTCTAGTTCTTTAATTGAACTATTTTGTGTTTATCCCAGCCCAACACAAGCGTTGCCAACTCCGATCCCTCCAGCTTGGAAAATCCTGTACCAGCCGCTCTATGTGAATTTGTGCCTCCTTAATTTTAAAAAGAAATAATGATAGCTTTGTGTTCCTTGCCGTAGTTAGCACAGAAGCAGTCATGTGGGAAATTCTAACGGAGCTTTTTGACTTTGTTTCCACATCTGGGTGGGCTGCAGGTCAGCAGAAAAGACTGAAGAATGAGGAGCTGAACGAAGGCCCTGAAGCTCCACTCACCGTTCCCTTTTTGCACTGACACCAGCTCACCAGGTTATTATTATTGTTTTAGATTTAAATTCCAGCTCCTCCCCTTTCCTCCTCCTCCAGAGCAGGGCTTAATAGGCTTCATGTACAAGTGCCTATTTTTATTAAAGACAAGTGTAATCTTTTGTAGACCAAATGTCCCCATCATAAATGCTAACAGAGAAAAATATTAGGACTCATTTATTTATGAACCTGTTAATAATGAGGTGCAGTTATGAAAAAAGGCTTCCTCAGCAAAAGCTCCTGAACAAACAATGCACACTGGGGAAAAAGGAGCTAGTTAGCCTTCTTGACTTAGATAAAGCTATGGAGAAATGACAAGTGCCAGTAATTAGCGCAGCCTCTTCAACAAGATAACCCTATACATCTTTGTCTATTTCAATCACCAAAGGCTCCGATCCAGTGTAAAATTAAACCTTGGATGCCATCAATTTCTGTTAACCTCTTTATATTGTTCTGTGTTCATGCCTATGTGATAGATAGATTTTGTCATTTTATTAAATGGTGACAACTCTACAGACACGTGACCTAAAAATCTATTTGCTCCTTAGAAAAGTATTCTTAATCATCTCCTGGTGTGTTTCACAACCAGGAACTAGATTTATTCCCACATGCCAGTGGGCAACTCCTAGGCTTTAAGAACTTGGCACTCGTGTTCGAGCAAGCTTGCATTTGACTGCTCGCCGCAACCCGCCCTCCCTCAAATAATCTAGTTAGAATATGAGCTGAGGTCTAGGTTCCCGATCAAACTACTTGTTATCTTCACACACCCACTTTGAAATTCAAGCTTTGGCACTTCTTTTACCTTAAATACTTATTTCCTTTGCACCAAATATAATCGTTCAGCCTATTTTAAAGGCTTTTACTGGTTATGGCTTTATTGATGAGTTTTAATTTAGGTAGTTTTGAAGTTTTATTACTTAATATTCCTTGGTGCAGTAGTCTATTATTAGTTTATTCATTCATCATTCCAAGGAATAACAATAAAGGTTATCATCCAAGTCAGGCAATAATTGGAAATGGTAAGAAATCAGGCTGACCTTGGGGTCCAGGTTTATACAGAGTAAGTCTTGTATGTACTCATGGGGAAGCCAGCAGAGACACTGGGCACGAAGCAGTAAGCTGTCCTACCAAGCCCTCCCTGGAAGGTCAGGTTCCTCTTACTTGAAGGACACCTCCAACCAGGACAGTGGAAATATCACTTATCTTAAACAAAAGAACTATTTCTATCTTGACATGTTTTTTAAAGAAATTTTAATCATTTATTTATTTGGTGCAGGGCCTCACTATGCAGCTCGGACTTGTAGTGATCTTCTTGTCTCAGCCTCCCTAGTGCTGGGATTACAGGCGTGCGCCACCACACCCTGTTTCGGTGGCCCAGTCAGCACACCCGGACTTCCTGGGCCTGCAATTTTAACATGTTTTAAGTCCTCTACTGCTCTCAGCTAACCTCCCTCCGAGTTGGATTGGATTGCGCCATTTCCAACCACTTAGTTTTGCATAAGCCTGATCTCTCTCCCTCCTAAGAATTTCAGGCCCTGAATTCCATTTTTAGCTCTAGATGCATAGCCACCCTTGCTTTTGTTGTGCTGTTCTGTCCCAGTCTCTCTGGCTCTTGCTATCTCTTCCTTTCTCTGTGTAGCTAACATACTTAGTCCATTATGGTGAGAACAGTGCCAGAACTCAGCTTCTGTAAGCTTCTCACTTTGAGCCATGATTGCAGCAGGTCTTTGGGAAAAAGGGCATACTATCATTTAAGTACGTGTTTATACAATATTTAAAAGCACATGTTATCCACCCAGTAGAGCAAAACAGCTCACAACAAGTAAATGGAATAAAACATATTTGGCTGCTACTTCTAAGTTCAAGTTTGCTTTGTACTAAATGGGGAGAGCCCTGAGATAGGTTTTGTTTATCAAGGAGACTCTGTGAAGGGTCTTCTGTGTGGTTGCTGGGATTATTTTTTATGGTCTGGAGCTTCCTATTATGGCTGAGAAAGAAAGGACCTTTGAGGAAAAGTCACTTTGATCTTCACATCTCTGAAGAAAGAGGGAGCTTTGCAAGGGAAGAAAAGAGAAATAAAATTAGGAAGTAGGAAAGAAGAGAGAGGAGAAAAGAACATTGATATTTTGGACACATGGAAAATCTGCCTATGCTGCTATTCTGAGCTGGAAGAGGGTACACATCTCCACAGGTGGACACATGCAGCTGTGTTCTTGCTGGTCAGTGGCCACGACAAGAGCTGCAACCATTAGCCAATACTTGGACAGTCGTGAGAGGATCCCTGAGAGAGAGCTGCTGTCTAAATCATATCCCTAGATACTGAAAAGTTTACAGAATTCAATGCTCTAAGTAATTTTCAGGTTTTCCTGGAGTGGTTCTGGCTCTTTCTTTCTCCACTCCCCGCCAGCTTCCTGATTTAGCACCCCCAAGACCAGGCGAGGTCTCTGAGGTCAGAATGTGGCTTCTGCCCAGCCTGTGTGCCTGCCTCCATGCATTCTCATCTGCGGATTAAGATTCTGCGCTTAGGCAGCCACATCCCAAATTTCCAGGTGTGTTCTGAGTAGCCCTTCCCGACTGAAAAAAAAGTTCGTGTGATTTAATTTTCATTATTTTTAGATGTTAAGTTTTAGATTAGCATACTATGTCTTAAACCACTGTATTAGAATGCTGCTTGACTCACTTCCAAATTGAAGACCTTTTAAAAAAATTGAAGCAGTCCAATAATTTTAAATCACTCTACACTGTGCATTGCAATTTAAAATTATTGGAGTGCTTCAAATTTTTATAAGCCCTTGAATTTGGAAGTGATCAAGGTTCTAGGCATACTCAGTGTAGAGCAATTTAAAATTATAAGAGCTGTCAAATTTTTATATAAGCACTTCAGTTAGAAAAGGGATTTGGGTTCTGAGCATGTGCAGAGAAGAGCCATTTAAATTATTAAAAGTACTTCCGATTTTTTTCCCCACGCACCTGAGTTTGGAAGAGTTTTGGTTTGAGCAGCCTGAAGTGACAACTTCCTCTGAGACAGTCTGTGTAAAGAGACTTTCCGACTTTGAAACAGGCCAGCACTACGGGGCTAGGAGCAGGCAGCTGGTGTTCTGGTGTGCTCTGTCGGCCACAAAGAGGGCACATCTGCTCCTGAAGTCTTCTACTGGCCTGGTGTCTGGTGGCTCTTAAGATGTTTTTCAGTGTTGGCTTTTCTAGAAGGCTTTCGTTGAGATACTAATCCTTTGCCTCAGCTCCAAGCTATCATGGGATCCTGCATTGGTGAAGGGTTTGGGCCGTGTGCCTCCCCCACACTGTCACCCTGGGAGAGTGAAGATGCGCTTTGGTAGCAGAGAGGGGAGGGGCTAGTCCTGTCACAGCTCCTGGTGGTGATGTGTTGCGATGCTGAGCAGAAAGCCAGGCCGCTTGGCTGTGGCTGGTAATGCTCCAGGTCATATCATAGGAGGAAGCGGTCAGAAACATAAAATTCACTTTTATCTGTATCAAGATTTTATTGAGTGCTGATCCCTTCTCCCATTAAAACTAATCATTAATAAAAGGTGGATTCTCTGATACTTTTAATGTTCATTTGCATTATGGCTCACCCAATGTATCAATTTCCTCCTTTCTGAGAAGTGAAATATTATTCATTTGAAACATTTTAAGGGGAATATTGAAAGGAAGGTAGAATCAATAGGTTCAACTCAGAGGTTGATTTGTCTTATTTCATCTTTTGGTTGGGAATTTCAATAAAGTAAAAGAAAAAGAAGGGGAAAAATCTAATAGAATGAAAGCAAGATTTCCTTTTCAAAGTTTTATTTACAAAAAAGGGAAGGGGAAGATATATGTTGTAAAAAATGGACACTTTGGGGGCCGGGGAGATAGCTCAGTGGAATAAGCGCTTCCCTGGCAATTGCAAGGGCCTGAGTTCAATCCCCAGTTCTGAAAAAAAAAATGGACACTTTACCCTTGTGATTTAGATTACTAATTTGTCACTGAAGTGAGACTTGGGCACTCATTTTAAATATTTATTTTATCACAAATATGGCAGAAATATGGCAATTGTGCTGTCATCTGTGATTTAGCATTTGGAAAATGTTTGTTGATCACTCAAATTCTTAAAGGAAAATGGCTAATTATGAAACTTTAATGTTAAAAGAATTCATTCTTTATTCATCTTTGGAGAAATGTTGGTTTTCTTTGAATGCTGAAGCCCTCCTTGTTGCCCATTTCCTTTCTCAAGCATACACTGCCAAAGGGATGGGTCTGTGCCCCAAGTCTCCAAGTAACCCAACTGTCCTGGGCCTTCCTCTCCTAGCAGTCAGGGAAAAGAAGCTCCTGTTCTTGCCTTTCGATTGGGTGCAGCCTGGGGGCTAAGCAGCGTTGGGAATGTGCACAGCATTTAGCTTGGAAAACTGTTCATGTGTCCATGAAGAGTAACAACAGATTAACTAAAGTCCCTGACTTTGTTAAAAGTTAGTAGACTTGGTGGCTACACTAGCACAGAACTATGGTGATCCAAACTACTTGAAGGCTGAGGCAGGAAGATCTCAAGTTCAAGGTCAGGGGCACAGTGTTTGCACAAGGGCATGGGGTTCTCTTTCTAATCGAACACACAGCCATGAACTTACTGGGGACCTGCTATAAGTGGGCCAGAGGCCAGTGGCCTCCCTCTGAGCAGAGGACACAGACGTGATCAGGGCTCAGCTAACTCTTGAGCATCAGCAGGAGGCATACACTGCTAGAAGCAGCAACGCAGGAACAGTTTTTTTGTTTCTTTCAGATCACATGAGTTGGAAGTTAGAATGTCATTCCTTCACACTAATCCTCAAATTACTAATGAATAAATGTACTAATTAATGAGTCACCATCTGTTTATTGAATAGAAGTCATTGTGTGAGGTACTAAAAGATACAAAGATAAATGAGAAACAGATATTCTCAAGGAATAATTGTAGAAATATGTGCACAAATGGCGAAACTAGAAGATATATTTTATTATAATGGATGTTTATATTGTAAAACATGATAAATATAATACATGCTTCATACATTTATTACTTTTTTCTTTGGTATCTGATTCATTGTAGTACCACCTTATACAGTGCAATTATTTTATATGGTGTATTTGCTCCAAAAATAAATACTAATTAAATGTGCAAAATAGCCAAATACTTGAGTAGTGTTTTCAAACTTGGGTCCTATGAGACAGAATAAGCTGAGAGGTTTTGAGAACTGTTCCCTGCCCATGGCCTCATTCTCAGGAATTTGGACTGAGTGGGGCATGCAAGGATTTATACACTAAGGAATTTTTTGGGGATAGTAGTGATCAACACCTGAACAGAAACTTCTCGATCGGTGAGATCATTTTAGAACATGAAAGATCAGTCTGATGTAGATAGGATTTGTTGAAGCTTGAGAAAATTGCATTTTTAGTAGAGTAAATGGTATGGCAAGGGAGAGATGGGAAAAGGCATGATGTGCTATGGAGGAGTCAAGCCAGGGTGACAAGGTGTGACAAGGTGTGGTGGGAAAGAGAAGAGGCTGCTATTATAGGTTGGTGTCCGATTGCAGAGGTCTCAGCATGCTGCTCCATAAAGTCTGGGTTTATTTTATACATCTGGAGAAGTTTTAGGACTTGGAAATCCAGAAGAGGCACTATCAGATCAATGCTTCAAAGCACCCCTGGAAACTTGTGGAAAATGAACTGGGCAGAAAGATAACTGGGGGAAGGAAACCAACTTGGAAAGTATGGCTTCCAACAGATTAGGAGACAAGGAGGCCAATCAGAGCCAGATCAGTTTGGATGGGGGAGTGGTAGGTGGGAGGGTGGACTTGGGAGACACTTAGACAGAAAGCCTGGGATGGATTTGTTACAATCACAAGGAGGGGCCAAAGACCAGGGTGCAGGTAGTGAGCACCCGGAGGGAATATGAGAGGAAGATCAGACTCGGCAACAGGCAGTGGTGCGGGCAGTGCAAACCAATAGAAAGCTCTGATGGACAGGTCAGTGACTGGTTCAGAGTACAGACAGGGTTCAGTTGCATGTGCAGAAATCACGATGTAGAACTCCTTTCCTCTCACTGCATAAGCCCCTGTCTCTGGTTTTCTTGTTGTCCAGAACAGGAAACAAGTGTACTGGTTCTGTTGTGCAGCATACATCAAATGCCCATCCTCTACTTTTGAATGCCAGATGCCAGGTTTGCTCAGTTTCTTCTACTTGCAGCTTCTATACTTTCTCAAAAATGAAAGTTCTGAATATCAGCCAGTCATAGAATCTTAATTCAAGGCATAGTGTCAAGGGTGAAATTCAAAAGACAATATGTAATAATTGGTTTTAAAACAGAAGCCAGATGAAGCATAAGGTTAGACACAGGAAAGGAAAAAGCTTTCTCAGGAAGACCTGGGGTTGAGTGTGCAAGGGGCTGTTAGTCAACACCATGACAATGCTTTTGGCGAGTCCCCCGGGTGAAGTCTATGCCTGGGAAACTGCACTATTTCCACTGCCTGAAAACATTTGGTGAAAAGTGATAGATCGTCTCCTCCAAGCTTTCATAGCATCTACTAAAAGCGATTACTACGGTGTCTATAGTCATTGTTTTGTGTCTTCCAGAGAACCCACTGGTCAGAGAAAATGAAGAAAGGTCAAAATGTCTACATGTCTGCTGGCAACTTGGTCACTGAAAGGAGGAGTTGAAGTACACTGACATGGGATCTGAGAGACATTACAATGAGATGAACTATTCTCTGGCACCCCAGATTCACAGTCCTGGGTACTGAGGCTAGTTGTGTCACCATGTGTCAGAGTCCCAGCAGAGCAGCAGTAGTGTCAGAGCGAGTGCACCTGCCACTGCCCCAAGCATGCTGGCCCAGGGTGCAAGGTGAGTGACCCTAGGCTGGGGAATAAGATGAATCCCATGTACTCAGAAACACTGCCTAATTCTTCTACACTTTTATTTCAGCCACTGCTAGCTTTTACCCTTTATGCTGTTGTCCTGAGGTACACATTTTAGACTTCCTCAGGGAGTTGACTTGCAAGTCTCTGAAATGTGATTTTCCCACACGAGTCATATGTACAATTATTGCCCAGTCATGGGTTTCCTGTAGTAATGTTTAAAAAAGCAAAGTGATTGCACAAACAGTTTAAGCCCTGAGGGTTGCTCCAGATCGGGCCCCTAAGAGTACCACCATGACCAGGGGAGGGAGGGAGGGAGGCAAGAATGGAGCCCGTTTATTCTCCGTCTGAAACTTGGAACCACTGTGGCCCAGGAGCTAATGTTAGCTGGACCTGGAAGGCTGGACCAGCGGGCTCTGGGCCAAGTAACTGGGCCACTGAGCGCGCAGCCCTGGGTCCATTGGCCAGGACGCAGACGTCAGCTCTTCTGCTTGCAGAGAGTGAGCACATTGCCTCTGGCCTCTGTTTCTGTAGTTCTAAAGTGGGGAACAGAATAAGAAAACAGCAGACATAAATAATAAAATAAACTGTAGAAATAATTAGGTGGTTGCATTAAATGGATTAAGATGCATTGCATGCTTAGGACAGTGTAACTACGCAAGTGCTTGCTACTGCTACTAGCTGGGGTCATGCTGTCATTATGATGCTGCTGTATTTAGATATTAAATCTCCTACAATAGTCCATGCATTAAAGAGTTGTTTCTGGTACAGTTGCTAGCTGGTGGAAATATTTATTTATTTATTTGTTACAGCGTCTCAATACACAGACTCTTAGAGATCTTCCTGTCTCCTACTCCCCAGACCTGGGATTACAGGCATGCACCACCATGCCTGGTTTTGGTGGTTAGCATGGCACACCCAGAGTTCTGGGGCCAGCATGGCATGCAGTACTGGGGATTGAGGCCGGGTCCTGGCACTTGCCAGGCAGGATCTTGGACCACGGAGCTATCTCTCCAGCCCTGGTGGAAACTTTTAAATGGTAACACAGAACAGTAGGCTTTTAGCTTGTTTGAGCATGCCCTCAAGGGTGCCTGGAACTTAAGGCTCTTCCTCTCTCTCTCGTAGCCATGATGTGAGGCACTCTGCCCTCCCACTGTGATGTGTTGCCTTCCTACAGGTCTAAAGTGATAGGGCCAGTTGATCATGAGCTGCACTGGAACTTCTGAAATCATGAACCAAAATAAGCATTTTCTCTTTATAAGTTGATCATCTCATGTGTTTGTTACAGTAACAGAAAGCTGACTTAGAAAGCTGATTTGAAGCTGTAGCTTGAAGGAAATCAGCAAAAGAAATGGGCTTGCAAAGGCAATGGAAAATCAAAGCACATGAAGCCAGAGGCCCAGTTAAGATCTTATGTGTTACCTGAGTTAGAAAGAAGTACGGAAAGCATACAGAACTGGGGTTTCATGCTTCTTTGGGCCATAATCCCATTATTTTTGGAGTCTCAAATGTACTTCTCCATCTTGAGCCTTGACCTTCTCCCTTGAGTTTTATTGAAAGAAAGAGGATTTATTCCTTGACCAAAGAATTCTTAGATAAGAGCAAAATGAAATCATGGAAGTATGAGGGAAGACATAAGTCTTTTATTTATATGCTTTGCCCTTCCAAGGGATGTTTCCTGGTCTGGTCTATTTTTCACAACCTGGGGGGGGTATCTAGCTAAGCCTGACTCTGGCTAATTCAATTTTCCATCAGCGAAGACTGACTTTGCAGCAGCCCGTACTGCCCTGCCTTGCCTTCACTACAGAGAGGAATCTGTGAGACAAAAGACGTGGCCACAGGGCTCTTGTTATAGTGCTTACTTACAAAACAGAACAAGATATGCTTCCCTTGGTGGAGATATTAATATTTGTGTGTGTGTGTGTGTGTGTGTGTGTGTGTGTGTGTGTGTGTTACTAGAGGATTAAACCAGGGGTGCTTTAGCACTTCTACCTTCTACTCACAAGGCAATACTATCACCCAGCTTGGTGATATATGCCTACAATCTCAACACTCAGGTAGGCTGAGGCACAAAGACTGCAAGTTTGAGCTGAGGTTGGGTACTTCAGAGATTCTATCAAGGAAGAAGAAAGAAAGAGGGAGAGAGAGAGGGGGAAGGAGGGAGGGAGGGAGGGAGGGAGGGAGAGAGAGAGAGA
>NW_004524654.1:9596533-9609149 GCF_000260255.1 Octodon degus
CTCTCTCTCTCCTACCTCCTCCAAAGGAAGTATGTCTTTGTATCTCCAACACCTAGCAGGGCACTTGCCATAGAGTGAGACTCACTTACTCTTGCTTGCGGAACACATAAAGGAAGCGGTGTTTGACAGGCTAGTGGCCAGGCCTGGAGAGCATAAGAAGTCAGAAGAAGGGGCCAATCTTAGGAGGTATGGAGTTTAAGACTACATTTTCAGAAAGTGTCCAAAAGGACAACTTTGGGATGAAAACTGTATTCCATTTTTAGCTCTATTCCTATACCTTCTTTATTCCTAATCATTTGTTATCTCAAAGACTTCCCCAACATCCAGCACAGAAAAATCAGGATTTTTCACTTTCAAGTACATTTACTTTAGAGTTTGTTTTTCCTTTAATTTTAAAATTAACTGCGTTTTGAATTTTGTGGCGGCTGAGAATTTTACTCTAAGCTTCATTGTGCACAAGAGCCTTGTGAAGTTTTAGCGAATGGAGATTCAGTGTGTCTCCCCTCCCAGCTGGCTGAAAAGAAAAGGCAGGGATGGAGGAAATGTCCAGGCACACAACCGCCCTTTCCTTTCTGGACTTTTCAAAGGGATGCCATTTAAATATTCAGGCACCAACACCTCACAGGCCTTGACAAATGGAGCATCAGTTGCTCTGTCAGAAGAGCGCTCACCATAAATCAGCCATCTGATAAATTTTTACTGAATACTAACCTTACTATCTCCTGCTTGTTTTTTTCCCAATTTGGAAGTTCATTATGTCTTAGGATCCCACACATTCAAACGCTGGACTGTGGGGGCAGATGTCTGTGCTCTGTTTCTGCATCCTGTGCCCCCACCCAGCTGGAGCTGCAGGCTGGCCAGCACGCCGGGGTCACTCTAGCTAAGCCCACGCCCATAATCGGACATAATCCTACTGTTCCTTCCTATCTCTTCCGGTTAGGAAAATGGAGGCAATTTTCAACACTTGCCTTCATTTCATTACTTAGAAAGAAGATGTAGCTGAAGGGGAGAAAAACACAAGAGGAAATTTTGTTGCATGGCTCCCGGTGAGTCTTTCAAGTCACCATCCACCTAGTGTTGTTTAGCGGTCATGCCAGACACGCAACATACGTGTGCAGGTGTGCGGAAGACTTACGACCTTCGGGAGCCTATTTATAGCGCGCAGAATGAGAACGGCCTGCAACTCGGCCCCCTCGTCTTGTGACACGCTTCGCACAAAGACGCATGCGGTCCCAGCCGGATCTTTTTCCCTTGAACAGAAACTTTGCTCCTGGATGGTCTCGCTTCAGACACTGCTTTCCCTAAACCTTTCCTTGACTGGAATCCTGCTAATGTTGACAGCTCTCCCCACCCCCACCCCTTTGTTACACCCGGCAAGCCAGAGAGAATGTGAGGTGAGCTTGTCGAAGGAGATGAAAGATGGCAAGAAATGGGTGTTTGGGGACCGGTTCTTTGGTGACATAGACTCCGCAACCCTTTATTCGCTCTCAGTACCTTCCTCCCTCTCTCTCTTCTCGCTCCCCCTTCCTGCTCTCCCTCTCATTCTCTCTGAAATGGTGTGTGCCTCCAGTAATTTACATAATACTCTTCTGACACCTTTACTTTAGTCATCAATCACGGTTCCTTCTCTCAGTCTATCTTTTGTCTGAGCATGTCTCTTCTTTATCAGGCCATGCACAAAAGATTAATTTCACAGTTTTTCTCCCTTCTTTCTTTCCTTGCAAGATACAAAGCTCATGAAATGACAGAAGCAAGATAATGAAAACAACAATGCAAGCAATTTTTTTTTGTTCTTGCAGGTTGGATCTCAAGATACTTTTTCTAACCTCATTGTGTGTCATCTGTCTTAGAAAAGGTCTGCTCTGTATTTTTTTAAAATACCTTTCTGATGCTGCTCAGTAGACTACCTGGGGGAGGATGGGGGTGCAGATTACATATTTAAATCAGGTCAGAGGCTTTGGTTTTCAAAATCTTTGGAACAATTAAAGCAAGGGGCCCATCTGTAATGGCAGCATGGACTACTGCACAATGCCCACGCCCCAATTAATATTAATGAGGTCTTATGCATAGCCAATTTATGACATTTGATTGACTCACCCAACCACCCTTCAACCTGTCTTATAAAGTGAAATAGATGGTGAAGAGTGTCTGATTTACATATGCATATGTTCTTAATATTAATTAGGCTAATGGATTTAAAGACTTGAGATATTATGGGTGCCAGGAAAGAGGAAACAAAACTACCACTCACAACAGCCAAGGGTCTCACCTCCTGTCCCCAAACTTGAACAAAAGACATTGAACTGGGAGATAAGAACAACTCAGATCTGTGTTTTCTTCTTCTTTGTGTTCTACAGGACTTTTAGGTTGTTTTTTGTAAAAGCTGTAACAGAGCATTAGTATTATTTGTCTTTTTATTGTCTCATTGAAATTGGGAAGGGCTAAATAGATTACGCAGCAATTTATACAAATCAAAGCCCAGCTGAGCTGCGAGGCAGTGGCCATGGGCCGGATCTCTCCTGTCAGCTGGAGGAGTGCTGTGGCTTCAGGAAGATACAGTCTCTCAGGAATACATGTCGGATATAGGACAAGGGGTTATGTCAGGAGGAAGTGTGCCCAAGAGCATCTGCTTTAGCAGGGTCACTAATGGAATTTATCCCCACAGCGGAGTGGCTGCAAGAAACCTTTTGATGGAGCCTAATTAAGCCTGGAGAAAAGTGTCAAAACCTTACGGATTATGTTGTTGAGTTCTGAGAAAGCGTATTCCAGGTTCCTTTTCATCCCCAAGCCATGCTGGGTAACTCAAAGGTGATGGGGTTTGACCCCCAAACTATGATAAAAATCATTTCTTTATTAGCTTATTCACTATACACTAAAAGAACACTGAAAACAGCTACCTAGAGGCTGGGGCAGCAGAACAGCATGTGGTTGGAGGAGTTTGCTTCCTAGCACTATACAGAATAATTACTGTAAATAATAATAACTACAACTTGAGAGCACTAAATATTATGAGAGCACATCCCATATCCTATCTTATGCCAGCTCTGTAAAGGATGGCTCAGAAATCCCCATTCCTGTTATTTCAACCCCAGGGATTATAAACTGCCTGAGATCACGCAGCTGGGAATGACAAGGCCAGAATTCACACCTAAGATGAGTGCGACTCACAAGTGTCATCTCTTTCCCAAGGTCTTCCAGGGTCATGGTCATTCAGGCTTATTGTGGACTAAGAGTAGCTCTGTGTGGAGTCAATAAATACAGCAGAAGGTACACAGGGAGAGGGGTGCTCTGTGCTTCCTCTTACGATAGCAAAGCGTGTGGCTCCTGCCACTGTGCCCAGGTAAACAACCACACCCTGGAGCAGGAACAATTATTTGTTGTATGCATTCAAATGAGTGAACTAAAGAAAGAAATTTAATCAATTGGCAGGTCAGTGAAGTGTCTTAGAGCAACAGACACTCATTTATATTTAATATTTTGAGCAAAAATTCTTTAAGGACTTACTGAGCAAAGATTCTTCAGAGCTTCCTAGATTACACATAGATAGTGGGGATTTGTAGCCTTGCCAGCTACCTTCAGTACCAAGTAAGGAGCAGAAGCGTCCAGGAGCACCTCGAGGCTGGGCAGAGATTAAAGCACTGGTAACACTCCTCCACAGTCTGAGCAAAGTGTGTGTGTGGCTGTGTGTGAGTGTGTCTCTGAGAGTGCATTCTGGGGAAAGGAAGAGGCAGAAGCAAGAAAGGGGAGGGAGACCCCTGAAGAGAGTGGAGGAGGAGCTACCCTTCTCAGGTGTCTCAGGCTGGAGTTCCGCACTCGCAGGTCAGACGGCGTCCAAGATGGCGAGCCTTTGTCTCTGATAACTATCTATTATGCCCAAGCTTACTGTTTTTTTTTCCTTTTCCTTTTCTTCTTTTTTTAGTTCTTTAAATAATCTGTGCTGCGGAGAATGCTTTGACTACATTGTAAGGATGTGACAGGTAGTGAAAAAGAGTGTGTATGAAGCAATCATGGAGCTGATGTGCTTTATTCTCTTCTCACATTAAATATGTGTTCATTAAACAAGGGCTTGTTTGCAGAGAGACAGTGGGAGAGAAGGAAGCAGAAGGAGAGGAGGGACGGAAGTGGGCCTCGTCCCTCTTCTGCCCATCCCAGGGGCTTGGTAGGAGAGGCCCTGGCACAGTGGAGGCGTGTGAGCTCTGGATTCCTCTGCCTGGGACAGCACGACGGCCCCACCCTGGGGCACTGGGTGCCCTTGCAAGTACAAGTTCACCTCTCAGCACCTCAGTTTACCCCTTTGTGAAGATCGAGTATCTCTTATTGGGTGCTGAAAAGCTTGGAACTGAGCACATAGTAAGTGCTCTGTATCCTTTATTACTATTACATAGCTTCTCAACCCAGTGCATGCAGTACACTGTCTCCTTTGTCTACTGAAGATTCTTGGAATTAACTCAATGATATTCTCTTTCAGAAAATGCATATTACTGTTGCCAACCATGTTACACCTTCCTGGAGATGGGAAGAACCCGAGTGACTTCTGCCCTCACAGAGCATACGGTCCAGCTAAACTGAAAGACATTTGATAGCTGAACACCACAACTTGTGGTGAGGGTCAGTGGGCAAGATGGACGGGTATCTCCAGAAGGGACAGACCCCTGATGTGTCCCTCAAGGGGATCTCAGGGACAATTCAGAAGGCCACTTGCAGGCCTGGGGTGGGTGTTGAACAGAGCGGGTGACAAGAAAAATGGAGGCAAATGTCTACAGATGGGAAGGACAAAATCCTTTGTCTGTGGGGCTGAGGGAAAGCTAGAGTGGCTGAACCTTAAAACACCACAGGAATGAGAATGGCGGAGGGCAGCAAGGCCAGGAGCATATGTAGGATGCATAACGGGGACCAGGGGACCACTGGCTGGCTCAAGCAGGATGGTGACGGGGAGGAAATGCAAAACAATAGGCTGGGAGAAGGCAAGGGAAGCAGAGGGCCTGGTCTGCCTGGGTGGTAAGGAGCCAGCTACTACGGCAGCAATGCCAGAGGGGTAGGGCAGAAGCAAGCTCAGAAGATGTGTTCCTCCCACTCCCCCTGGCCAGCCAGTCCTCTCAGACAATTGCCATGGCCTGGGGTGAAGGCAGCCTAAAGCAGGCAGGCAACAGGCTCCAGTTCAAGGGCCATATCCTAAAGCCGGAAGCCCGTCTAATGAGCTCCTGAGATGGCACCAGAAACATTTTTACTGAAACCGTCCAATCATGATCCTGCCTCCACCTGCCAGAGGGAAACTTGCCCAGAGCACTTCAGGAGAAAACACACAGGTGGTTTCTTTCCCTTCACCTCCTTCACCTGCTACTTCCGACAGCAAGATGAGCTGGGCATCTTCCTCAGGAGGGGAGATTGTGCACTGCACTCTCCGCTTCTGCCCGCTCTGGCACGACACACAGCAGGCCCTTAGGATGCACACTGTCATACTTTGTCTCCCGTAGAGGCCGGGTGGCTGGGGTTCCTTGGAAGAGAAGCATTTCAAGAGAAGCTTGCATGACGCCCCACAGACCCAGCTACCTGTCCCTCAGCGCAGCTGCTTGTCAGTTTGCTGAGCTTCCCAGGCCTGCAAGTTGCCATTTGGGCCAACATTTGGGAAGCAGGATGCTTATGGAATCTATTTTGGGTTTGGCATCCAGAACAAAGAATCCAGACTGGAACGAAGCAAAGAGGTGTAAATGTAGCCCAGAGCTGGAGGCTATCTGGTGTCTCCTCTCTGACCCTGATGTGGCAGGTTGGAGGGTGGGGTGTTTGCCGAGGTTGTTCCTAAACAGACCATTTAACTCCCACCGCAAGCCAAAAGAGGGGGAGCTGGTTTCACGCGAGGCGGCGTCTCTCAGAGATGAGCAGACCCAGCTATGAGTCAATTTTTTTTTCCTTTTTCTATGATGCCATGGAGATGAGAGGAGCTGGGCAGCACGCGTGGAGTGGGAGCCTGCACGGTCTCTCGGCCCCCTGTGATCTGAGTTCACTTCTTCCCAAGAGGGCTCAATTCGCCTGGCCAGCTGTGCTCCCTGTGCCGTGCGGAATGTGGACTCTTGCCTTCCAGCCCCTGGGTCCTGTCTTCCCAGCCTCACTGACCCCCACTCCCACATACCCTGTGAACCTTGTTCTGCTTGAAAACACTCTAAAATATTCTCTGTCCTTTACATATGGGGGGAAAACCCTTTAGGCGCTAGATACTGCAGTAATTACTGTATAATGGAGTAAATACTATACTATAATAATTAACTTGTAAACCTTGAAATAACATTTACTGTAATTTAGACCAAATATGAACTGTGAGTAATGAAGCCCGATCCAACATGAAATCATTTGCGGGGCACTTTAAACATATGCCTGGGAAAGAAAGCAGCAGTTTCATGTCGTTACTGAAATGGGTCCAATCGAGGCCCTCAAACACTGTAAGTGCAGGCGGCTGCCATCATTTTGAAATATCCCGGTAGCATCTTTTTTCTTTTTAATAAATTGCTTCCTTCTCATCTATTCTTAAACTGTCCTTTCAGGCTGTCCAAAGATGCCCAGGGTTTTGTTTTGAATTTAATTTTTATTCAAATTATTGCAAACATTCTATGCAAAACGAACACTGAAAGCCCAGGCAAGAGTCTTGGAGTCGGGCAGAGGTAGGAGGGCACGGAGGGTTGGGGGCTGCCGGTATCAACATTGAACTGGAGCGTGTCTTACCGGACAAAGCTGCTGCAGCGATGCCACAGTCCTACGACATCTGGAAAGTAACAGGCATCGGCTGCGTCAGAGCACCACACCACTGTTTCCAAATTCCTCTGCTGCGGGCTTGCCCGGGCTCTGAACCGCCATGGGGCAGAGGGAGCGAGAAAGCGGGGCTCCTTCCTGGAGGCTCACAACTCCTGCTAAAGGTAGAGAAAGGGCTTGCAGACCCCAGAGCCAAATGCTGCTGCTGCTCCTGGGCTGTCAGCTGCTCACACCTCAGAGCCAGAGTAGGGGTAAAGAGGTCGCTGTTGCTGTCCTCTGGCCCAGCTTCCCCTCTCTTCGCATGCTTTTGGAACACGTCACCTGGCGTTCACTTACTTCTCCAGCTTTCTCCTCCTCACTAGTCTGCGCATCTTTCATTCCAGGCCGACTGACTCAGGCCTTGTTTCCTAGTCGACATTTCCAACTCGTACTTTCTGCTTCGGGTGCGCTGCTCTGCACAGCCCCTTTTGGCTGATTTGAATTGTCACCATTCTTTATTCTGTCTTTTGGTATAGTGCTGGGGTTTGAGCCCAGGGCCTTGGCTCTGAGTTGCACCCTTAGGTCTTTCGGGGATTGTCTCACTGAGCTGCTAAGTCCCTCAGGCTGGGTTCAAACTTGCTCAGACTTAGAGCTCTCCTACCTCCATCTCCTCAAGTGCTGGGATTGCAGGTGTCTGCCTCTGCTCCTGGCTCTGTCCATCTTTTTAAAGAGACTGTTAAGCTCTACTTTTTAAATACCCATTTGATGAACAAACAAAATTAAGCTGAGAATATTAATACCTGTCATTCACTGAGCACTTACTCTGGCATCTTATTGATTATTTTACTTGATAGTCACAAAATCTATATGATACAGGTCCTATTACTTATCTTATTATAGAGATGAGAACACTGACAATACCCTGAGTTTAGCAGCGTGCCCTGGTCACAGGCCTGACTTCTCCTTGGTGGCGATGGCCTGCAGCCAAGAGCCACGTCCTCGCAAAGGACAGTGTGGTCTGAGAGCAGCTGAGGAAGTAATCTCTCCACACACACTGGAAGCACTAAGTGAAGAGAAGGGATGAATGTGGGTACCTCTAGGGCCCGAAAGGTGGAATTCGAGATACCTTCCCCAGTGCCGCCCAGGTGCTCTGGTATGAGTCCCCTCAGCTAGTGACAAGACCTTGCGTTGCACGTCTAAACTCTACCTCCCCAAAACTGTGCAACTAATTATTTTGCCTACTAGTTTGTGAGTAAATAATATCGGCAGGTTGAATGTTTTTTTCAGTCCAATAAAGCAAGTTTTGCTGACAAGAAAAATAATCACCCAGGTACTGATTCTCCAATAGGTGATTCACTCTGCCTTCCTGCCAACTAATACATGGTTAGAAATTCTGTGTGATTTCCTGCTTTTGCTCTGTTATGAAAATTGTTCTGACATCTCTCCCTGCATTGCCAGCACAGACTTTAATTGGGACATGGATAAGGTTCTGAGCAAGTGGCAAACAGTGGGAATTCACATCGGTTAGGCCAGCAGCTTCAATGAGGGGCTCTGCTGAGATAAATGATGTTAGGAGAAAACACATCTCAATCTGTCAAATTATTCCAATACGTCTTACTGGTTTTTAATTTTAAATGACAGAGCATGTACGCACAAGCTCCTTTTCCACTGGCTGTGTTTTGCGTGAGTGACCGGCGGGCTCTCAGTTCTGCAGCGGCCTGAAGGCGTTAATGCTCTTTCTCTGCCTATTGTAAGTTGTTGGCATCACAGATGGGCTTGTTCTCCACGCTGGATCGCAGAGGCTCCGCGTGTGCATCCTGATATTTAACACAATGGGTTGAAATCATATTTATTGTTTTCTTTTTCAGAGAAAGATCAGAGAAGGGAGAGTTGAATGCTTTTAAGCAGTTTTTCAAGAAACAAAAGACTGCATTTTTGAAATGCCAGCTATTACCAGTCCACAGTTCTGACTCTGGAAGATTTGTTCAACTTGCATATAGCCTTCCCTCCCTGGAAAGGGCTGGAATCACACTCTGAGATGTGACCGTTGAAACAGACTCAAAGTCAATGTGCATAATTAGTTACCACAACAGTGGTTAATGTGCCCTGAAACGTTCCCAGCTCCCCTTGGCCTGGGGCTTGATGTTTGATATTCAGATTTTCTTGATAAATGTCTTGGATGCTTTGCTTTCTGCCAGTCCCCAAAATACTGCAGGATGGTATGCATGCGCCCTTCCTCTTCATCTAGGTGTTGTTGGAATAGAGGCAGGAAAGCCCCGGGAAGCTGTCACCCTGCAGGTGTGGAGGGTAATAAGGAAAGCTCTAGATGTCAGAGCTATCAAAGGCATACTGGGCATCTCTCTAGCATAACCCACTCATTTTAGAAATGAGAACACAGCGGCTCAGAGAGGTAGAGTGACTTGCTCAAGGTCACACAGCTATTTAGAAGCTGAGCCAAAAGGAAGGCTCCACTCCTCTGACTGGCAGTTTCTGTGTTACAGTGGCCCACTTCTTAGCCTATGCCTGCCGTGAGGAGAAGCTGAGCTTCTGGTTTGTAGTTATCTGAATGTCTGCTTCTCCTCTGCCCTGGGAAGGAGAAGCTTTCCCACATCTAGGAATTTTCCTTTTGCCCTCAGCAAGAAGACTGTAAGCAGGAAGATGAATTCTCAGAAAGGTCTTTCTCCTGCCCCACTCTTCTGAGGCTGTCTTGCTTGCTCTCCTCTGAGGCTGTAAGCTCTGTCTGCCCTGCCTCTCTGCTCTGCAGCCTACAGTGGGTTGATCAGGTACAGCTGCCCTCCTCAGTATGAGTCCAGGTCCAAGTCCTGGTTGTGTTTCCCTCCCTTCTGTGTCAGAGCTTACCCCGTCTCTTGTCTCACAGCCTCTGGTTGTATTCTGGTATGTCATTATCTAAGGACAGTGGGTGAACCCTTATCACCCAGACTTCCAGTAGCATCTCCGGCAGGAACTCCAAGGACTGACCACAGAGCTGAAGCTCCAGCTGTGTGGTAGAAAGGGATGTGAGATGTTCATGACTCTTCTGGAAGCTTCCCTCCGTGTGGGCTGATCTTGTATCACACAGCTCTGCACCATCAACCAAGAAGTATCTGGATCTCTCAGAGGGGTCACCAGGCACAGTGAGGACCCTGACATGAAAAGACACAGTTCTGGCCAGTGGAAGCACACAACAAAACCAGGGATCTGAAACATACTGAGTCACCATCCAGAGGAGGGTGGGGTGACTTCTCAGGCCTGAGCCCCCCAAGGTGGTTATGGAAAGCTTTGCCTAGGTAGCAGTGGTCAGGTTATGACTTGAGTGACAGTAAGAATCTTGTCAGGAATACTAGAAAGCAAGGGAGAGGTGGGGCTGTTACACAGCTAGCTCAAAGGAGGACACAGCATGAGCAGGGCCCAAGGCACCAAGGTAGGAACTGGTTAGCAGGGAGACAAAGTATCCCAGTATTCTTGGCTTCAAATGATCATGGCCAGTGTGGTGACAGAATGTGCTGGCTGGCAGAGCAGGCCTCAGAATGGACCATCTGAAAGGCAGGCAGGCACCCCTGCCCAGGGTTCAAGGCTACCTGTGCTCGGAAACGCAGTTCCTTCCACTTGCTCACCCTCCAACCTGACTTGTGTCAGCATGAGCTCTCTTTCTTTCCTTTTGCCTCTTTAGCCTTGCCCCTTCCTCATGTGCCCACATTCTTCCATCTTCCTCTGTGAAGTCTTCTCTGAACATCTGATGCTGTGCAGAAGATGAGACTCTTGTACTATAAGGAGATCTGCAAAAACTGCCCATTTCATAATTTATTTAGGTCAAATAGATTCTGACTACCAGCCCTATCTCCTGAGATTATGGCAAATTCAATCTCAAATGGTTACATCATTATCCTCCCCTTCCCTAGAAGTGACAGCCTTCCTGTGGCTTCAGACGGAGGAGGGACTGTTGGCATCCCGTCAACTGCAGTTGTTTCAGATCTTGTCCCCCAGCCCTCATCATCCTTGGAATGTGTGGCCATTGCTGCTCACTGGCTTTGCATGGCTTATGGGATTTTGGCCTGGGCTGAGGACCCACTGCCCAGGTTCTACTCTTCCTGGAGACACCATAGGATGTCACTGGTCCCCTCTGAGATCTTGCCTTATTGGGAGTGCCACATGGGCCTCTGACTTCCCTGGACCAAAGTAAACTCTGTAGTGCATTTAAGCTTTCACAGAAGACAGGAAGTTGGAGCAGATCAGAATTTCAGCTTTTATCCTGCTATAAACTTGGAGTCTAGAGAACACCAGAGCTTAGTGACTTTCAAAAAGGTTTCAGCAAAACAGGGAAAAGAGAAAATGAAGAAAAAAATATGATGTCAAATTAACATGTTAATAAATTATCAAAATCATGATCTCATTTGTCTTTTGATGTCTAAATTTACAGAAGCCACTTGCCTAGGAAACCTCTATGTTCTAGTTTCATTATCTATAAAATGGCAACAACAATAATAAAAACAATAATAACTTCCAAGGGTTGTTACAAGAATTAAATTGCTTAATACTTACAAGTTACACAGAACAGTACCTGAATCATAGTTATGCTCTTATAAACTAGGAGCTGCTTCATTGCAGCTGAGCCATTTGACCATTAACACACCACCGAGGACATCATTATTTTATTCTGCATGTGCTGCTCAGCACACACCATGGTTAAAATCCCTTGCCCATAGCAGTGCTCAATCCATTCCTGGTGATTCTAACTTGACAGAAGGAGCAGGATTTGTCCCACAGATCCCAGAGGAGAGTCTGCACCCTGAATAACTATTCCAACTATTGCTCACCATATGTCCACAACCAAAGAAAAAATAATTTTGGAGGGCAGGAAATGAGCACACATGTGCATGTCTGCAGAGAGTAGCCTGCTGAAATCGACACGTAAGACATATTTACCACTGAGGCAAATGCCTTCATGTGTTTGTAAGTAGCTATTTCTGAACATTGAAAAGGAATGAAGAGAGAAGCTTAATTCAAATGGCATCATGTGTTTGTTATTTTGGAGCAAGGTTATGTGGAAGGAGAGCTTCCCTTATGCCTGGAAAACTTTTAAGGGGGGAGAAATGAAGTATTTAAAGGTATTTTAATGATCATGAAAGGCACTGGCTTAATAGGGCAGGAAACTACAGTTCTCTTTTTAGTCCCAGAAGGAAAATAACAAGGCTGTAGCTTAGCCTTCCCTGAAGAGCCATAAACTGGACTGCAAAGAGGGAGCCCCTGGAGACACCCTCTCTGGGTCTCTGCGGCCCCTTAACAGTGGGTCCGTCTGCCTGGGTTTCCACTGTGCTTGTTAATTAGTGATCACGGCGCTGTTCTTAGGTAGCAAGGAGCTGTGTGGGGCGGGGCTGGGGAGAAGCCGCTGCCTCCCTGCATGCAGGGTTGGGGACCTCCTCGAATGGACTGGCTTATTTAGTCAGGCTTTCTGCTGGCATCCTGGCCTTTCATGGTCCTAGAATTCATCTGCCTATCTAACCCTGTCTTCTCTTCTTTTGCTACTCAAAATCTGAAGTCTTCATGCTGTTCCCTACTTCCTACAGCATCACAGGCTTGAAGTTTTGTTGTTCTCAATAGATTTAAAAGTTCTTTACTTCTTAAAGTCACCAGGACCATGGAATGAGGGAACACCAAACTGCTGCTCATGGGGAAGTATAGTTGGCTTCCTGCAACTCTGTGCTCGTAACATTTTCAGTGACTGATCAGTCCATAATGTTATTTTACATGCGTCAGCTTGAAAATACCTTAAAAGCCATCACCTGAGCACTGTGTAGTTAATTGGGAACCTAGGACTTAGTAAAAGGATGCCTGGGAGTGCACAGGCCCTAAGCAACTCAATCCTCTGCTCTTTTGTGTGTGTGTGTGTGTGTGTGTG
>NW_004524654.1:9609249-9632178 GCF_000260255.1 Octodon degus
GAGAGAGAGAGAGAGAGAGAGAGAGAGAGAGAGAGAGAGAGAGAGAGAGAGAGAAACAGAGTCTTGCTATACAGTTTAGACTGACCTTGAATTCATAGCCCAGGTAGCCTCAAACTCAGCAATCCTCCTGCATCAGCTTTCTAACTTCTGCAGTTACAGACATCTACTGTGATGCTTCGACACCTCCTCTCCCTTCATCTTCTATGTTCCAGCTTATGGGCTTGAACTATGAGGCCAGCAGCTTTGCCTGTACTCATCACCTGAAGATTAGTACAGCAAACCCTGTCCGTCATCCTATCTCTGTAGAAAACTTCCCTTTTGACATTGCCTATTCAGAGATGAGGTCATTCTTTAAATGTGCTGGGAGTTTGGTTTTGATCTCCTGAATTTGTTCCATCCTCAGAAGCATTTGACTCTTTATTGAATGGCAACATGCCTTGGAAGTACGCTGCGGCCCTCAGGCCAGCACATTAAAGACACATGCTACAGATGTCACGTGGAGGTCGTCAGTAGGCTGTGAACCTGGTTTGCATCAGCCCTATTCTGACAGCTCCTTCTATGGCCATTCCATGGGAGGCATTAGGAACGGGGAAGAGTGTCCAAATGGAACAGTTCCAGATGAGATGACATAATCATGGAACGTGGCTTTACAGAAGAATGAACATCTCAAAGAAACAAGGATACAAAGTATAAGGAGGAGAGCATTCATCAGAAGACACAGAGATAGCAACGTTTTGCCTCCTGGCTCTTAATAACTTTCATGCTGGAATGCATAGCGGCTTCTTCAGGCATATCTGGGTGGATCCAAATGAGTTCTGCTCTGGTTGCCTGAGTTCAGTCACATTTGTGTTTTAATTGCCTTATCTGCAATTGGCTTTCTCCTCTATTCTATTTGCCCTGACCCTGTAGTCTTAAGGTTTATCGCCTCCACTTTCCATTCATCTGTACTATATCCTTACCCTTTCTGTGCATGGAGATAAATATATGTACTTGGATTTGAACCCAAAGCAAATTATTCTTAAATGGAGGAGATAATGACTTCACAGTGGCACCCAGCAGTGTTTTCTCGGGGGCCGTGGTTGTAAATGGGTGTGGCATAGTCCTTAGCATGCAAGGGAAACATGACAGGAAAAATGGTTGTAACTCAAGGAAGAAAATCTCGACATGAGACTAACATTATCTTTTCACTGCAATTTAAAGAATATCCTTATAAGTGTTCCTGGAAAAGGAATTTGGAGTGGTGGAGATCTTTTTTATCCATGGAACAGAGACAGGAAATAGGGACATCCACATTAAATGACTTCTCAGACTCACGGGGGTAGAAGAGTAAGGGGAAGAGCCAGGATTCCTGGTTCCACAATTAAGCCAAGCAAAACCCAGCTCAGCCTGCACAGGTCCCTGTGTCACACTGCCCAGCCTCCTGCTTGGAGAAAACTTGTTTTCCTCTTTATCAATCCCTGACAATGAACACTGGCCTCTCAGAGTCCTCCCATGTTCCTTCTTAGGTGCCTCATGGGCTCCTTCCTTCTGTAGCTCTCTCCCAGGGACCCAAATACTCACTAGATGCAGCCACAGGGTGACTGTGAACTGAACTTGGGCATGTGCAGTGCCTTCTGAGAGATCTGCCTGTGGAGGGGCTAATACAATTGGATTAGAGTGTGTGAATCTTTTTAAGGTATATTATTATAAATACAGTCTCATGCTGCAGGAAACCTTTTCTCTGATAAAGTGCTTGCCTCATCGCATTCCACCCCGGCCTCGGTTTTCTTAATTTACACTGAAGAATCAGTGCACACGGGATACATCCATCTCCCTTTGCTGCGCTCTGTGGCTCCTCTTCTCAGCAGCAGTGCTCCCTGCTTCCCGCAGGATGAGCAGAACAGGGAGGACGTCCACAGACTGAATAATATCAGCTTGTCAGTCATTCGGGGTACGTTGGGGTGGAGGGCGCCTGCTCCTCCTTACTTATCAGCAGTCTCTGAGCCATCATGCCACTCTTCAGTGGCCCTTGAGAACGACCACCACACACTTACCATCTGCTTTCCAGTGAAGCCTCGGGACAGGGTCTAGAGCTTCTGCCTTCCAGCCTAGTAGAGAGAGGGCGGGAAGGGCTCTTGCTGGTACTGGCACCATTCTGGAAGTGTTCATTTTGAGTACAAATGAGAGGCAAGCATTGCAAGTGACAGTTTTAGTGAATCCAAGTACAGTGACTGCTCCAACCTTTTCTTAACATTATGCATCATAATAGACGTCTCGGTAGGACAGAGCATGCAAGAGTCAGACAGGATCCTGGGCTGCCGCTCTACACAGGAGTGGGACGAATCAGTCTTGTGAAAGTGGGGTGTGGCCAGAGCATGAGGCCACCCTGTCAGCTGGGACAACCATATGTCTCCCCTTGTCCCCTCAGAAACACAGCATGACCCTGGCTCCCTTAAATTTTACTGTCAGCATCAAAGAAATTTGAGCTTCACATTGATCGCAATGTAGAAGCAGAGCTGGATGAGGAAGACGTTGTTGAGCCTGAGATGGTTTTGAGCACCTCGAGTGTGGGTGCTCATGAGACACAGCATTATAGAGGGGCTGTAGTGTTCTAATGGCTAGCAGGGAAAATGATCACACTCTGTATTTTGGTTTTCAGGGATCCAAACACATGTGCATCCCTTCCAAACCTCATGTTTTCAGCTAAGTGACTAGCAAAGCTGGGCTTCTGATGTGGGTCCACTCAGAAAAAGAAGGATTTCCCATGCGTGGATAGAATGTACTCATAGTTTTGCTGATAGAAGTGCATTCTGTCTTGGTCCTGAGTCAAAATATCTGCCACTTGCAGCTGGAAGGGTCAGAGGTTTCTTTTGGCTCAGAGCCTGAGGGAGCCGATGTCCCATTAGAGCGTTCGGCTAGGAGCTCACCAGAGGATACTCCATGGATGACTACAACGCCTTCATAATCAAGTCACCTCCCTGAAGTCCCAATTCTGAATATAGGCAGTTTTCAGGGGCCATTTTAGATCTAAAACATAAAAGTACTCCACACATTGATCATCATACAGACTCTAAATGTCTACTCAACCCCCCAAAATTGATTCCCTGATTGCACTTATTCATAAGCCAGTAAGGGTTAATCAGCACTAGCAGACTGGAGTAGAACAACATGAGAGGAGGGAAAGACCCATAGGAGACATAAGCAGACTTTTATATAGAGCACAAGATAGAGGGACCCACAGTGTCTCTGGCGCAGGAATTCAGCTCTGCTGCGGCAGGGAGATAGCACTGGTCTGAATGGGGTGGGTCCGTGGGCTACAATTGTTTGACCCTTGCTTTATGCACAGAAGCACCATGAAGCAGGTGCCCTGCTCCAGGTCATTCCACCAGGGAAGAAGTTCTCTTTAACAAGGTTTAAAGGGACATCGGCAGAGAAAAAATTTTTGCGCAGGTCCTGGGGACCTTCTCCCAGTAAAGGCAGCTCCTACGCCTGCCTTTGTGAGGCCAACCTGGGCACCCATCCCCACACTCAGCACCAGCCCATTCTGACCATGAATGTGTCTTTCAAGAGCATGCAGCTCCTCTTTCCTGAACTTCCCCTGCATGGCTGCATCCCCATGGGCTAGACCTGCCAGGTCCCTGCTGTCCAAATAATTGAGCAAGAGCACACACCATACTGACTTCCAGGGTCCCTGTGTAGACCTGCAACTCCCTGGATGGATACCATGCTGGGGCTGGACCAAGGTCCACCCTGCCCTAGTGACTGGGTATTAGCCAGGTGGATAGCTGTTATGTCTTCCTACCACTAAAGCACAATAGAACAGCTTTAAGATATTGTTCTCAGTTATATATATCTTTTTCTCCTCCAGACCTCAAGGCATTGTGAGAATTCAGGAAAAGATGTTGTGACCCAGTGCCTAAAGGGCACCTGCGAGTTGCGGGGAGGGCAGAATTCTGCCACTTGCTAGGCCTGTGAAGTTCACAAGTTGCTTTACCTTTCTGAGCTTCCATTTGTATCTCTGTAAAAGGGAAAACAGGACAGCAATGCTTTCTCTGTAGACTTTTGCAAAAGTCTGCAGACAAAAATGATTGGCGTAGGCATGCTGAGCACAGGACTGAGATGCTTTAGGGCTTGGTCCATGACTTATGCTTATTATTGAACTTCAGAGAACAGGGGTCACTGTGGGCTAGGGAGCTAAAGGTGGGGACTTGTGGGCTCTGATAGTCATGGAGAAAAGGGGTGGATTCCAGGATAAGAGAAATCAGGGACAGCGGCACAAATAGGCATGGGGGAGGCGGTATGCCTGGGCTTATGCAGTGGCAGGTGACAGCAGGAACAGGCATGGTGGGGAGGAAAACAGAATTTTTAAGTTTTGTTCTATTGGAGACAGTTTGGGCTTTTATTAGGTAGATAATTGGAACTCATTCAAAAAGTTTCTAAAGAAAATGGAACTTAGTAAAATGTCTTTAAATGGTATTTGGGAAAGATGAATCAGACAGGAGTGAACAGAAAAGATAGGTGGCAGAAACTGACAGGAATTCATCAAAGCTAATTTGCCTTTCTCCTGGGCCTACAATTAGATCACAGTTTCCAGCCAGATGACATCACATGACTCAGTCCTAGCCAATTAAAAGTTGCTAGACAAGATCTACGCAACAGCCAGACCTGTCCATCACGTGTGATCGCACATACTCTCTTCCCTATGCACCCATAGGAAGATTTGACAGAGAGCTTCCAAATCCCGTGAGATCTGGCCAGAGCACAAGATAGGAGGGGCCTGTGCCAAGGGAACATGTAGATCAGGGCTCTGTGAATGAGAAGCTAGCATCCACTGAGTGATGTTGTGAAGCAGTTGGGATTATGTGTTACCTTGGTTAGCTGACCCTGATCAATGCAAGATAGAATAAAGAAACCAAATTATAGGGCTATTGCCATGATTTAGTTATGAAATGAAAAACTCAGGCTAATTTGGCTGAGGGTGATGTGAGAATAAGTGAAAAGTGTTTCCTTGGGTGGAGTCCCAGGGCCTAGGGACTAATTAGATAGGTCCAGGAAGGGTAGGGAAAGGGGTAAAAGGAAAAATAGGAATTCATTTCATAATTGTTCCTAGATTTTTAATGGAATAATTAAGAAAATAGTGGTGCCACTGACAAATTATCAGAAGGGAAAAGAAATTCAGAAAAAAATGATGAAATATATTCTACCTGTTATGAATTTGAGGTGATGGTATAAAAACATGCCTCTAAATAAGGGTTGTGTTAGTCTTGTTGGGTCCATAATTATTTGGGCCTATGATTTTGGGGGGCTGACTTACCCCAGCCCACACCTCTACCCTCTAGCTTGACTTCTCCAATTCTTACCAGTAGAAGCATCCTGAAATGTCTCTAACAGTTGCCAAATGTCCACTGAAGTGAAACAAAATCATGCCCATTTGGGGAGTACTGGTCTAGAAGAAACTGGTCATATGGGCCGGGGGTGCCTGGGCTGGCCTCTCTGAAGCACTGTGTAGATGTGATTTGGGCAGTTTTTGTTCTGCACAGCTGGGTGTTCTGTGGGTTGCCAGAGGTCATCAGCTCAGTACTAGCCCATTGGAAGGTGACTACATGATCTCAGGCCTCTGTCAAGGCCAAAAGAGACCTGGCATCTCTAGGCATCTGTGTCTGCTTCATATATTATCAAATGAGCCGGTAACAAAGCTTTCCAAATGGCACAAACAAATCTCCTGGACGTCAACAGGCAGCCTGGTTTGGGAGGATTCCCTTTTCATTTCCTATGCTTTATGATTTTTTCCCTTGCTTTTGCTTTTCAAAGAGCATTTTTACAAGCTAGTATTCTATACTGGTCTGCCTGTACTGTGAGAAAAGATAAATATTTTCAATGTGTTTTCTGAGGCATATGCTCCCATTGAGAAAATATATTCCTCATGGACATAGCTATTTTGACCTCATTAGCTGGGTAGATCAGAAGGAATTTGACAAACAGGGGCCTCTATGCCCAGGAAGTCTCCAGGGGATCTGGGGGCTGGGACCACAAGAGGCGCACCTTTGGGTTTCCCAAAGGGTTACAGCAGGAGCCTAGAGGAGTTGAGAAAGCAAGTCCATCAATGAGAGAGGCCTGAGAAGGTGACCTTGCTCTTGGGTCCCAACTCCCTGGTCCCACTTAGCAGGAGTAGTGAGTGGAGCCTGGAAAGAAGGCTCAGAATTCTACAGAGGCTCCCAGACCACCCCAGGGAAGCTCATACTCACTATAAAATCTCCAATGGTTAACTACAGCAGCTTTCTTCCTGAAAGGCATGCCAAAGGAAGTTTTATTGGGTGGAGAATGCCTACTCATGGTAACTTGATGAAGGCCTTCCCCGTTTTAGCACTGCAAGCCACTGCAAGCACATCCAGCAAATCTTTTTAGTCCTTGGCTACCTGGGTAGGCTTGTTGATCCCACCTGGATGAGTGGACCCAAGTGGAGCTGTTTGCGTTCTAGGAAAAGATAGCAAGCCTGCTGTCTTCATTCCTTTCACATCATCCCCTGTTAGAATTCAGATTTCATGTTTGGTGAACTCTGCATTAAGTTTTGGATCTAGAATTTGCGTTTCAGACTTATTAAAGCTGAGTAAATTCAGGTAAGTCACTTACCCTCTCTGTACCATTTTTTTTTTCTGTAATTTGAGGCAATTCTACTTCCATCAATATTTGTATGGATCAAATTAGATTGGTATATGTTACCTTTTGGTACATACACATTGCCCGAGTCTAATAGTTATGGTTATTGCTGTAATGAATACCTAGTTCCCAAGATATTAATTACAGCCTTTGAGAAGGGTGATTTTGTAAACCATTATCAGCTAACAAGCCAGGTAAATGTCAGTCCTCATCTTACCTGAATTACCTGTGGCCTCTGCAGAGCTGATAATGCCGTTCTGGATGCATCATAAGGCACTTTGTCTTCTTGACTCACACACTTCTGCCCTTTGGTTTCTTCCCTGGTCAGTGTCCTTCAACAGAGCCTCTTAATCTTGAGGTTCTACAACATTGGGAGTTGGTGCTAGGTTTCAGACCTTGGAATTTCTCGATCTTGTCTCTCATAATTCTTAGATGGTCTTAACCTCTCAACCCAACACAGGACTTTATTTTTTTATTTTATTTTTATTTTTTGGTGGAACCGGGGATTGAACTCAGTCTCTTGCACTTTCCAGGGAAGCACTTATTCCCCTGAGCCATCTCCCCAGGCCTCGTATGACTTTAAAGCCTATCTTTACACAAAAACTCTTGAAGTTTCAACTCTAACCCCAACTCCTCCTCTTATAAGCAGCAACATATTCAATTTATTCTCACCACCAGGCATGAGAGTGTCCTTTGTTTTCCATCTTTAGAAAAACGTTGCGTCAGACTTGTTTCCTCTCCCCCTGACAGCAGTCAGGGGGTGCTGTTCGCTACTCCCTGTCCACAACTCTCTCACCTCACCCTATTTTGATCCTCACGGGCATTTTTCCTCTCAGGCCTCCCCGGTAGGAGGCTGCAGGATGGATTGAGGTATGTGAGCTCAAGGACCAAGGCCAGACGCTGGCAGCCTCCTCTTGCTCAGGAGGCACGAACAGCAATAGTGTGGCTACTTCAATTCTGCCCAAGGACATTATGTTTCTTGATTTACCTTTTATTTATACTTTTTATTTACTTGTCTGCTTAAAATTAAGGGGAGCTGATAAGATAATTATCTGGTTTAAACTAACATACAAGGATTTAATCTGCAGGATGTGGCCTTGCTAAACATTTCATCATCGCAGTCATCATCTGGTGGCTCTTTGTCAGCTGTCTTTCTGAGCACCTTAAATCATTTATGGAACACGGTCGTGATGTAAATAATGAATACATAATACCTTTGAATATTTGTGATACATTATTTTCAATAACATTGGAAATGACATCTAATGTCATATTTGAGAGTAAATGAAATATTTTGAAATAATTAATTGGTGATATGTAATTGATTTCAATTGCTGTGTGGCCATAGGCAAGTTACTTAACCTCCCTGAATTGACTTTTTAATGATTATAGAATAGCATTCCACTGATTATAGAATAAAAAAGGAATCATACTTTTTAATCTGTATGTGTTTTTCTACCTCTTAAATCTTCTGGTCTGGAAGATGCTTTGTTATCTAGCAGTTTAGGGATTTATACTGATTCCTATTTATTACTTCAGTGTCTTCGGTGGATCTTTGCCCATGTAATGGTTGTGTGTGGTGTATGAGTCTGTATAGGCTGGAGGGCAAGGTTTTCAGGGTTTAAGACTATGACTTTAAGGTTTCTTCTGCTTCATTCTCCTGAATTTAGATAAAACCACACACAAAATTACTTAAACAGATGAAGAAGTTATGTTTTTTATTTTATTTTAGGGAAGGATCTACAGGGTGTTCAGGGTCTCACTACTAGATTGGACTCATAGTGATTCACCTATTTATAGCCTCCCAAGAGCTGGGATTACAGGCATGTGCTACCGCGTCCAGTCTCAATTGCTGTTTCAGTGGATCCCAGGGGCAGGGTCAGCACAGCAGGCCTGGGGTTCGAACCCCTGGCCCCTGAACCTGCTTTCAGGCGCTTTAATCTGCTGGGTTATTTAACCAGCCCTGAGATGAAGAACTAATATGCTGAGATTTCCAACAACTCCAGAAGTTTTTGCTTCTATTTGTGTTGATAAGAAATTCCTTTTCTAGGTTAACCTATATCTCTCATGTACTCCTCCAAACATGATCTCCCTATTCTCTGTGGACAATGGCTGGATACACAGAATGCGCAATACAAAGCTTAAAAATGTGTTTGCATTGAATCTGTAAGAACAGTTAGATGTGAAGGAATGGTAGAAGTCTGATAAACCTGAAAACAGCAAAACCTTCCTCTGGCCTCCCAAAAATTAGAAAGCAAGAAGCAAGCAAGCAAGCAAGCAAGAGTTTGTCTTTCTACCTATCATCCATTGATCTATCCATTCATCTACAAAGCCTGAGATCCACATCCCCTTCTGCTGTGCAGGTCCCATTGTTATGATCCTGTTTCTGTCTTCACAGGCAAAAAGATGCCAGAGGCACTCATCCGTGCTAATACTAGACACACCACCAAACAAAAACTCACACAGAAGTGTGAATTTGAGGGCCATTTAACACTGTCAATTTCCCCCTTGTATAACAATTATGGAAACACACATGCTAATTGACAATGCAGTGCGGCCCCGCGTGAGTGTGAGCAGTGTTCAGTGTTCCTTGTAATGCTTCTCTTCATGGCTGGGGTGAGCTGCCTAGAAGACGTCGCACCCAGCCCTCTTGCAGCACAGGATATTGATCTCCTCTTAGTGTAGTCACGCTGTCAGATAGAAATCTGATGACTGGGGCTGGTGAGATGGCTTAGTGGTCTAAAGCACCTACTTAGAACAAGCTTAGCAAAGCACAGGGACCACGGTTCAATCCCCCAGCACCACATGCCGGCCAGCCCCGCCCCCTGGTGGGCTGAGCTGGCCACACACACACACACACACAAATGTGGGCATGGCAGGCTGGCTACTGGGCCTCGGGTCCTGGCTCCACCCTGGTGGCTTTGTGAGGAACATACTCGATCACTCAGAGCACCACCCTCCTTCTCTGGAAATGAGGATGGGGCTGGCCCTGGGGTGAGGAGTTGGAGCGTCTGCCTCTGGTGGGCACTCATCTTAAAACCAGCAGGTTGCTTTGCCAGTCAACTGGAGGGTGAAGTAAAGCCTGGCCTTGGGGACAGCCAGGCAGCTCTTACATTCCAGTTTAAAATGACAGCGATAGATGGCAGTGTGTGACCCCCATTCACAGTGACCAGAAGAGGA
Organism: Octodon degus; assembly: GCF_000260255.1. NCBI lineage: Eukaryota > Metazoa > Chordata > Mammalia > Rodentia > Octodontidae > Octodon > Octodon degus. The sequence continues at coordinate 9,619,066 of NW_004524654.1, forward strand.
TGAGCTGAAGGTGGTGCCACAGATGGATCCTCCCTGTCAGGAGGGTCATGGTGGGGCCCTTGCTGACAGGAGCACCCACTTTATGCCGTGCTCTGGGGATAGATAAGCAGAGCCAGAGGGAGGTGCTGCAGATGGCTTAAGGGCAGTACACTTGCTATTCACACTTCAGTGTACAGTTTGTACCTACTATTACTCCATTTTCTGCTAGTAACCATATCACAAATTAAGTAACAAGGTAGTTGAAGCCAAGGCACTGCATATGATGGCCTTCTTGCTGGCATCCCATGGCAGAAAGACACAAGGAGCACTCAGTCGTAGATATGTCCTCTGGTTCCCCTCCTTTTTATAAAGCCACCAAGATTCAATCTTGAGGGCCCCACCCTAGCAACCTTATTCTATCTAAACTACTCCCAAAGTCCTATCTCTAAGGAGGATAGATTGATTCTACTCTCTTTATAACTCACAACTGGAATAAAATTTCCATACACAAGGTCTTGGGAAAACACACTCAAGCCATACTTAAACATTGGGTTACCAAATATGGACACTGTGATTATGTGTGTGGACAGAGGTACACAGGCTTTGAACTTGAACTCTTGTTCATACCAAGGAATGGATTGACCATTGGCATCCAGATACCCCAGGTAGCTGCTCCCCTTGGAACCCATGAGTGCTTCCGAGATGATTTTATAAGGCAAGTAGCATGTGTGCTGCTGTTGCTTTGTAAGTCTAATTTCAGAAGAGTGAAAAAGAGGAGAGATGAAAATATGAGGAAGAAGAAAAGGAAATGAAACCTTGTGGTATGTTTCAAATCAATTTTGCCTGCTATTAAATTAAAACTGGATTTGCAGGGACAATTCTCTTCTTTAAGATGTTTTGTACATGTTATAATGTTTAATTTAACAGGTTTAGAAATTTTCAACTACACGTCTTTAGCAGGTATGTCTGCACAGCCATGTACTTATGGGTACATATAAGAACATATAGGTATCACTACTGAAATTGGTAGGCTTTTTAAAATTTTATTTGTACTTTTATTTGCTTTGTTTATATAATCACTCATATCTAGTCACAGCCTATTCTTTTTCATATCAATCTTGGTTTTCTTTCACCTATACCACCACCACTTTTCTTTTTATACAGTGAGGTCTCAGGCGTATAGAGGATGGGATGTGGCAGGAAAAAAAAACTCTCTTAGATTATAACATTTTATTGGTTGTCAGAGCTCTAATGACTTTAGCCACCTAACTGCAAGGTAAAAACCTTTGTGATGTCATATAACAGGTTGCCATGGGCTTGACAAACCTTTGTGAAATAAACAAGAGAAAGGAGCTGAAAATATCCACAACACATCTCTGTCCCCTACCCGAGTGCCCATCACCACCCATGGACAGTCCCTTCTGCTGATTAGCCCCTGAAGGGCATTTTTAATATAAAATATATATAAAGTCTTCCCAAATCAGAAAGGTCTCCAAGTCTCCAATTTAATTGGAATGGAAAATGCTAACTAATTGGCATCAAAATTTGATTTGTGGGAGAACCCTCCTTTTTTGTTGGAAACACAACAGTGTGTCTGGGAATACAAGCCCAGTCCTTCAAAAATCATCTGTGAGTGCCGCCGAGGAATCAATTAAAGTTGATTTGGCATATCTGCGTTTGACAAATATAAAGAAATCTCTGATTAGGCAGAGAAGAAAAGACGCTTTCCCTTTTTCGCTCTCTCTTCCTCTCTCTTTCCTCTGCCTCTTCTTCTCTTCTCCTCATTTCCCTTTAAAGGCAGTAGGTGTCAGAAGGGGGTGGGTAGTGATATGCAAAACACGGCCTCCATAACCAAAGTAGCCTGCAAAATTAGGTGTCAGCATGCAAAGCTTATTGATGTATGAATGCGGAAAATGAAAGGCGGCAGTAGACAGCCGGGGCTAAAGGTGAGACAGGCACAGCAAGAGCAGCTGTAGATCCACGTCAAGGTGTTGCTATATGAGCTCGGGTTTTTTCTGGAGGGCCACAGCCTAACAAGGTAAGCCTGGCCATGAAATGATGGAACAATACAATATAGGCACACACAGTATGAATACCAAATAAATTGACATGGTGTCTCTCCACATACTCCCCACTCCTCCCGCACTGCCACCCCCTTCAAAGTATGCCTGTGTATTCATTAATAAATTCATATTCTGAGTTTTCAATAAAAGAAGAAAATGCAGTGTAAACTGGAGTTACTTAGTGACACCCAGCTCATTGCTTTTTATTGTTGCTTGCAGCTACGAAGCCTTCACAGTGCACTAGTAGAATTTATTACTGTCTGTCTCTGTGGCAAGTTGGCGAAGTGTGCCTTTTGAAGAAAATTGACCCACACTTCATGAATATGATGAAAAATGCCAATAACACTACAAAGACGAAGCTCTTGACATTACTCTGCAAAGAGCTAAAAGACAGTAATGAAAGTATTGCAATTACAAATCATTACCCCCTCTCTGGCCAATCACCAGCTTCCCTCTTCTTTTTTTTGGACCATTCTCAGGCTTTGCTGGCTGCCCCAGGTGCTGTTTTGCACAGCATCATGGGAAATGGTGGATGCATGAAGGCTCCAGATGATTTCTCAAACAAGGGAGAAAGAGGCAAGAGGCAAAGAGCAGAAGGTGGGAAGGATGACTATGATAAAAGTGCCCCTGGAATGGGGGAAATAAAAAATTTTGAAGCCAAGCATCAGAGATTATGACCTTCCTGTGTGACCTCTTTTGTCTAAAGTGTGGAATTAAGAACTGCTCACTCCTTTGCTAGCATTGTTTTCTCTTGGCTGGGTTCTTTCAGTCTGACTTAAGGGAGAGCACCTTTTATCTTTTATTATTTGTTAAAAATCCAATTCAGACTTTAGTACAAACATTTGCAAAAAAATGTATTTTCAGCATGAGAGGCTGGTCTACTGTCTTATTCTAAAAATGGTGCTGAAAAAGACAAAACAAATAGACTAGGTTTAAACTGTAACTTTAGGATCACCACATATTGTAATGATGACAGCCCTTGTCCTTACAGTTTTGACAATTTTCTGACACATGCCTTCTGTTGATCTTTAGAGTCCTAGTTTGCTTTTTTTATTTATTTGAAGTGTCTATAGATAGACTATATGAATAGTTGCATTTTTTGACTTGCAAATACACCTATTCTTAAAGGAGAATTGGTGGCTTATCTTACTTAGAAAGATAGTGTTATTTTCTACTTTTTCTGTAATACAGGCTATTAAAAATCTTGGAAATTTAGAGAATATATGAAGTCAGAAATAGAATAAGAGAAGAATTTATGAAGAAAAGAAAATGACAGCTTTAGAGACCTGCCTGGGGGAGAGGAGAGGCAGATCAAGGAGAGATACAGTGACATACTTATTTGACTTTGAGGTGGCCCTCCTGCCTCCAGATTCCCTCCCCTTCTTCCTGCTGAAAGGTTCTAGCTCAGTAATGCTGTACTAATTGGAGATTTGGTATGATTCTACAATATCTCATTACAAAAGCAAATTTCCTTAGGAAGGACAGGAAACTATTACTCATTCAACTTAATCAGAAATTGCTAGATCAGATTTTTTTCCCTTCTAAACTTAGATGTAGGTCCTGGTGACACAGGACACTTTGTATCTTTGTGGTATTTCATACACTGAGAGAGGTAGAAAATAGTTCTATGTGGATCTGACCGATGCTGGATTTTGAAGACCTCAGAGGTAGTGAGTTTTGAAAAGAACAACAGATGGCACAGATATGACTGGGAGAAAGGTACAACTGGGGTCAATATAACTTATTGTATGTTACCTAATGCTAGTCCTTTGGCCAAAAAATGGTAAGAGCTATTTTCCTATTCATAATCTTCCTTTCTCTATACTGCATATTGTTTTATACTTTCTCTGATACAGAATTTGAGCTAACTGTAACATTGTCATGAATCAGCCTTTGAAGGTAGGCACAGAGATTAAAATCATTGAGAAAATTCATGGTCAATATGTCAATTGCACTGCAGTTTCCCCACACCAACCTTTACATTGCTAACCATACTTTCGGCATAGGAGGGTACCGAGAGCCATGAGGCTAACTGATTACAAGTGGATAGTGAGTGAGCATATTCTAGGTAGTATGAAACTGAGGAGCAGCCAGGGACATGCGATCCCTTTTCCTTACCTTGGACATGAAAATGCACACAACAGCACTGAATTTTTATAGGTTTTATTTCTTTGGTGTTTGGCAGTATTGGGGATCAAACTTGGGACCTTGTGCTTGCCAGACAGGTGCTCATGCTGCTGAGCTATATCCCTGGCCCATGTTTCTCCTTATTAATAACCTCTTACACTTATGAATCAGTTTACTTATCATATTAGGGTTCTGTAGAGCAGTATCAAAGAAGATATGCATATAATGCTGCAAGCTTTATTAGAGACACTTACAGATGCTGAGGTGGAAAAATCCACAATGGCCACTTGTGGGATTAGAGGCAGAAGAAAACACAGTGACACTTTGCATTCTGGTTAGATAGGAGACAGTAACTTCTAAGCCCATCAAGATAGAACCTGAAGAACAACAAAGGTCAAGGCTGCAGCACCAGTGCAGAGATGAAGCCCTGGAAACATGCTGTGGAGTCCCATGAGAATCTCCGTGGGAAGGCTGGAGCAACCAGACACTCATGTCCAAAGGTGATGGCAAAGAATAGAGCTCTTCCAAAACAGAAATACTTTATTACTTCCCCTTTTATTTTGCCTAGGCTACAAGCCCACTGGCTGTTACCCCCTTTTATGTGGGGTGGGTCTTCTTTCTTTGGTTTGCTGGCCTACAGGTCAATCCACACAGACACATCTGGAACTTTGCTTTACTAATCTAGGTGTTATTTTAATCTATTCAAGTTGACATACGGTGATTCATGGTCTCACTTGTGACAAGAACACCCAGGTACAACACCCTTAGTTTTGGACCACAATGTCATAAGAATCCATTTCAGAAGTGATGGCAGCTGGCATACTCAGTACCACACTTTAAAGCCACCTTTGTGGCATCCACTACCAATAAGATAAGTAGCCATCTTCCATGAAGTCTCAAGATCTTCTTGCACTGTGCTCCAGGGAGCTATGGATGTATCAAATTTGACATGTAAGAGTGGGCCAATTTGTCTTTCTTGGGCTTTACAAGTTAATTGAAAGCCAGACAGGTGCTCTCTGTCTCCCTAGAAAAACCACTCTCTTTAAGGAATGATTAGCCAGTGCATCTTATAAAGAGGAAATTCAATCTTTGAGTGGTCAAACTAACAAAATAAGGTACCGGTTTCCAGTTGACCATTCTTTCATTCCAAGGAACACAGCAAGTGCCTACTATTTGCCTGTACTGTTTCTAGGCCATGCAGTACATGAGTGAATCTCTCTAAGGCTTGAATGACAACAGAACCAGGAATTAAGCTGTCTGATGCACAGCTGGGTACTGGCCTAGCTACTAAAGAGCAAGGCCATCCTTTGCATGTGGCAGCACAGTACAGGAGTATCCAGAAGCAAATAGATTCTAACACTGATGTTCCAGACTAAAACCTAGATGAGTACTGCATGAAAGCTCTATTTCACATGGAAAGGATTTATAATAAACTTTTAGTTAGAAAAAGACAGGTGAACACCTGCTTAGGCAGACACAGAAACCAGGGTTTGATCCCCGGCGTGCCATGCAGGCCCTGCTGAGATGGCAAGTGAGACTGGGCGTGGTGGTGCACACCTGTAATCACAGTGCTCAGGAGGCTGAAAACAGGAGGATCACTATGAGTCCGATCTGTGTAGACCCTGTAGACCTCGTACTAAATACATAAAAGAAAAAGACAAGTGAATATGAAAGTAACAACCAGTAAGCAATGCACCTGAGAGTCATATATAAGAAAGAATAAGATATAAACTACGTTCATACCACCAAATTGGTTCAGCCATAAAACATGTTTGCTCTTCTACCTTCTGGGAAGGAGGGAGAAGGGAGAACATGCTAAATTTCCTCTCTTGATGAGAGTTAATGCATATGGAGCTAAGTAGGGTGCTTTCAGGAGAGGACTGTGCATTTATTGTTGGGTCAGGTCCAGGGCTTGACACACAATTGATGTTCAATTCATGATTGAGTCAAGTTCTTCAGGGACTCAATGGAAATGGATTGATTTTTAGGTCTAATCCACTTGCTCTCAGAGAGTCCACCATAGGCCATAGAAAAAGGTATACATTCAGTGGAAGTGTGAGAAATGCAACTGAATTTGATGTGACACCACAGAACCTTTGATATGAAAAGACAAAGACAGATTATTATGTACTATAGGCCCAAGCACTCAGCCTGTATTGACAGATGCTCATAAAAATAGGTGGTAGTGACTCAACATATGAGCTGGATTAATATCTAGTTAGGCTGCTGCAACAAAAAATCCTAAGTTTCAGTGGTTAAAAACTCTAAATACTTATTTATTGCTCATAAAACAATCTTATATTACTGGTTTTCAGAAAGTTTTCCTTCATATAGGACTAAACTTCTATCTTATGTTCTTGCTAGCCATTATGGTCTTGTAGTCTTCCATTATCATCCAGCAGAGAGGAAAGGGTTTCATAAACACCAGACTGTTCTGCTCAGATTCCACTGATTAGAACCAAGTCATATCATATGAATAAAGGATGGGGTCTGGGGTAGGATTAGGCATTGGACTCCTTGTGGAAGCTAAGTGCTGTGAAAGCAGAGGAGGGAATTGTGGTAGCCGGAAGTCTCACACAATTGGGGTATGTAGGGCTCAGGTAGTGGTCACTAGTAGCAGAGCTAGGTGTAATGTCCAGCCTCTCAGCAATTAAACTTAATTATCCTTCTGCTTGTTCTTCCAGTGCTGCTCACTCAAAATTCAGAAATTTAGAGAAGCAATAGCACACTCATGTGAAGGAAGGCCATGAGAGAATGCTGGACCGGTGGCTGCATCATGGAAGAAAATAAAGAAATGATAGGGTTTAGGATCCTTCCAGGTTTCATATGGAATAAAAGTCAAAAAACTTAGTGTGTCCTGAGGGAGTGGATGAAGATAACCATGAGAAGACATTCCTCCCAGGCCTGTTAGACAGGTGTCCTGTTAGTCATAGAAGACATTCCAAGGGACACCCATGACACTGTCATCCTGTCTTCACACAGCCCGCCTTGGAGAACGCGTGCCCCCACTTCTGAAGGTCTGTCTGGCCTGAGGCAGCCAAGTCCCCATCTTGTCTCTACTGTCTGCCCTCGTAGCATTACTCCCCACTTGAGGGTGCTAAGGATCCATCTTGGAGGAAAGCGGTCTGTGGGAAGTGTGATCAGGGGTTCAAGCTCCTGCCCCCAGAGGGGACAACAACGCCGGGATGGAAGACCAACCAGTGTATCCCACCAGCTGGGGCTCATCTGGGCTAAAATAGTCACCTCCACTCCTGATAGCCTTTTTGTCAGCTTAATCTGTATAAAGATAATCATTCAAACCCTGTCGAGACAGTTTGATTCTAGCTTTGGGGTTCCCTCGTGGGTTTGTTAGCTTTGCATACATCTTGCACTTAGGTCTGTCAGAAATGTTTTGATTGACGTCCACTAAGGCTGGCCACATTTTATGAGTGGGCCAGAGAGGCTAACTTGATCTCTAAGCGAGGGAGTGGGCACTAAGCTCAGGAAGAGACCTGTTTTATTGTGCTACAAGCACCACACTTCTTGGTGGAAATAGAAAACCAGATTATTGAAAGAAAGTAGAGACTCGCTGGCAGTTCTGGGTCAAGGTGAGGCAGTAGCTATATAATTTTTCTATTTGAATTACACCAGGGAGAGGCTGGCCTCAGGTGTTTAGAAACCAGCAGTCCCACCTTGTTACTTGGCCATAGAAATCTGAATGGGGTTGTGTACATGGATTCTAATATTCAGGCCATCTTCTTGCTTTGTAAGTAGTGCAGTCTTCCCCTCAAGTTTTGCATTTACTCTAAACTAGATGGCCAGAAGGGCTTGGCTAACACCTTTTAATATCTAAGCCTTCTACATGTAGGGCTTGGTTAATAATAGGAAAAAAGCTTGAGTGACTCACCTTGACCTCAAGAGGAAGAAAAAAACATTCTTTTAATAATTCTAGGAGTTTATTTGGATCGAAGGCATGCTACACGCTACACAGTCTCCTTGTAGGGGCGCACAGGTCGCACGGCAGCACCCTTGTATTTTATGAAGTCAGCAAAGATGGAGAGGGCAGGCTCACTGCTTCTCGGAGAACACCCAAGTTTATCTTTTGTATGTAACCCGTGAGTGGAAAGAAAGCTTTGGTTTAATGGGCCTTTCCCTGAGAACTTTTCTAAACACATAACCTGTGTTACAGTTAAGGTTAAAGGGCCGTTTTCTAAATGTTCTCCACAAAGCGCTCCCACCTATTTCGGAGGACTGAACTCACTAATTCTCCCATTTTGTTACTTTGAGTTTTCTCCATCACACTAAGCTGGAACCTATCTGAGGGCAGAGACGGGCTCTTGATCAGTGCAGGATATGTTAAATTCTTTGGATAACAGAGTGGATGGAGGTCCGCCATGTGCGGAAGATTCTCAGCTGCGAGCAACGCTTCCTCCTGTAGCCATCAAGGGGTGGTGAACACGTGGCATATATGCTATTCGTTTTCATTTTAAGGTGAAATATATTACCGTATGGATTGTGCTTATCTAAGTGAAAACGTCAGTGTTCAGGTCAAATTGCAGCGTTGGCACTTTGTGGTAAATAAGTGGGCTTAGGGTTTCGGTTTGGGCATACATCTCTAAAAGTTTCGTTAGGCCAGGGAGATAGCTCAGCAGTGTAAATACCTGGCTGGCAAGCCCACGGACCTGGGTTTGATCTCCAGTACTGTATGCTGGGCTGGCCCCATGCTGAGTTGGCCACTGAAACCAAGCATGGTGGAGCGTACCTGTAATTTCAGGGCTGGGGAGGCTGAGACAGGAGGATCACTGTGAGTCCAAGCTGCGTAGCAAGACCCTGTACCTAATAAATAAATGAATGAATGAATAAATTATATATATATATATATATATATATATATATATTCACTAATTCACTATCACTGGCTTAGGTAATATCTGGAAACATTTTGGGTGTACTAATGGGAGAGAGTCACTGATCCTCTTGGCATCTAACGGTAGAGCCTGGAGGTGTTGCTATCATGTGACAATGCATAGGACAGGCCTCCAGAGCAAAGAGGAATCTGGCTCAACATGTCCACAGTGCTGAGGCAGAGAGACTCTGCCCCGCCCCCACCCCCACACAGTCCCCAAGAAGGCTATTTGAAACATTCATTCAGCAATTATTTATTAAATGTCTTCCATGTTGAAATCCGACGTAGGCATCGCCCAGAAAGTGCCTTGAAATTTTCTCGCCCTTTCTGGTCCTGCCTCCACCTTTCATCCCTCCTTTTATTGCAATCTCTGAGGGGTGTGGAGGAGAAATGGTGGTGTATTGCAAGAGGGAAAGTCTGCAGCCACAGGCATAGAACTTTATAGTTACTAACTTAATCAGAGCAGTGTCTTTTTTGGACTGTTCCTTCTGAAGATAAATATGTTTATGCTGCAAGAGCTGCCTTGCACAGCTTGGAAAGCCCTTTGGAGATGGCATTGAAGGTAAAAAAAAACACAGACACAGGATGTTTACTCTAATGATGCACTCAAACGCATTGGGGATTTTTAAACATATGCTTCCAGCCTCTCTCTCTATCTTCACATTGCTGCTAAATCGTACAGAAGCTGTAAATAGAAATAATGGACTCAGTTTATTTTTAATTAGAAGGCTGCTGCTTATAGCGCACTCGTGACACTACCAAGCATGTCTTTCTTTCATTTGGAAGCAAAGAGCGGAGAGTTCCTAGGGTTTTGAACTTGAGCCAGGTTCCCCGAGTCTGTCAGTCTCTGAGCCCCTGCAAATCTGGTGACTTTCAGTGGCCATAGGATGATTTTCCGCATTACCTAGTGATGTCTTTAGATGTAGCAGAACTATTACTGTTTCTACTATTAGGGCAAGAAACATTTGGAGATGTTATCTTGTCATTTTTTTTTGTATTCAATTACTACTTCCTATCCTTTAAGTCAATGAAATGAAATCATATTTAAGTTACTTGTATTCTTCAGAGAAAAAGTGTAAAGTTGTTTTTCTGTTAAATTTTTAGATATGTGGATGGGATTTCACATAGTTCAGTATCAATCAAACAAACTGTATTATGGGGCTACACTATTTATTCAGAGATAACATTTCTGAAGCCCAACTATAAAGTAATATGGGTGAAAAAGCCTAATATTCTATTGTTTATGGATTTCTTGGATTTTCAGGCATCTTCATGGTTGCTGTCTCTAAACTAATATGAAGAAAGTGCTAATGTAAGAAATTCCCAATGGAACTTCCTGGTCACTGTCAGGAGTAACCACATAAAGATCCACCTTCAGGCCTGTTCTCTCTCTGATCCTGTGGTTCAGGAATCACTGTCTGCTCTGAGAGAGACACTTCTCGTTTTCTCTAACACTGGAATTTTCCCCACTGGTTAACCTTTCCTACTGTGCAGCAGGTGCAGTGAGCGAAACCTGAATGCTGTACATTCACACTAGAGTGAGGATGTCTAAGAAAAGAGTTGGATGGAATGTGAGAATCAACATGTTTAGTGATGACTAATTAGGCTTATGTTGGGAGGAAAACAGGTTTAGAAAAGGAAATACTAAGAAGTGATTTAGAATTGGTTGTCCAACATGAAACTACTTGCAGCTATTGAGCTTTTGGAAAGTGACTAGGTGAGTTGAGATACACTGTAATAATAAAATATCCACCAGACTTAGTGGAAAAAGACTTGGTATAAAAATATCTAATTAATAATATTTTATACAGATTGTATATTAAGTGGGTATATTTTAGGCATAGTACCTTAGATAAATATGAACATGAATTTTACCTAGTTCTTTTTTCCCCTCTTTAATGTGATCATCAGACAACCTCATATGTGGCTTGCACTTTTTGATTTGCTACTGTTTCTGTCGGACCATTGTGCTTGAGAGTGCTGTCTAGGCATGGCCTCACCCTCCATAGTGCATTGCCACAGCCTGAAGGGGCAAGTTTTAAGTCTGTCCTAGTTTGCTTCAGCCCAAACTGTGCTGTAGGTTCAAGTTCTCTGGGTACTGATTGCTAATGTCATGTAAAAGCCCCATGGCAAGTGGTTCCAAATGCTGGGGAACTGAACCTTCAAGGGGTCAGTTGGATGATTTTATCTCTGAAGTCTCTAACATTAAACAGATTTTTTTTTTTTTGTATGTGAATTTCACTGAGGAGAAATTTCTTAACTTGCATCAAATTCTTTGAAAGATCCTTGACCAGTATTTGGAAGCGTACTTCCCAGGGAGCACTGATTCTTTAGGACTTATCCAAGCTGGCATTTCCCCAGAACTGGGCATCACGGTGGCACTGCCTTGAATCTGAACAGTTGGAGACCAATGCTGCGTGAAGAGGATGATCAGCATAGTCCTGCCTTCCCATCACGCTCAGCCTTCATAGCTGTTTGGGCCTTTAGGATGAACTTCATGTTCCCTATGGCAGCATTTAAATCTCATTATGTGTGAATGCTTGTTTAGTTTCAAATCCATGGATATTTCAGCCACAAAACTCTACTTAATGTTCTCAGCCTAACTTCTTCTCTCCTCCTCCTTCTCCTCCTTCTCCTTCTCCTCCTCCTCCTCCTCCTCCTTCTCTTTCTCCTTCCCAAGAAAAGAAAAAAAAATCATACTTTCTGGGGCAGTTGCTGTGCCCTGGGTGAGCTATATCCCTGGTCCATCTAACTTCTTTTACAAATGGAAGTACTTTACCATCATTGTTTGAAATATTTTATCAGCCTTCAGTCATCTAAATTGAAATCTGCATTCAACTAAATTATATAGCAGATTAAACTTACAGGATTAATGCATCAAACAAGCAAAGTGCTTCAAAATAAGTAAAAGTAATATAAAATGCAAGGAAAATAAAAGCAACTGACAATAATAAAAGTTTTGATAAACACTGAAGCATGACTAGAAAACATGAAGTTTGTCTATTCATTAAAACTTTTATTTAAATTTTAGTGTGTCAGAAAATATTTTATTCTATTTTATCATTTTGACAAGTTTATTATAATTCTTTCAAATACATCTGGAAGCAGGACAGTTAGGTCATATTGTAATTCTATTTTTAGTGGTTTCTTTCTTTTTGTCTGTTTTTAATTATTTAAATTTTTAAAACTATTTGTTTACTTGATACAGGGTCTTGCTACACAGCTTGGGCTCATAGTGACCCTCTTGTCTCAGCCTTCCCAGAGCTGGATTGTAGGCATGGGCTACCATACCCAGTTTTCGTGGCTGACACTGCAAGCAGTACTGGGGATCAAATCTGTGTCCTTGTGCTTGTCAGCAGGCTCTTAGACCACTGAGCTATCTTCCCAGCCCATTGCTTTTTAATTGTAAAGTGAATTTCAAACAATAAAAACAATGCAGACTTTCAAAACAAGATGATAAGAAATTTTACAATGGTTATTAGATTGCATATTACTATCTTCAAAGTAGTTCCTCAGATTACCAGATTTAGGCATACAAAATCAATTAAACAATATAAGCACTAACTTCTTTTCAATGAACTAAGAGAAATTAGTAGTACAATTGTCTTAGCAAATATATATCCTTACATCTTTTCTCTTTTCCTCCATCCCAACTGTTCTTTCCTTTTGACCAGTTTCTTCATATGGGGTAATCATTTAATCTCAGGATTTATTCTCACTAGTACTTAAATAAATGTAAATGAAAATGATATACAATTATATTGCTCATGCTGGTAGGGAAAATAGATATTCTATTATATAGTTGATAGAAATGTAAATTGTGACAAATTTTATTATTATTATTATTATTATTTTTGTTTGTTTGTTCATTTAACTATTTATCTGCTTATAGATTTGGTCTCTGCAGTTAGAAGTGAAGTATTGGTTAGTTAACTAAGGAAGTAGGGGCCGAGGAGATGGCTCAGTAAAATAAGCGCTTGCCTGGCAAGAACAAGGGCCTGAGTTCAATCCCCGGTTCTGAAAAAAAAAAAAAATTAACTAAGGAAGTAAGCTCACTTA
>NW_004524654.1:9632368-9636239 GCF_000260255.1 Octodon degus
TTTTATCATTTAATTTTTAAAATAAATTTAGAATATGTACATTTACTAATTGTACCTATTAGGAAAATCAGACACAAAAAAGTTAAATAACCAGCCTGAGGTCACACAGTATAGTAAGTTTCAGCTGGTGCTTGTAAAAGACAGGCTGGGTGGGTGGACAGAATGAAACAGGCCCAGGAAGGAGTTCCTGCAAATCTCCCCTTTGGGGCTGAATGTTCTACCAAGTGAAGCCAGTGGCACCTCCCCCACCCCCGCTACTGTGCCTTGGATCCTTCTTGATGCCAAGATGAAGGCAGGGCAACAATGACACGTGCTGTGTCATGTGATTTTATTAGGACAGCATTGAGAAGAAGCAAGGCAGGTAAATTCTTTAAAGGTGTATCATCTTTGGATGGAGGTGACAAGAAATGGCTTAGTAATCCTATGAGGAAAAGGAAGTTTAGAAGCAGCATTAAAGCACTCACTCTTCTGCTTTAGCTTCTTTTGAAGATGAAACAGCCCCTGCCAAAATGAGAGGATGTGTTGAAAGCTACCTGGCATGTGGCGCTTAGTAGGTTTTCAGGAAAAGTAGGTGAAGAGATAGAGCTCCCATCCAATCTTATGGTAGTTCTGTATAGGAAAAGAAACAAGCTCACATAAATAAAGTTAAGTATTATTTTTATTTAATTTTAAATTTTGCAATAAAACAGCTCCAATTTATATGAAATAATAATGATGATGATGAGAAGAAGGAGAAAGAGGAGCAGGAGGAGGGGAAGAAGAGGAGAAAGGAACACTGTTCATTTAACTATTTATCTGCTTATAGATTTGGTCTCTGCAGTTAGAAGTGAAGTATTGGTTAGTTAACTAAGGAAGTAGGGGCCGAGGAGATGGCTCAGTAAAATAAGCGCTTGCCTGGCAAGAACAAGGGCCTGAGTTCAATCCCCGGTTCTGAAAAAAAAAAAAAATTAACTAAGGAAGTAAGCTCACTTACAAATAATCAGTTTGCTGCCACTGTATAATTTCTTTCCTTTTGTATCAGTACACATTTTAAGCATCTAATGCTCACATCATGCGTGTGGGATTGGGATGTGTACGTGACATAGCTTACTTCTTTTAAAATATCTGTGCTGGGTTGAAAGTAGAACTGAAGTGTCTAAAGCCCTTAGCAAGAGTTGACTGGTGGTGACAACAGTCGGAATTAGCCTCTTTGGTCTGCCGATCCTGGCGTAACCCTCGAATGGCCAGGTCGCTTTCAGATGTGTGAAGGGTGGTCCTTGCAGGGCTCCTTCTTGCATATATGTGTTTGTAGGATGATCTCATTAATTTCAATTGTCTTGGCCTGCATAGTAGATGAGGGGTGTGGCCAGCCAGGGGTTTGCTTCAAACCTTAGTTTACTAGGTTTACTTAATTACTAACTAAAACTAGGTTTTACTTAGTTACTAAGTCAATTAACAGACTCTTCTCCCTCAGTAGTTAATCAAGTGGCAGGAACTTCTAGGTTACAGGATCTCAGTGCAGTAGGAGGACACAGAGCCTTTGTGACCTCCCTCAAGAGAAGAAAAGCAGTTAGTTCTTGCAGGTCATGAATAAGTAGGGTTAATACTCATCCTGCTGTCAGAGAACTGCACCTGCTCCAGAAAGGGTCAGGGTGTGTCTCAGAGCTGTTTAGAATGGGTTGGTTTCTCTCAGGGGCAGGAAATCTTTTGGAGCACTTACTTTGGGGTAAATCATTTGTGGAAGATCATTGATGGGTAAAATAAGGTAGGAGAAAGGAGGACAACTAGAAGAGAAAAGGAGAAGGGTGAGGAGGGGGAATGAAATGTGGGAGAGGTAGGAAAGGAAGAAGAAGAGAGAAAATAAGAGGAAGAATTAAGACAACACTGAAGACAGCTATGCAATGAGTATTTTAATGAGAGTCATGTCTAGGGGTCTTGAACTATTCCACAAGGAGGTGCAGAGCTCCAAATAAAAAGCCCATTGCCATCCTGCAGCCCTCAGCTCTAATTTTTTACCACTGTAGAAGGAGAAGCATGCAGGATTTCAGGGATGTCATTGAAAGAGATAAGCCCTGAAAGGATGGAAGGTGTATGCATGTGTAAAGGGAGGAGCGAGATCCTTCCGTGGTGATGAGGAACGGTTCCGGGACAGCTTGTTTATATTCACATGGTGTTAGGCCACTCTGAAAACATTCCTATCTGGAGACTCACTTTCTCTCCTTGCCTAACACCCCATGTGTCACTCAAACTGACAGGCGTTGTCTTTTCAGATTTAGAGCAGTTATGGCTTTGGGTTTTCATAGAAGACCAACACCTACTTCCCCAGACTGTTAGTTCCAGAGTTGTCCAGTAGTTCTTCATCACTTCAGAGACCAAGTTTGTAATGTGAAGACCAATAGATGTTTTCAGCACCTATTTGACTTTATACCCAGTACTCAATGCTATGCAGAATATATTTTGAAAGTGTAAAATCCTGAACATAATTTATTTACTAGTCCATTAGGTAATATTTTCCTAGGAGATAAACACTTTGATCATTGAAGTACTCATATCTTGAGGGTCTACTTTTAAAGTACTTAGAGGTCTAGGTACTGGAATAGACAGAGTACAAGGTCCCAATATTAAATAAGATAGGTTTTAAAGCATGTTTTGAAGAAGGTGAGGAGGAACAAATATTAAATCATGTTATATGCATTGTGGCACTGTCAAAAATCCCAAGATTGAGAGACCAGAATGATCACACAGCGTTGTCAGGGCCACAGCAGACTCCCAAGAAATCCTATTTGAGCTGTCTAATCTCAACATATATCTGTTCATGTATTCACTGAACATTTTGGAACTACTGCACCAAATTGGAGCTAGAGTGTGGTCCTTTGATGGGGTGTTGATGGAGAGAAGGGAAGGGAAATTTCAAAAAAGGGGCTACATAGGTAGGCAGATGGAATTTCTACAAAAAATTTAAGCTAGGCATGGTAGCACATGCCTATGATCCCAGTGCTTGGGAAACTGAGGCAGAAAAATTGCTGAGTTTGAAGTAGCCTGGGTTACATAGTGAGTTCAAGACCAACCTAAACTGCATCGTGAGACCCTGTCTTGATAACAACCCACACCCACACACCAAAAGCAAAGTATAGTAAAACAAAATCAAAGAGTTTAGTCTGTTGGAACTGTAGGGGACCCTGCCCCCTCCCTCACTTTGTAGGTGAACAAACTTGGGCCAACCAGAGGGAAAGAACTTGAATTCTGGACTAGGAACTTGACAAATAGCAACACTGGGCATGGCACCAAGACTTGCCACTGCCTTTGTTGTCTCAACTAGTGAACAGAATTCCACCGTCTCTGAGCACAGAGGATAGTCCTTAATCTCTGGAGCGAAAGCCATGCTGCAGTCCATTTCAGATTGCTGGAAATGGCTGCTGCAGGGTATATAGCAAAGAGTTGATGCAGATTTAGAGGAAAAAAAAAGTAGAAGGAAAAGGGCCGGGGAGATAACTCAATAGAATAAGTGCTTGCCTGCACAGGGTCCTGAGTTCAATTCCCTGTCCCCCCTCTAAATAAAATAAAAGGAAAATAAGGAAGGACAGGGAAGAGAAGAAGAGAGGAAGAGTAAAAGATGCTTGCCATGAGCCAGGTCCCCTCCTCAACTCATCATATGCGCTGGCTTCTTTAATTACCACGTCGGCCTTATGACTGAAGTAGGTATTGCTTCACCTTGCACACAAGGGCACTGAGGCTGTGCATAGTTTTATGTCTTGTCCATATTTTCCCACCTCATGTGGGAAGGCCAATATCAAGCCGACACTCTTCGAACATCTATGTTTGTTCCCTAACAACAGCACTGACTACAAAGCGGAAAGCTTGCAGACACCATCTCCTTTCATGCTTTGATCCC
>NW_004524654.1:9636689-9646483 GCF_000260255.1 Octodon degus
TTTTTTTTTTTTTTTTCCTGGAGTTGGTTTTTAAGGGCTGGATCTGACTAGTTAGTTATTTAAGAATAAGATGCTGAGGCACCTGATGTCATGATATAAACTCAACCTTACAGGGATGTTGAGGTCATGCCATACATTTGCATTAGACCCCTCTCTTGTAGAAAACATATTAGGAAAAAGATGATTTGATGGTAGGGATATATGCAATGATTAGGGTATTTCTGTGGTACTGGGGATTGAACTAGGGAACTTGAGCTTGCCAGATAGGTGCTTATGCCACTGAGCTATATCCCCAGCCCCAAGATGATTTTATAATAGCAAAGACAATGTCATATGATAACCATATTCCTGAAGAGTTAAAGCTACTAATTGCTCTCTCACCTTCAGTAAAATAAATGTATCTCCAACTTGGGGTTTTTGCTTGTTTTTGGGTGGGTTTTTTTTTTTTGGCAGTACTGGGGGTTGAACTCAGGCCCTTGTGCTTGCCAGGGAAGTGCTTATTCTACTGAGCCATCTCCCTGACCTCCCAGCTTGGGGTTATTGGATAATTCACACATCAGACCTGCATTAAAAGAAACTTGATTCTCTGTCTCTCTCTCTTGCTCTGTCTTCCTCTCCCCCCCTCCACAGGAAGGCACAGAGAAAGCTTGTGTGCCAGATAGAGAAGTTTTTGAGGCCAGGGAAGTCTATAATTTCTATTTCTCAGGGCCACTTTCCCAAATCCCAGACTGCAGTTCTGAGAGGCTGGGCAAGGAATTGCTGAATATGGGCCGTCTGCCAGCTTTGAAGTTGAGAATGTAGTTCAGGATCTGATAAAGTATCTGTCCTCATGAAACTTACAATTGTATGGGTTTTTACTACACCATATATGAGGATGACTTTGAAATAAAGACCATCCTTACAAATAGTTGGAATAAGTGTTGTTCAGGTTGGAGGCTCTAAGAACACTCTAGAGACATGAAATAGCCATTTTGTCAAGTTGTGCCAGTGTCTATGTCACCACCATTGTTAGTGTGTCCTGGATTCTTAATCTAGAGAAACCTCTTAGTAACATTCAAGCACTTTCTATGAACATCTGAACATATATTTATTTCTTGTTCTTCTTAAACATCTGAGAGCAAAGTTCTGGGCAGTGGAACCCATGCAGCAAGAGGAGCAACTGAGAGACAGAACCTCAGCCGAAGGGAAGCACCCCCAGGTCTGGTAAGCTCTGGTATTGGTGCAGCACTGTCCAGCTGGTATTGCATATATTCTCTAAGCCTTGTCGTAGTCATGTTGTTGGGACAAGGACTTGCTTAAGAAAAGGCCTGAAAGAGAAAATTACTGGACACGATGTAGATGCCAACCAGACTCTTCTAACAGGTGGCCCCAGGCACTTCCTTTGCTTTGTCATTGCTCTCTGGCAGTCTGCAAAGGGAACTGGAGTCATGACCACCGTGGCAGGCTGGTTAGCCTGTTAAGGGCATGTTCTTATTTCCCCAGAGTCACCCTCCTTGTGGAAAAGCATTTGCTACCTAGTCATTCAATTTTATGTGATAGAACCAGTGGAGACCATAGTTGCTGGAAAAAAGCAGAATGACCCAGGTAGTGAGCCAAAATATGACCAACTCCAGGATTCTTCTCTTCCAGTCCTCCAAATAACCTAATAACAATAATCCAATTAAATCACAGCCTCTGAGCCTGCTGTCACTCCCAGTTGAAATATCCTCCAATGTGTTCCATGCTTAGAATAAGACTCGTGAAATCCATCAAGTGCTTCCTTTCCTTTTTTATCCACATGGTCCACTCTTCAGGCTTCTCACTGTTCTTATCATTTCCTTAGACTCATTTATTTATTACTCTGCAGTGTTAGATATCAGGCCCACAGTCATTCTTCGGGTGGCTAACTAAAGTATAAGCCTCTTAAGGAGAGGAGTGGTGTCTTATATATTTCCCATGCTTAAAGAATTACATGGCACTGCAGCGTAGTTGTGAATTGAGTTGGGTTGAATTGATTCATTTATCTGCAATTCAGCACCAACGCTAACTTGTCAGCCTCGAGGTGGAATGAACAGTGCCGAAGGATCTAAGAAAAATATGAAAGTTGATCAGGTCTTCAGCAGAACAGCTCCACTAGAAACCATAAATTCCCTGTGAAGATGGGAGGAAGAGCATGCTTTGAATACATAACCCTGGATCCCTATGAGAAAGTGGGTAAAAAAGGAGAAGGATGATTTAGAGGAAAGAAAAAGAAAATCAAAGATTATAAGGGAGCACAGAGATTGTATTTTGAGACTACAGCCTAGAGGCCCCTTCATCATCATATGTTTCTAGGGCCAGTGTTCTGTAGCAAAGTGTGGTTCTAGGGGCAGAGAAGAAGCTGTTCAGCTCATGATGCATGAGCACCTGGAAGCAAGTAGGACAGAAAACAAGGAAGAATTCTGGAGAAAGCTGTGGAAGAAAGGGAAGCTGGGTCAGAGGTCTCAGGGCTGGAGGCAAGAGAACAGAGCATGTAGCTTGGGCACAGGGTTGTTCGGAGCCAATCAAGATAGATTTTAAAGGCTACTACCCGAAATCTCATCTAGACTGATAAGAACTGCACCTCTTTTTCCCCACTCAGGGAGAGAAAGTCGGGCCAAGGGGCATCTGTGTCCAGGGGTGGATGTCAGGGAAATGAGATGGGGTGGAATTTGTTCAGCCGGCAGAGGTAAGTTGCTGCCCTAATCTTCTGGCATTTAGGCTCCAGCCCTTCTATCCCTGGGTGTGGATGATGGCTTTGATAAATATGGGGTGGGGCACTGAAGAATAAAGGGAAAGTGGAAATCCAATCTTTCTCTCTCTTTTTCTCCCAAACATTTGAGAGTCCAGTGTTTTACAGAGTGTGTGAAATGGATTATTTCTGTGCTGATAGTTTTTCTGTACTAAAGCTTGCTTATTTGTGATGATGTGGTTTATTGCTATCAGAGGGAAGATGGTCTGAACTTGTGAAAAATTCAGAAGTCCATGTCACATTTTATTTTCTTTCAGGAACTGATTCTTATCCATGTCTTCAGGCAGGGCACTCTATTTTTCCATCTATAAAATGGGATAATAACTGCTTGAACAGAGATACCATGGGAATAAATCCATTCACCAGGCCTCTCTCTTTGAAGTCAATGAGAATGTGTTATCATTACTATAAACACTCTCACACTCTCCCTTTGAAGGCGTGGGCACAAGCCTGGAGGCATCTCAACTACATTAATTGGGTTCATTTTCCTCCCAGCGGACTTACAAGAGGTGGGTAATGTGCGTGAGTGGGTAGAGAGAACCATTTGGGTAGAGGAGGAAGAAAGTGGTCACAGCAGAACTTAAGTCCTAATAGTAGTCACAAGCCCAATAAGAATAATGGTCATCATTAGCAGGAGGAATATATGGCTTTTTTTCCCCCTTTTCTTTTTTTAAATAAATCATTCCTTGAGTGTGCTGTAAACATCAACGAAAAAATATGGATGTCCTCTGGGACCAGAAGTGATTTTTGAGGCACCACTCACAGTGGGAAGAGGAGAGCCTAGAAACTATTGCTAATAGCCAAAGAAAGAATAGAAGGTCAGAGAGTGCACCTCACAGGGCAGGTGTGTCACCTCTGAGTCCTCTTTGGCAGCAAGATGACACCTCCAGAGTGAATCCGAACCTTCAGACACACACCTTTATCATTCAAGATTCACGCTCAGCACAAACCCTGTGGGTGATTTTTTTAAACCTCTTTCTTTTCTCCTTTCTGCTCGTTCTGGGCTGATTCTATTAATTTCCCCCAATGGCACGCACAGCCCTGCGCTGACGCAGCCATTGACGATCTCCTTATTCATCTCCTAGCAGAGAGGCCATTTGAATGAATATATGTTCCCCATTTTCTTTGCATTATAAATTCAGTGTTGTGGGAAAAGGAGCGAGATGTAATGGCTTGGCCTACAGAGAAATGTCCCTATTTGAGAAGAGAAGTTTTATAGGGGGGAAAAATTGACAGCCTCTCACTACAGTGGGCGCATTTTTCTGTACAACTGCATCACCACTAATGATAAATGAAGAATGTTTGATAGCTGGCTCCATTGTCTGACAGCTACAGTTTTGGCCAGAGGGCCGTGGCAGGCTTTAGACTTCTGTTCAAAATGAGTTAAACATATTAGGCATTATGAAGGCACAGAAGCCTCGAGAATGAGTGCTGAAATGAGTGATCCGGGTAGGCTCCTGGGTACACAACTTGCAAAGCAGATGTCATTCTAATAATGTGTGATATAGAACATGCCTGGCCTAAACCCTGCTGGATGAAATATGAAGCCCCGTTGGTGATATTTAATACCATTTTATGAGGTGCCATCTTATAAAGACAATGCCCGCTGTATGTGGAATGCTTAAGGTATTTTGCCAAAGGCATAGGGAGGTATCTGGAGTAAGTAGAATTTTTATTATTTTATAAGCCTTTACTTTGTAATATTTCTGTTTCCACATTATTGTGGGGGCTTGCTGCCCTAACCTTTTGTCGAGTGAACTCGATGAGCAGCTTGCTGGTAGACTGACAGATAGCCCTCGCTGTTTCTGCCAGAAAAGACCGATTTCTACCTAAATGCAGTCTTCAGAAAACCCTCAAAGAGGAAATACAGCTTTGCTATAAGCATTCTTCGAGCAGGGACTTTGAGGTCGGCATATAAAAATATTGCCTTTTTTTTTTTTTTCCAAGTGGACCATTTCTAGGATAACAGAAGCTTTGTATGGACCGCAGCTACTGGAACATGCTTTCTCTTTCCTCCGTGGTTTTTTGATACTGAAAACCCATCAAATTGTTCAATTCTGGGTTTGCCTTAGGACATTCTACGATAGACTAGACATGTGGATCTTAGCTACTGCACCAATGTGGGGCTCGCTTTCCCTAATGTCTTAAAAATTCTAAGTGTGGGAGCAATGATAGCCCAGGGTGGGCTGGGATTTCCTAAAGAGTAAAGCAGATAGGATCGAAGGGTAGCTGGCAATGAGAGCCTCATTTAAGACCGACCACATTCATATTTTATTTTAGTGCTTTCACATTTCCCATCTCACATTCTCCATAAGGCATTCCAGAAATTGAGAGCCACGTAGCAACATAAAGATGCCCAGGGAAGACACCATGGGAAAGATGTCTGAAGAAATGCCTGCTCTCTTCACCCTGATGGGCTGGGCAGTGGCATTTCTTTGAGAATCTGTAAAGTGAAGAGTCTGGTATAATTAGCAATATAATACATGATGATGAGAGGAGAATTTCATTTTTGTTTTTACTGAAGAAATATCTATTTTTTTTGAGAGTTTGGAGAATTTGGGAACATGGAAGATGAATTGACAAAACAAGTTTTCTCTGCATGTATGAAGTCACATAACCTGGGACAGTTAACTCACAATTCAACTCCTGGCACTCAACAGTGTTCTCTATTAACTTTAATACATAGGAATGGTGCCCACAGCCTGCTGATGTGTGTGGTTAGGGCGGCTGCTCTTTAGTGCTCTGTTGGCTTTCTGCCACCACTAGTGCAGCTATTTGCTAACACATAGTTTAGTGTTTGTTTTTCAATGGTTCTATACCAATTGTTTTGGTTCTTGTTATTGTACAATTGAGTTAAATATTTAGTCACTGTTGAAACATGGCTGCAGAAGGAAGGGAGTCATTCCTCTGTGTTTCAACATACATTTTTGGAATGTCAATGAAAGCAAGACAGTAGGAGAAGTGTGTTATTTAAATAACCATGTGCAAGACATCCTCCAAGGTTGGGAGAAGACTATTAAAGCTAAAGGCACTTTGCATTCACATTCCTTTGCAAATGTTTTGGTTCTTACTTTGAGGAGTAAGATGAAAAATTATAATGAATGGAAACTGGGTGCAGTTTGTATGAGCTTCAAAGACAAACTTAGGTTCTATTGGAAGATTGGCAGGTGATCTGACTTATGTATTTTAAGCTAAACTAAAATGTTTGCTATCCATGTAGGTGACTTTTGGAGACCAGTGCTTTCACAGACTTTCCTCACCGAATCTATGCAGATTGCTAATGGGATGCCAAACACAATAGTGGCTTTCTCTGATGAACTACATCTTCACTCTTACTTATGGGGGGAAAGGAAGGAAGTTGGAGAAAGTTTTCATTCAAAATAGAGAGACAGCATGATGGAGTAGAGAAGAAGCACAGGCTTTGAAACTTGATGACCCAGTTCTGCTACGTAGTAGAAATAACCTTAAGTAGGTCCAGCAGTGCACCTTTAGAACCTCTTTCCTTTTCTGTAAGATGAAGATAGTAATATCTTTCCCCATCACCTTGCACCACTGATCAGAGTAAAAAATTATATATTGTGCAATGTTTGATATCTGTGGATATGAGTTGCTTCCGCTATGGTTACTAGTGCTGGGATGACCCTTATTGTTGCTATTAATTCTGTATGACCAATTGCTACTACTTGGCTATTATCGTGACTAGAAGAGTAGCCACTGGTACTTTTCTATTCTACATGTTCATGCTTTGGAAGAAAATCATGTACTAGGCTGTAGTTTTGGAGAAGTTTCTCATCTTCTTCATGCTACTGACCCTGTGTGGGAATTTGTCTTTCTTGCTGTATTTGGTAGAGGGTCTCACTATGCAGCTCAGACTCGGAGCACTGTATGGGAATCTGGAGAAAGTTTTTCATCTCTAATGTGCATGATCTGAGGGGCATTTTCTTTTCTTTTTTTTCAGAACCGGGGATTGAACTCAGGCCCTTGTGCTTGCCAGGCAAGCGCTTATTCTACTGAGCTATCTCCTCGGCCCCTGAGGAGCATGTTCTTACTAGAGGTCCACAAGTTACTTCTTTTCATTGATGTAGGTATCTGTTTCCACCTCACCAGCTCCATTAGAATGTGATTTTATGTAGTAATTCTATATTTCTTGTTAAAATGAAAACGGTTCTCATATTTAAAAAGTATACAGATTACCGGAGTCCTTATTAATCCTTTAAGTTACAGAGTCTTTAGGTTTTTTTGTCATCCTGTGAAATATTGCAGCTCTCATTCCTTGACTTGTAGATCACTGTGGTTCCTTATTTCCCAACTTGTTCACCAGAGCCAAAAAAGAACAAATTGTCCAAGCAATTAACTGCCTCACATATGCGTAAGTACCAGATTTCAGCATGTGGCCTGGCCCTTCCTTTTGTGGACAATGGCAGACTTGAGGTCCATATGACAATAAATTCTATGCCAGACCTGAGATCTAGTTTTTCAATGGAATTTTGGACTACTTTCACTTCCCAAGAAAAGTAGAGGAGATTGGAAGATTAATGTAATATTTTTAACTAAGGTGTTTTGAAGGCTTGTCCATTCCAAAATACAAGCATTAAAGAGAGAAGAGCAAATAATAGATACAAATCCATATCTGAGTCTCTGATTGCTCTTTTGATGTAAATTTCTAGACATATTAATTTGAGGAGAAGCTTTAATTCCAAATAAGAGAAGATGTGGATGTATGTTATTATAAGGCCTGTGTATCTCAGCAAGGTATTGCAAGAATCACATTATTCCCCTTTCACATCCTTTGCAGAAAGTCTTTAGGTTCTTCCCCCAAGAGATTAGGCACAATGACCAAAGCCTCTCAGTTGCAGCTCCTGCCTTCCAGGGAAGCCACCTCATTGTTGCTTTAGGTTCCAAATGGCTCTGCTCATTGAGGACTCCCTCTCTTAGAAGGAGTGATGATTTCATCATATTCTTGGCCAAGGAACTTAGGGAGACTGAAATATTTGTCTGCATTCTGTATTTCTGAGTCTTGTAATTCCCATTGCATTATGATTAAAAGAGTCAGAGAATCACCTAAGTAGGGTTAGGTTTCTCAGGCTTCCGGAGGAATATTTTTGAGTACTGGTGCAAGAAGCTCATCATCTTCATTTGTGTTTGGAAAATCTGTACAAAAGATATAGGAATTTTTAGCCTATTGTAAAGCTCTAGTGTTGGGTGCAAGGAACCTGGGCAAACCAGATCCATTTTGTTTAAATGAGGGTTGTGTTTCTAAGTAAATGAAACCACATGTTTTGCATATGAGTCTTCTAGGCTTGTCTTTCACTTATGTACCAAGGAGAGAGGGGCTGCCTGGGGTGTGCTGACAGATCATGTTCCAGAGGTGGCCGGCTGTGCAGCACAGATTCACTGTGGGTCTAGAACTACACTGCTTGTGCCCGGTAGAAGTCACAGAAGGGAATGAAGGCTTTTCTGTGAAAGGCCACCAAAATCAGTTCCTGGGCCCTGCCAAAGTAGGTGCACCCCTAGTGTGTCTCAACTGTGGTATTCCTCTTCTCAAACTCTTCATCTATGTCAGGCAAAGTGAGTCATGTGCCAGCAACTGGTCAAACTCCTGAGGATCTGCTTTCCTCTGTCTCTTCACAGGAGCAAAAATGGTGAAATCTCGAGAAAAGTTCAGCATCTTTGGCTTTGTTATTTGTCGTACTTAGGCCTTCAACACTGGGACTAGGCATGAAAGAAAGCCTTATTATTTATTTTTTTGCAATTCATTTCTGAAGGATTTTTTTGGGGGGGGCTCTGGCTCAGCATGCCTTACGGGCAGGTCTGGTAAGGCATGAGGATCTGGGAATCAAACCACAGCATTCTGAGACTGAGTGCTTTGTTTAGCAGACACTTAAACAACTGAGCTAATTGCTAGGCCCCCTATAATTCATTTCTTTAAAAAGCTTTATCAGTATTTAATTGGCTCACAATAATAGCACATAATGAAAGTATGCAATCTGATAAATTTTGAAATACCAATATATTCATTGTAGGATCATCAATGTTTCTGGAATCACTCACTAGTTTATTAATAGTCTTGTTTTATATTTTTTTCACTTAAAGCAGAATAACTTAATATTTTTGCTTATCTCAATGAATTGCCTAAACTGACCTTTCTGGTGTCTCAATTTTACTTCTTGCTTTAGAATTTTTCTCTTCACAGTGATTTCCTTGCCTGGATCAAGTTCTGCAGATTGCTGTGTTTTGCGTACTTGCCTGGCTGACCGCTTTTGCACCCTAATGCACCCCCATGCGCTGCTGCGCTCCTGACACGTGACTACCACCATTTTCTGCCTTTTGTTAGCTGCCAGCCTCTGCAGCTAACAAAACTTTCTATTGTTGCTACTGTGCTTTCAGTACATGGTAATGTCTGGTGTCTACATGGCTGCCTCTCTTCAGTAATTGCCTCTGGAAATTACATGAACTGTTTCTTGATGCCACAGATTCCAGTTCGTAGTTTTTGGTTACCCTAGTTGTCCCACCAAAAGCTGACCCTAGTCCTGCTAAGCAAACATTTCATAGTAAAAGGAAACCAAGGTTATTTTGATTATGTCTCAAATGCAAAAGCCCCTTGAAATCCCAAGTTATCTCACTGCCACCATTATGAATGCCATTGGCCTATAGGTAGCTTGAATAGACTGGTCAACAGAGTAGTTTGGAATATTGAAAAAAGCATGGGTTGTGATAACAACACATCCTAGATGATGGGAACAGCTAAGGAAAGGGGGTTACTGCAGGACCTGTGGACCTGCTTTCTGGAGCATTATTACAACTTTCTATTTAATAGTGTTTAAGTATTGAGAATTTTTGTTTATGTGGAGTAGCCCAGAGGACACAGGTAATTATAGCTTCTCCACCTCTGCCTTCACTAATATTGGGCTGAAAAATTAACCAGTAACACCAAGAATGACAAAATTAATCCAGTTCTCTAACATTTATTGAATTGTCACCATGGTCAGATACTGGATTGCTTAGTATGAGAACTAAATGGTTGAGATCATGTCTTCTGGGTTGA